>NW_027185394.1:3154982-3189982 GCF_022577435.1 Embiotoca jacksoni
TTGTTGGCTCTTTAGCTACGTCCGCTCTGAACATCTGGAAATGTTGTTGGACGTGATGTGTTTTGGTGTTTTGTTGCTAAAGATTCTGAACCACACTGAAAGGAATAATCAGAGGAGAAAATAATTCAATGTTTCTTTGGTTCCTCTTCAGTTCAGAAAACCAACAAAACCTGTTGAAGAGCAGTTTGACAGTCTGAGCAGGTTGAACCTCCGATCAGTCTCCTGCTCTCCTTCATCAACTACAATCTTACTGAATGTTAAGAAACACTCAGTTTAGCTGCTATCACTTCATTATGTTTCTGCTTCTGTCATCAGACAACTGAATGAGTATTAACAGTGATTTGATGGCGGCTCATCCATGCTAACGTTAGCCGCTAACCAGGTGAACTGTAACTCTGCACTGTGGAGCCGAGACGCTGTTAAATCCCTATTTTATATGAACGTGAAGCCGTCGGACGTAATAAACGTGAATACAGCTGCAGAACAACACCTGTGTTGTGTGATCACAGAGAGGCTGAGAGGTGACAGAAAGCTGCTGCAGACGCTGGACTCTGTCTGAGCAGCCAGACGACACCGTTATTATATTTTATACATGTGTTTAATACCATCTGGAGAAAATAACTCTGGTTTCAGGTGGAGAAAATGACGCTTCAGAGAGGATATAGTATTTGTTTTAACGGCTGAGCTTCACTGTGAGCAGACACTTGATGTAGTTTTGGGTTTTGTTGTCGCTGCTGGATAATAAAACAGGTTTTCTCCTTTTTACTGTTTGTTCAGTCACTAACAGGAGGATCATGTCTTCATGTCTTCATGTCTTCATGTCTCCTGCTGGACATCCTCCTACAGCCTCAGCAGTCCAACTCTAACCTGACAACATGGACTAAAATGGAGTCGACTAAAAGCTAACAATCACTTCCTGTCATTTTAGTGTGTCCAGAAACAGATTGATGAGAAAAGGTGTGTTTTTAATGAATGTAGAGAATAACAGCATCATTTCTGTGTCTCAGAACAACAGTTCAGGAGTTTTCCTGCTTTAATCAACATTTATGAGCCTCAATTAAATCACTGTTGATGCTCATTTGTTTGTCTGCCAGCAGAAACAGAGAAATAATGAACTGAGAGCAGGTAAACAGTGTGAACATGAAAAGACAGAAGAGGTGATGGAGGAGAGCAGGAGAGGACTGAACGGAGGTTTAACCAGCTCAGACTGTCAAACTGATCAACACACGCTGACTCTCATCTCAAAACTCATTTGTTTGCATTTCTCAACTAAACAGGAACATTTGGACATTTTGTTCCACCGATGAGGATTTTCAGTTTGGTCGGAGATCTTTAATAAAACAGCATGAAAACCCATAATATTAAAGAGTGATAGTTATCTAATGTCAGAGTGAGGTTTCATGTATCAGTGATGAAAGCAGACGGTGGAAATAACTTGAATATCAACTTTTAGTGAGTGCTGCTGTCTGAACACTGAACACATCACAGATCTTTGGTCACTTCCCAGAACGACTTGCAGGATGTGACAGTTTATCTGAGGAATAGAAACCAGGAGAGAGAAGCCCCGCCCCTCCAACATTTATCTCTTTGTTGAAAAGTGAGACATGTGATGAAAAAACTCAGGAATACAAACCAAAAATAACAAACATAAACTACAAGACAAGATGTGATCTTTGATGCAAATTAGGACAAAATCACATTTGTTTGCGTTTCACAAGTTTTGCTGAGTCACATTTCTGAATGACACATTTCTTTATTTTTTATTAGTGGACTACTTTTACTTTGCAGCAGTTGTAAGACGTGTTTGGGGTTCAAATTTATTGTTCTTGTAGTCGTTGATTATGTTTTTTAATGAATCAATTACTGATAAATAGAGTTTAAAATTCCTGTCTCTGAAAAACAAGAACAAGCAAATATTTGGAGTTTTGTGTGATAAAGGACTCACATGTATTATTGATCAAATGTGTTGTTGACTAATTTTCCACTGATTGACTATATATATTTTACCACTTAAGAAAAGTATGTTTACTGAGTCACTGACACACTGTGGTCAAATAAAGTTAATCCAATCAAAACTGGAGTTCTGCAGTAAATTTCTTGAGTCGTGCAGTTAAATCTTTTAAATCTGTGATCTGAATGAAACATTTTCAACGTGTGTTCACACATGTGTTACTACAACACATCATAAATATCAATTACTAACAACCCACTAAAAATTAACAACATAAAACAGTAAAATGTGAAACATGAACAAACCTCCAGTTTGGTTGAAGCGCTGCTTTGCAATCTCAATGTTGTCTTTGTTGATCTGCTGGGAATTCATACAGTTAGCAGTGTTCCCCTCCCAGTAATTTGGATCATCATCTTCAGCTTTCTTCATCCAGTCCTGTTTGGGCGCTGCTGTCTTGGTGTTACTGTCATAGTGAAACATCTGAACTTCATCCACCAAACCAACAGCCACAAACTCTGGGAAGTTTGGTACTTGAGAGGACGAAGTGGAGAAATACTTCAGAGAGTGAGTCACTGTAAGAAATAGATCATGTTGTCAGTTCAGATTTAATAATCACAACTTTATAAAACACAGAACAACATTATATTCTGTCACAGAATTAACAGAACTGAACGTACATGAAAGAAATCCAAATCATCTCTGTTGTACAGTCAGTAAACACAAACATTAATTTATGGGTACAAATTTAGCTTCAGGAACTGTTAAATATTTCTGATGATTTTGTATAAAAAATATTACAAGAATCAAAGTTAATCTCCAGTTTCTAGTTAGTGGACATTGGCGTGAAAATGAGTGAGTGGCGGAAAATACAATAATATGCTAAAAAAACGACGAACTCTGTGTTGATGTTTATTTACTGTTTATATAAAAATAAAAATAAAACAAGATAACAAAAAAAGAAAACAAAATGAAAGTGTAACTACAGACTGTATAGCTATCAACATCTCCTTAACTTAGATGTCTAAAGTAGGCCAGCCTATTCTCGACTTTACTGTATTTATTTGACTTTAATTACTTCGCGCGGTTTTTCGATCAAACCGGAATTACAGATTATAATCGGCGACACAACAGTAAAAGTAGACCAGCTGAGTTCACCTCCAAATGATCAAGACAGTCGGACTTACCCGCCGCAGCATTGTGTATTCCCAGGAGAACCAGGACCACCAGGACCTTCATTGTGATGTGGACACTCAAAAACAGACCAACCAAGTTGTAATCAGCACAGCGAGGTGTCCACAGAGAGAGAGACAGCAGGACCTCCTGCACCAACTCCCGGGATGAACTGAGGTGACGGTCGGAGGAGCGTCACAACTAAACCTCTTTTGAGCCAATCAGAATTTAGATCGAGTCCCGCGTCACTTAAATCTGGGTCAAACTTATTCACTGAGGTTGTAAACGAAAGTAAACAAGAAATACAACTTGAAGTAAAAGATGAGGACGGAGCACATTGGTGTTTAACTTTGCAGCACATAGTCCATGTCATGCTGAATCATTCAGATGTGGCACGATTTGTAAAGTAATGATCTGAAATGATTTGATTTTCTGGAAGGTTTGATGTCAGTACAAGCTACGGATCAGTACTTTGGATTTTGAGGGGATGAAACGGTGTGTTATCATTGATTGTTTTCTATTCCTCTTTGATCGACCTGGGTTAACAAACATATTTACAAATAAGTGTCCTTTCTGTCGTTACCTGGTCGTGACCGACACGACAGGAAATGTGCTGACTTGCTCCCTCTTGTGGTTCCCACTTGCAATAACGTGCAGCAGAGATGCCACAGTGCAGTTGGGCTTATTATTAAACAGCTTATAAATGAATATTTAGGAAAGTCAACAACAGGTCAGTTAAACTCTGTCTAACAAGAAGACTCCTGTGTATGCTGAAAAGTGCCTGGCTAAAGACAAATCTAACACCTCTGTTGATGCCGGACATGAGGTTGTTTTTCTATTTCCTGCTGCTGAGGCAGGTTACAGTTATAGGATTTAATATCTGAGAGGCAAACGCAATGATTTCCATTCATGGTGATAACAAATAAATAAAATGCAATGTATTACTAACTGGTGAGAAAAGAGACAAATGTTGTGACCTTGTTAACCGAGCGTGAATTTATATTGTAGCTGAAGCACTTGTTGATTTCCAGGAGAACTGCTCCGAGTACCAAAAATATATTTGACAAACACGACTAATGTCTTTTAATGTGGTACAATCATCAACGTTATGCAGTCTGAAAACCACAAGAACCAGCTGTGCTAGACCTTTAAACAACAAATCATATTTTAATTATTTGATAATGACATCATAGACATCCAAAGGCCTCCTTATTGTTTTGTAGAGTTTCTCATCAATGTTGAAAACGATCAAATCTCAATGATCAATACTCTCATCTCGCTAAAAATGTGGGTTAAACTACAAAAGTGAAAGTTGGGTGTTTATTGTGGCCAGAGTGAAGAAGAAATAAAACCGAAGCAGAAAGAGAGTGAAAGAAGTTGTTTCCTGATCAGATCAGATCAGCTCTGAGTGACAGGCTGAACCTCCTGACCTCATGTGGAGCTGTGGACGCTGAAAACTGCTGACTGCACAGAAATTTAACGCCACTGTTGATGTTTGAACACTTGATGCTGATTTTCACTCGCTCTCGCTTTGGTACTCTTTACATTTTAATTCTCACTCCATGTTTCTGAAGCACTTGATCGCCGGTGTAGAGTTTCAGTTGGACTTCTCCAGCTGGGACGGTGTTATTTATGTTATACAATCAAAGCAATACTGTCTGTGTTAAATCCTTTATTTACAGGATTTAATAAAGCTGGACTCATATTGTTTATGACACTGTGGTTAGAAGTCTGGTGGACAGAAGCTCTTCCTGCTGACTGCTGATCAATACCTGGGTTTCCCATTGAGCTGTCAGTGTGACAGCGCCTCCTGCAGGCAGACTAGGAAACCTACAACATCTTTAAAACAAACATTTGGATGCTTTGAAGAGATTAAGCGCCAATAAACACCAGATCAACATCTAAATATTAACCGGGTTTTCAGAAACAGCTCCTATATTTCTGTGGTTGGAGACAACACCACCCGTCAATATTCAAGGACCACACAAGTCAGAGCACGAATATCTGAGAGCTTCATTTGAGAGTGAGTAAAGGGAAGTGTGACATTTGGTACAAGAAGAGGAGGAGGAGGTGGAGGAGGAGGAGGAGAGGAGGAGAAGATGAAGAGGAGGAGGAGGAGGAGAAAGAAGAAGAGGAGGAGGAGGAGGAGGAGGAGGAGGAGGAGGTGGAGGAGGAAGAAGAAGAGGAGGAAAAGTGTGACATTTGGTACAAGAAGAGGAGGAGGAGGAGGAGGAAAAGTGTGACATTTGGTACAAGAAGAAGAGGAGGAGGAGGAGGAGAAAGAAGAAGAGGAGGTGGAGGAGGAGGAAAAGGAGGAGGAGAAGAAGAGGAGGAGGAGGAGGAGAAGAAGAAGAGGAGGAGGAGGAGAAGAGGAGGAGGAGGTGGAGGAGGAAGAAGAAGAGGAGGAAAAGTGTGACATTTGGTACAAGAAGAGGAGGAGGTGGAGGAGAAAGAAGAAGAGGAGGAGGAGAAAAGTGTGACATTTGGTACAAGAAGAGGAGGAGGAGGAGGAGAAAGAAGAAGAGGAGGAGGAGGAGGAGGAGGAGGAGGAGGAGGAGGAGAAGAAGACAAAGAAGAGGAGGAGGTGGAGGAGGAAGAAGAAGAGGAGGAAAAGTGTGACATTTGGTACAAGAAGAAGAGGAGGAGGAGGAGGAAAAGTGTGACATTTGGTACAAGAAGAAGAGGAGGAGGAGGAGGAGAAAGAAGAAGAGGAGGTGGAGGAGGAGGAAAAGGAGGAGGAGAAGAAGAGGAGGAGGAGGAGGAGAAGAAGAAGAGGAGGAGGAGGAGAAGAGGAGGAGGAGGTGGAGGAGGAAGAAGAAGAGGAGGAAAAGTGTGACATTTGGTACAAGAAGAGGAGGAGGTGGAGGAGAAAGAAGAAGAGGAGGAGGAGAAAAGTGTGACATTTGGTACAAGAAGAGGAGGAGGAGGAGGAGAAAGAAGAAGAGGAGGAGGAGGAGGAGGAGGAGGAGGAGGAGGAGGAGAAGAAGACAAAGAAGAGGAGGAGGTGGAGGAGAAAGAAGAAGAGGAGGAGGAGGAGGGGGAAAAGTGTGACATTTGGTACAAGAAGAAGAGGAGGAGGTGGAGGAGGAGGAGGAGGTGGGGGAGGAGGAGAAAGAAGAAGAGGAGGAGGAGGAGGAGGAGGAGGTGGAGAAAGAAGAAGAGGAGGAGGAGGAGAAAGAAGAAGAGGAGGAGGAGGAGGAGGAGAAGACAAAGAAGAGGAGGAGGAGGAGGAGGAGGAGGAGAAGAAGAAGAAGAGGAGGAGGAGGAAGAGGAGAAGACAAAGAAGAGGAGGAGAAGGAGGAGGAGGAGGAGAAGAAGAAGAAAAGGAGGAGGAGAAGAAGAAGAGGAGGAGGAGGAGGAGGAGGAGGAGGAAAAGTGTGACATTTGGTACAAGAAGAAGAGGAGGTGGAGGAGAAAGAAGAAGAGGAGGACGAAGAGGAGGAGGAAGAAGAGGAGGAGGAGGAGGAGGAAAAATGTGACATTTGGTACAAGAAGAAGAGGAGGTGGAGGAGAAAGAAGAAGAGGAGGAGGAGGAAAAGGAGGAGGAGAAGAAGACAAAGAAGAGGAGGAGGAAAAGTGTGACATTTGGTACAAGAAGAAAAGGAGGTGGAGGAGAAAGAAGAAGAGGAGGAGGAGGAGGAGGAGAAAGAAGAAGAGGAGGAGGAAGAAGTGTGTGACATTTGGTACAAGAAGAAAAGGAGGTGGAGGAGAAAGAAGAAGAGGAGGAGGAGGAGGAGGAGGAGAAAGAAGAAGAGGAGGAGGAGGAGGAAAAGTGTGACATTTGGTACAAGAAGAAGAGGAGGAGGAGGAGAAAGAAGAAGAAGAGGAGGAGGAGGAGGAGGAGGAGAAAGAAGAAGAGGAGGAGGAGGAGGAAAAGTGTGACATTTGGTACAAGAAGAAGAGGAGGAGGAGGAGAAAGAAGAAGAAGAGGAGGAGGAGGAGGAGGAGAAGAAGAAGAAAAGGAGGAGGAGAAGAAGAAGAGGAGGAGGAGGAAAAGTGTGACATTTGGTACAAGAAGAAGAGGAGGTGGAGGAGAAAGAAGAAGAGGAGGAGGAGGAGGAGGAAGAAGAAGAAGAAGAGGAGGAGAAGATGAAGAGGAGGAGGAGGAGGAGGAAGAAGAGGAGGAGAAAGAAGAGGAAGAAGAGGAGAGGGAGGAGGAGAAGAAGAAAAAGAAGAAGAAAAGGAGGAGGAGAAGAAGAAGAGGAGGAGAAGAAGAAGTGTGT
Organism: Embiotoca jacksoni; assembly: GCF_022577435.1. Taxonomy (NCBI): domain Eukaryota; kingdom Metazoa; phylum Chordata; class Actinopteri; family Embiotocidae; genus Embiotoca; species Embiotoca jacksoni. The sequence goes on from NW_027185394.1 coordinate 3,162,327, forward strand.
GACATTTGGTACAAGAAGAAGAGGAGGTGGAGGGGGAGGAGGAGGAGGAAAAGTGTGACATTTGGTACAAGAAGAAGAGGAGGTGGAGGAGGAGAAAGAAGAAGAGGAGGAGGAGGAGGAGGAGAGGAGGAGAAGATGAAGAGGAGGAGGAGGAAGAAGAGGAGGAGGAAGAAGTGTGTGACATTTGGTACAAGAAGAAGAGGAGGTGGAGGAGAAAGAAGAAGAGGAGGACGAGGAGGAGGAGGAGGAGGAAAAGTGTGACATTTGGTACAAGAAGAAGAGGAGGTGGTGGAGGAGGAGGAGAAAGAAGAAGAGGAGGAGGAAGAGGAAGAAGAAGAAGGAGAGGAGGAGAAGATGAAGAGGAGGAGGAGGAAGAAGAGGAGGAGAAAGAAGAAGAGGAGGAGGAAGAAGTGTGTGACATTTGGTACAGGGTCATAGTGTGTGAAGTTCAGGAAGACAAAGGTACCAGGATGTTCTACTACAGCTGGTCCTGTTCTGCAGGCTGCAGGCCAGCATGCTACTCTGGATGTTCTTACCCACAATCCTCTGCACAAGATCACATGGGTCACATTGATGGAGCCGCAGAGAGGAGGTGGAGCAAATGGTCTGAACGGGGGAACTCACAAAAGGGAGGAGGAGGAGGAGGAAGTGGAGGGGGAGGAGGAGGAGAAGAAGGTGGAGGAGGAGGAAGTGGAGCAAATGGTCTGAACTGGGGAACTCACAAAAGGGAGGAGGAGGAGGAGCAGGAGGAGGAGGAAGAGGTGGAGGTGGAGAGGAGGAGAGATGGGGGGGAAGAATAGGAGGAAAAGGAGGGAAATGACGAGGAGGAGAAGAAGAAGAAGAAGAACAGGAAAAGGAGGTGGAGGAGGAAAAGAAGATGAAGAAGAGTAGGAGGAGAAAAAGGAGGAGGGAAAGGAGGAGGAAGAGAAGAAGAGGAGGTGGAGAGGAAGAAGAAGAAGAGGAGGGGGAAGAGGAGAATAGGAAGACACCTGAGAGTGTCCTAACACCTGAGAGTGTCCTAACACATGAGAGTGTCCTAACACGTGAGAGTGTCCTCACACCTGAGAGTGTCCTCACACCTAAGAGTGTCCTAACACCTGAGAGTGTCCTAAGAGTGTCCTAACACCTGAGAGTGTCCTAAGAGTATCCTAACACCTGAGAGTGTCCTAAAACCTGAGAGTGTCCTAACACCTGAGAGTGTCCTAACACGTGAGAGTGTCCTAAGAGTGTCCTAACACCTGAGAGTGTCCTAAGAGTATCCTAACACCTGAGAGTGTCCTAAGAGTATCCTAACACCTGAGAGTGTCCTAACACCTGAGAGTGTCCTAAGAGTGTCCTAACACCTGAGAGTGTCCTAAGAGTATCCTAACACCTGAGAGTGTCCTAAGAGTGTCCTAACACCTGAGAGTGTCCTAAGAGTATCCTAACACCTGAGAGTGTCCTAAAACCTGAGAGTGTCCTAACACCTGAGAGTGTCCTAACACGTGAGAGTGTCCAAACACGTGAGCACACTGAGGGAAGTACATCATTTGAAACGCAGCAATTTGCTTCATTTAATCACTTCTTAAATTGTTTTTAAATGCACATTATATACAAATAAAAATAGAATAATATTAAATTATCTGAACTAAACAACAGTGAAATGAATTAAAACAAACAAACAAACAAACAGCAGTGCAACGGTGTTATTGTTGTGTGATGGATTTGGCCAGAGGTGAGTTATTGTATAGTCTGATTGCAGCGGGCAGAAATGATCTCCTGAATGTGAATTGATCATGTTTGTGTAGAGCTTCTTTTCTTTTTTTTATGAACCATGACAACTTTAATGATCTGAAACAGCCAGGATACAACTTTGTGAACTAATGTCTTGTTGCTGCTCCAGGAGAAGTGATGATGGTGGCCTCTGCAGGATAGTCAGTAGCAGTGTTGTGTTAGAGCGCCACCACTGGGCCGAAAGCAGCACATCTCTCTGTGCTGCTTTCTGGGAAATCACAGGACAAGTCGGAATTAGGTTTCGTTTTTGTGTTTCTGACACAGATCTGGTATGATTTGCAAATGTTTCTTCCCGACAGGCCTTCTTGTCCTTCTTGTGTTGCCACATTCATCCTCAATTAGAAAAACAATCACAGGAGAAGATCAGTGTAACTTCAGTCATGTAAGGCTTGAAAGTCATAAATAAAGTGAACAGCTGGTTTTACATCTATAAAAACTGCTGAAATATCCCATTTGGTCAAATGAAAATCATTTGTAGGCTACTTAACGAACAGTAACCACATTTTCCAACCGCAGTCATGATAAAACTCAGTTGCAGGACATTGTTTGCAAAGGAACCGAATAATAATAATAATAAAAAAAAATAATCGTTATCTGTATGGCACCTTTCATACAATAAAGAGTTTTACAACATGAGAATTACATGCAGTGTTCCACATAAAAACAGATATAAAGGAACAATTTAAAAGTACAGAAAATAAACGAGATGCATGAGAACAGATACAATGCATAAAAATAAATACAAGTAGAGTTCAAATATCAAATAAACAATCTGCATTTTAAACCAAACCGAAGCACATCCTGACCAAGTCCTACCTGACTATTGTTTGGTAAAGGGCGCCATCTAGCGGTGAGTTTGAGGAACTTCTCATTGTACATGTTTAAACCAGGCCGACTGCATTCAAGTTCTGGTAAAAGGTTTGTCTTTTCAGCTTCTAGTCTTTCTTCCTTTTCTGATATAAAATGTACTTTTTGTGATGGCCTTGTGTAGTTGTATTGTATGTTGACATGTTGACCTGAATTAGTATTCATTAGTACTCCGCGTTGTGTCGAGTCAACAATATGAAGACTGTTCCTTCCGTTACTGATTCACAATCCTTGTTGGTCGTTTCATCAGAGAATTCATGTCCAGTATCCAGTGAGAAATCAACACAACCAGCAGCAACACTAAACTACTTTAGCGCCACAGTCGTTCAACAAAAACACCTTTTTTGTCCTTCCGGGGTTAAACACGCGACAACAACACTGACCTTTCTTATGATTCATTTTTTATGAAATCATTTCTTATATACAAACAACACGGCTTTAACATCTTCTCTGGAGAACAATAGATCACAACATCAAAATAATAGAACCCAACAGAGACTTTACTACGTGTAAAGCCGAGGTCTAGAAACCAGCACAGCGACACCCAACGTACACACAGTGAACTACAACTGAATTCTGGTTGTTTGCAGCACATTTGGCTCCTTCACTCACCAGGTTGTTCAAGAAGTGGTGAGCATCGACCCATCTTTGATTTAAGGTGACCAGATCCTAACAAACCAAATGTGGAGCAAAGAGGATGTTTGTGTGGGACAATGTGGGACCGGTGTGGGACACGTTTAACGTTTAGATTTCCATCCGACTTCAAACATAAAACACAATATATTATGCAGGTTACAGGCCGTTAGCACGTGAAAGACTCAAACACGTGTATTTTATTTGAATGCAGCTTTCCAAACTCCTACAAGAAGTGAATATATTGAGCATAAAAGGAAGCTGAAGTTTCACAGTAAACGGTCTGATGCAGTGTCAGCTTCCTACCAGGGTGCTGACCTGAATAATTTGAGAGTGCTGCAGTGTGATAAAAACACAACTTACTTCAGCTGCTGTTTACTCATCTGTCCAGGAATCATCTTTTGGTTTCAGAGTCTTTGTTGCAGCTGCACGTCCAGATTTTTAGAGAAGCGTCTGTCCTGCAGTGTCGACTTTTACAAACTGGAGCCAAATCAAAATGTGGGACATCGTCTCAATATGAGGGACAAAGGACGAGGGATAAAAATGCTGTGCAGACCCACATAATGTGGCTCACACTCTACTTTGCTTGCAAACACTGAGGCTTTTGTGGATCGTTCTTTTTTTTCATATACAACTATATCCTCACCTGGTTTTATTTCACCTGTTTTATGTTTTCTAAACAGTGTAACTTATATTTCATGAAATTTTCACTCTTATTTTGCTCCCGTCCCAACTTTGTTTGAGTGTGTTGCAAGAATCACCTAAAAAAAATGCGTGTACATTAACAAAATAAAAGAAAGTTGCTCAGTGAGAACTCTTCTTTGTGTAATTGTTCAAATAAAATCAGGAGATATTCACATTAGTGTCCGGTCACAGATGAGGAGACACACATCAGGATTTAAGAGACACATGTTTATTACGTCATATTGATCTGTAAACCTACAGGTACAATATATCATAGTTTTACATTCAATCATACAACAAAAGCTTCTGTATGGGTAAAGTCCAGTAATCCTAATTCCATATCATTATTCAAAATCACATAAATAGATTGAACAGCAGAGCAGAAGCATCCGCCATATAATATATATATGAATCTATTACTTTATAAACGTCATGGTAAGCGACATCACAAAAGAAATAAACCAGATTAATTAAATGGGATCTGTTATGCTCATATCTACTTTTCTCTCTTTTGATAAAAAGTGTTGTTGGACTTCACTGTCTCCGCTTTCTACGATTCATTAGAAACTGTTCTAATTAAAAGAACCCAAAAGATTATAAAATCCTTTTCAGTTTTAATGAATTCATTTAATGATTTAATGTACATGTGACTTCTGTTATTTCTCAGTGATGAAAAAAAAAGCCAAAACGACAGAAAATGTCTTTATATTAAAAAAAAAAAAAACGTTTGGATAGAAAACCATGAACACACCGTCACACAGAAACGTTCAACTCCTGAACAATGACAGGTCAGAGGGTCGCGACACACTGACATCCTCTGACATGAACTGGGTTCAACCAAAGTCAAATTCTGAACTGGACAAAAGGATCATCATGGAGCTAAGAGTTCATATCTGAGTACTGATTCAAACACCAGATTCTGGTTACCTATGTAGTATCTGTGTAACACACTAGATTTCCTGTGTTTTAGTTTAGGACTGGTCTTTAGGTCGCTCTGGGAGTCAATGAAACACGGCAAATGTTTGCAGTTTAAAACAAGGAACTGAACTGCAATTTATTATAGTTATTAACACACAGAAAATCAAGGGAACAACATAAAAGAAAAATAACAAATTCAAATAATAACCTCAATACCGGTATTTCTCTCACAGTCAGTCAGTTTCAGTCTCTTGTCTTCCAGTCTCTTGTCTTTCAGTCTCTTGTCTTCCAGTCTACTACCCGGTAGTTTATGTCTGGAGGCTCTCAGACTAACTCTGATCTGAATCTTCTTGCTCCTCGGTGCTCCTGCAGGAGAATCCAAGAAGCCCAAATGCAGCTTCACCCACGGAGAAGATGATCAGGGGTCACAGGGTCACTCAGCTCCAGCTCTGTGGAGGTTTCTGGGGATCGCTGTCTCCATCACAGATCATACAAAAAAAACAATCTGCATACAGCAGAATTTAATATGATGTCAGTACTGTAATTTATAAACTCTGTTGTTGGTGTAACAGTAAATGACCAGTAAAATAGTATTACACACACATATATATATATATATATATATATATATATATATATATAATATTCACTATGGTCAATATTAACATACCAACATATTTCACACACACATGTCCTCATGTCCCAGTGACATCTGTCACTTATACCTAACAGACATTATTTACACGTCCACCGTTACTAAGCAACACACTCAACAGCTGTTCTCAATCTGACCGTTTACTTCTGGCGCTAAAACAAGAACATGACGTCATCGTTCCCGCTCGGTTCAACAGGTCCCGACGCATTAACCCTCAGCGCTTAGCTAGCGCTTAACTAGCCCCGTCGGTCACATGTAGCTCCACAATCACAGATATCAACCACGTAAAATAATATTCAACAACAATTTAATATTTATCTCCGACTGGTTTTTTTCTCTTCTCTCCTGATCGGTATCTTTAGCCCAACTAAACAACTGTCCTCCTTTGTAGCTCTACAGCAACGGCTAACTCTTAGCAACGCATCCGTCACTCACCGGAGATTCTTCTCAGACTTAAAGAAACTTCTTCCTTCGGAGTCGGTCTGGTTAACGATCAAATAAATAAACATCCTCAACAGCATCGAGCAGAAATCAACCCAATGAGATTCTTCCTGGTGGAGATCATGACCTGCTGTTTCCTTGGAGACATAAAGGGTCTCTACCGGGAGACGGCTTTGATCTCCCGACGTGCACCACAGCGCCCCTCTGGTGAACGTCGGTATTGCATGTTTGAGTTAACCCTTTAGTTGCTGGTAAAACTAATGTGGGTTACACCTACATCAGACATGCCCAAACTCCGGCCCCCGGCCCAAATGCGGCCCGCGTTCATATTTCCACTGGCCCGAAGCCTCTGTCATAAAATCAATAATATGTGGCCCCCCAGTACTGTTGTCCACAGTCTAAAATACACGCGTAAAAAAAGCAATTTTATATTTCACTACAGGATGGCAGTAAAGTTGTGGCCGAACTCTCGCGACCCCGTTTTGAACGTGATCTGTTTTTTTTGCCCATTTCTAAAATGGCAACTGGAAGTAAGAAAAGGAAAGTTGACAGCGAGGGCCGCCGTTTCAAGGACAAGTGGAAATCTGAATATTTTTCCACCGAGTTACGAAACAACTGTGTCTGCTTAATTTGCCAAGAGACTGTGGCTGTGTTCAAGGAGTTCAATATAAAGAGGCACTACCAGACGAAACATGCTCATTACGACAAGCTAACTGGGAACGAACGCTGTGAAAAATTGAAGCAACCGGAAGCTGGTTTAACGGCACAGCAACGCTTTTTCACAAGAGCCGTTGAATCGAATGAAAATGCCACAAAGGCAAACTACGAGGTGGCAACGCTGATTGCCGAGCACTGCAAACCTTTTACTGAGGGTGAATTTATTAAAGACTGTGTGATGAAAATGGTGGAGAACATTTGTCCTGAGAAAAAGCAACAGTTCGCCAATGTTTGCCCGGCTCGTAGCACTGTGTCACGAAGGATTGAAGAAGTTTCATCTGATATTAAGAGACAGTTGGAGGCAAAAGGAGTGGAGTTTGAATTGTTTTCGTGAGCTTGCGACGAAAGCACGGATGCATCCGACACCGCTCAGTTCCTGATTTTTTGGAGAGGAGTGGACGGTGAAATGAACGTGAGTGAAGAGCTACTTGACCTCCAGAGCCTTCAGGACCAAACAAGAGGGATCGATTGATTTGCTTCTGTTTGTTCCGCCGTAGATGATATAAAACTGCAGTGGAATAAAATCACGGGGATTATTACAGATGGCGCACCTGCCATGGTTGGCAAGCACAGTGGATTATCAACCCTAGTGTGGAACAAAGTCAGCGAAGAAGGAGGTGAAGCTATACAACTCCATTGTATTATTCACCAACAAGTTCTATGTGCCAAACATCTGAAATATGATCACGTTATGAAACTGGTGATAAAGGTGATTAATTCTATTCGCTCCAAAGCCCTGTGCCACCGCCAGTTTCAACAGCTTCTACTGGACATCCACGCTGAAGACGGAGATGTTGTGTATCACGCTGATGTAAGACGGCTCAGTCGGGGGTCTGCACTGCAGCGTTTCTACTCTCTTAAAGAGGAAATTGGACAATTCTTGGGAAAAAAAAGGGACAACCGATGCCAGAACTAACCGATCCTGTTTGGCTGGCTGATTTGGGATTTTTAGTTGACATAACCCGACATCTGAACGCCTTGAACACGAGCCTTCAGGGGCAAAATGCAATGATAAGCCAACTGTATTCACATATCAAAGCCTTTCGGACCAAGCTGCTCCTTTTCCAAAGCCACCTGTCACAAACGCAGCCCGATACCACACATTTCCAATCTCTGCAAGCAATAATGACCCGTTTTCCAGCGCACAATATCAGTGCGCAAATGAGGAGGTATGCCGCAAACATCTCATCTCTGGCTGAGGAGTTTCAACGGCGTTTCAGTGATTTTGCAACTATTGAAAAGGAGATCGACGTACTTGTGCGAGAAGATATTCTCAGTTATGAACATGAATAAGAACCGTGTGAGGACAAGACTAAGTGACTCCCACCTGCGTGACATCTTGCGCATTAAAACCACCGTTTTTGAGCCAGACCTGCCCCATTTACTGCAGTCCAGATCTCAGTATCACCCTTCGCATTAATGCAAACATGTTATTGTTATGTGGTGGGGTGTTTTTCCAGGACCCAAATGCAAGCTCACAGACTCAAGGTTTTTAAGTTCCAAAAATACAGTCTTTATTGTCCAAAAAACAAACAAAAAACTACAAACCAAAAGGTGGCACCGAGCGTGTCCACTTTACGTCCAGTCGGGAGGGCAACTCAACCGACAGCTCCAGGGGGACACGGGTAACAGGGCAGCCGGCAGACCAGCGGAAGGGACGGCGTCAACAATCTTCCAAGCCGGGAGGGCAACTCCACCGACTGATGATTTTGACAGGGATATCCGCAGGAGACACAGAGGCCGGAGGAACGGGAACAGGTACAGGACTGACGGAGAGCTGACGGGGAGCAGACGGAAGACGGACGGAGAGCAGACAGAGTGTGCGAGCGAGGCGGCCAACAAACCTGACTCAGTTCCACCAGTTCTGTCCGGAGGAATGGGCCAGAATTCCTGCAGAGTACTGCAAGAAGCTTGTGGAAGGACACCCAAAACGTTTGACCCAAGTCATGCAGTTCAAAGGCAATGCTACTAAATACTAAGGAACTGGATGTAAACTTTTGACCTTGAAGAAAGTAATGAAAAATTCTCTAAAATATTCTCTTTCTCATTATTGTGACATTTAGCAAAAGTTAAATAATTTTGGTAATCCTAACGGACCTGAAACAGGAGAGGTTTAGTCTGATTTAACTTCAGACAGTGAGAAAAAAAGTGTTATGTGTCTTTTTGCACCGTGTATGTAAACTTCTGGTTTCAACTGTACATGACAGAGCCACGTTTATTTAATCTGTGACAGCAGTGAATACTCAGTATTCATGAAATCGTAGCTGCACTCACAGGTGTGTGTTTATGAAATCATTCAGAGACAGAAATTTGGATTATTTGGGGACTTCATTGAGAATCAAAACACACGTAAAAATAGATTGAAATGTTAATACAACTTAATTAAATCCACATAACCCCAAACACAAAGTGATTGGAGCACCTCTCTTTTAATTTCTAAATGCTTACATGACAGAAAAGCCCTTTGTCCCTAAAAACGACCAAATATCACACCACCCTTCATTATATCAGCTAAACTTAAACTGTAATGTCAAATAAAGAATAATAAAGTAGCGTGCATTAAAAAGCCTTGAAGACATAAATTATTTGCTCAAACCTTCTTACAATCAAAACAAAACCTTTAATGTTTTATCAGCTCAACAAAAATATACAAGCAGAATATTTACAACTAGAAAACCACATTTTAACTGGTTCTTAAATTTTGTGTCCGTGCGCATTGATGCAACCTCATATTGTAATTTCATGATTTTACTGTTATTTTCTGGGAATTAAATTAACAAATGATGTCATCATAACCAACTAATTAGCATCAAGCACCACAGTGATGCAAAACTCCCTTCATCCATTTCCTGTCCTGTTGTTCAGCGGAGTTAAAGAGGACTGGAGTCAGTCGCAGCTTTATCATCAGGAGTGTCACAGATGGAGAATCTACACGGACAAACACAGGCTGGTTAAAGGCTCCCGTTTACATCAGCTGCTTCCAGAGGACGCAGCATGTTATCTAAAGGTTTACATCTACGTATCCCAACACGCTGGGAATATGGATTTATGAAAAGGGGAATTCATCCGTGTTGTATCATCAATATTGATGCTTGATTTGTTGATGTACAAGAGAACCCCAACACCAGAAACATACAAAAACTGGAAGTAATGTGGATTTGTTTTAGATTTGTTTGAACTCCGTTGTGATTATATGGAACATGTTTGATAATGTTTTACTTCATCATCCTTAATTCATTTATCAATGTTGAAATATTTTACCAGAAGAAAATCCACCTTTCAATATGTCATCAAAATAATTTTTGTCACCATTTATGTGTTTGAAAAATATCTTGTCAATTCATGTTTTGGTTTTATTTCCTCTGAATTTCTATCAGCGGGTAGAAGAAAAAAAAAGAAGAAAGAAAGATGATTTATAACAGAAAATAATAGCAAAGAGAGAATTTGATTGCACAAAACTGAGTATTTATTGTATCATGAAGAACTAAAATATGAAAGATCCATATAAGTATTTAACTGTTTTGCTTTTGAGGCACAATTGTTTGTTTTATTTTGGTTGAACCATTTTGATAAATTGGTGTTGTTGCTTTTCTAAATCTTGATATTAAAGTTATTATTTATCAAATCTTTTCTCACTTAACATAAAACAGCTTCGCGTTTGTTGTGAAAATATAATTGACGGAGAGATTTTGTTCACTACAGATATTTAACTCCAACATGTCAGCGAGGTTTTGACAGTGAAACACTCGTACGGTTCCTCTACACATGTTACAAGGACACTTTCTTCAACATATGAAGCAGCTCACCTGTGTGCAGGGTTGTGTTTGTCATTTAGGCCGTTGGAAGCATTTGCTGCTGGACCTCACGGTTCTCCACAGCTGGAAGGTCAGAAACATTTTGTTAGTCCACATGCAGCTCTGAACTGAACCTCAGTTTAACAAACAGACAACAATAAAAAAAACATTTGGAGGACAAAATACAGAATGTTTGTTTAAGCTATAATACATGTGAGATAAGAGAAAACTAAATCCAAACAGGTTTTACTTACGGGATGGAGGGCGCTTGTCTGAAATGAAAAGATAAATAATTTCAGTTGTTAGTAGTTGTTGTACATTATTTTTATTTCCTTTCACTTCTCCCTCGCATCGTCCTGTTATCATTAAAACCGTAGAGCTGAGAATTACATCGCTTCATGTTGGTTGAAACTATTTTAAGTGTGTTTGTTTCACTTTTACATAAAAGATAATATGAGACACAGTTTCTGTTTTGGTCTCTCACCCGTCTTCTTCTTGTAAACAAGGAATCCAATCGCAGCGAGAACAACAACGAGAACAACCGCTGCGATGACGGTGATGATGATGATGTGATTCCCTGCTGATAAAACAACAACAAACAAATCACCACCGGAAGAAACAAAGCAGGTTAAAAGAAAGGAACCTTCACGTGATAATCAGGGAACAACATGTTTGTCCTGCTTGATTTCATTCATCTGAACATAATTCCTGCGTCTGTGCCGACGTCTCCTCGATTCGTTTTGTTGGACCTCATTTGTGTACCGTGTTATAATAGATATATAAAGATATAATTCTTTAATTGTGTTGAAACTTGGTCTGAAAAAAAGTCTTAAAATTGGTGTTTAAAAGCACTTAATTTAGTTTTTATTGTTGACATTGTTCTGTATTAATTAAATGTGATTAAATACAGGAATGTGTCACATAATGATCCCAAACTGGCAAACAAAGGATTTAGGCCTTCAAATTTAATTTAAATAAAACTGTAACAGTAAACTAAATGTGTTTCCCACATTCATCCATTCTGATTGAAGTCTTACCTTCATTGGTCCTGATCACTGCTTTGTCCAGTTTGGTGATTTGGTGCTCGTTGACTCCAGAGAGCTGAAACACACACTCGTACCTCTTCCAGTCTTCAGGTGGGACAGATGTGAGATCCAGGTCGACACTCTTCTGGAAGGTGCCATCGTTGTTGTGGAGGATCTCTCCCTCGTCGACGCCCTCATGAAACTCCTCTCCGTCTTTCCTCCAGAACATCATGGCTCTGTCAGGGTGGAAACCTGTAGCGTGGCAGGTGACTGGAGAGGAGGAAGTCTTCTGGAGGAGAGACACTGAGGGAAGCTCTGCAGAGACAACAGACAGTTTATAGTTATATTATTATGAAGTAAATATGAATGTTACTGTTTCTGTTTGATTTAATGTAGTTTGAAGACTGTAGTTACGCATATTATTACATTTAATGTACCAAATAAAAGGGAATGATGATACAGAAGAGAAGGAAAGACGTAGAAAGAGACATGAGGAGGGAGTGAGACAGGTTAGAAAGGACAGACAGAAAGACACAACTGGAGGAAAACAGTGGTCATAAATATGAAAGAGAGAGAGAGAAAATGTGGTGAAAAGGAGAGCGAGGCAAAGAGGAGAGAGAGAAAACCACAGGAAGAGTAAATGGATGTAAACGGAGACACAGAGGGTCTTTGTATGTTGGTTCATGTTTACTGTGATGTTACTGCTGGTTAGAAACAGAAGGAGGCAAATGAAGACTGTTGTGTTCATGAAGCTGCAGCAGGTCATGTGATTCTACCTGTTCTCATCAGAGAGCTTCTTCCATAGTTCAAGTACTTCTTCAGTAACTCAGGACAAATCTGGGTGAAGTAGTTCTTTAGCTGTGTGATTCGAGCTTTGTCGTTGTCCCACTTGTGTTTGCTGATTAAAGCCTGTTGTGTTGGAGCGATCCATGTCTCTGTCTTCAGGTCAAAGGATATGAAGTCTTCTCCATCATAACCGTGCTGTTCATATCCATTAACCTCTTCAGTCTCATCATCCCATTCACAGCTGGACATGAACTGGAGAATGTGGACACCTGAGACAGAGACAGAGACAGCATTAAACCAGAGTGAGATCACAGCACACACACACACACACACACACACACACACACACACACAAACGCACGCACACAAGTCACACACAAACGCACACCACAAAACACACACCACACACACACACACACACACACACACACACACACACACACACACCTAAACTAATGGATGAAGTGTTGATTGATTGAACAGGATGATCAGGTAAAGTTCATCTGTAGTTCTTCTCTGTTACAGACACACTGTGTATCAGGACAGAAGAGTTCATCTCATTTAATCTGTATTCTACATCATATTTAGAGCTGCAGCTAATTATTCATTCTATTATTGATGATGTAATGATGACTTTTGGAGTAAATAAATCATTGTTTACAATGTGAAGTGTAAAGAACCAGTGAAAAAAACAACATGACGTCCTCTGAGCCTGCAGACAAATCCTCAAACCAACATTTAACAGTATTTAATCTAAAATTAGATTAAACAGAAAAAAAATACTGAAAATTTCCATATTTGAAAAAACTAAACCAGAAAATTTACAACATCTTGTTTGATAAAAGAGTTGAATGATTATCTGATATAAAATATTTATGGTCAATTAATCTTGTATTGATGAACTAATTGATTCCTTGACTCATCATTTCAGCTCTATATATGTTTATTCTGACAAAGACACACTGCAGTCAAGTAAATGTGAACTAATCCAAACTGTAGTCCAACTCCATATTTATCATGATGAACCAACTGTGATCAGGACAGTACAGTTCATGGAACGGAGACTGAACTTTAGGAAGTTCAACTGCTTCATCAAAATGTCCAATAAAATGTGGATTGTAAAACATCCATCATGAAGTGAAACCCAAATCATTTCTAAACGTGGTTCTCGTGTCAGATCGCAGCTCGTATTGTCGCTCTTTTGCTTTGTGTTTCTTATTTGTGGTTTGTGAGTCACAGTTTCTTCTTCGTGCTTCTCTGAAGAACTTGAATGCTGTCAGCGTTCAGACACAATCACTTTCTACAAGTTGAAATTGAAGTTATTTGCAGTGTCAGTTTGTCCCTGATTTATTGAGAAGACCTCGCTGCTAACGACAGAAAACCTGGCGTGAAGTTAAAGTTCAGAAATCTACAGCACTCTGACATTTATCGTGAGCGACCGCTAGCGAGCCTCTGAGCTCGTTTGTTGGCTCTTTAGCTACGTCCGCTCTGAACATCTGGAAATGTTGTTGGACGTGATGTGTTTTGGTGTTTTGTTGCTAAAGATTCTGAACCACACTGAAAGGAATAATCAGAGGAGAAAATAATTCAATGTTTCTTTGGTTCCTCTTCAGTTCAGAAAACCAACAAAACCTGTTGAAGAGCAGTTTGACAGTCTGAGCAGGTTGAACCTCCGATCAGTCTCCTGCTCTCCTTCATCAACTACAATCTTACTGAATGTTAAGAAACACTCAGTTTAGCTGCTATCACTTCATTATGTTTCTGCTTCTGTCATCAGACAACTGAATGAGTATTAACAGTGATTTGATGGCGGCTCATCCATGCTAACGTTAGCCGCTAACCAGGTGAACTGTAACTCTGCACTGTGGAGCCGAGACGCTGTTAAATCCCTATTTTATATGAACGTGAAGCCGTCGGACGTAATAAACGTGAATACAGCTGCAGAACAACACCTGTGTTGTGTGATCACAGAGAGGCTGAGAGGTGACAGAAAGCTGCTGCAGACGCTGGACTCTGTCTGAGCAGCCAGACGACACCGTTATTATATTTTATACATGTGTTTAATACCATCTGGAGAAAATAACTCTGGTTTCAGGTGGAGAAAATGACGCTTCAGAGAGGATATAGTATTTGTTTTAACGGCTGAGCTTCACTGTGAGCAGACACTTGATGTAGTTTTGGGTTTTGTTGTCGCTGCTGGATAATAAAACAGGTTTTCTCCTTTTTACTGTTTGTTCAGTCACTAACAGGAGGATCATGTCTTCATGTCTTCATGTCTTCATGTCTCCTGCTGGACATCCTCCTACAGCCTCAGCAGTCCAACTCTAACCTGACAACATGGACTAAAATGGAGTCGACTAAAAGCTAACAATCACTTCCTGTCATTTTAGTGTGTCCAGAAACAGATTGATGAGAAAAGGTGTGTTTTTAATGAATGTAGAGAATAACAGCATCATTTCTGTGTCTCAGAACAACAGTTCAGGAGTTTTCCTGCTTTAATCAACATTTATGAGCCTCAATTAAATCACTGTTGATGCTCATTTGTTTGTCTGCCAGCAGAAACAGAGAAATAATGAACTGAGAGCAGGTAAACAGTGTGAACATGAAAAGACAGAAGAGGTGATGGAGGAGAGCAGGAGAGGACTGAACGGAGGTTTAACCAGCTCAGACTGTCAAACTGATCAACACACGCTGACTCTCATCTCAAAACTCATTTGTTTTCATTTCTCAACTAAACAGGAACATTTGGACATTTTGTTCCACCGATGAGGATTTTCAGTTTGGTCGGAGATCTTTAATAAAACAGCATGAAAACCCATAATATTAAAGAGTGATAGTTATCTAATGTCAGAGTGAGGTTTCATGTATCAGTGATGAAAGCAGACGGTGGAAATAACTTGAATATCAACTTTTAGTGAGTGCTGCTGTCTGAACACTGAACACATCACAGATCTTTGGTCACTTCCCAGAACGACTTGCAGGATGTGACAGTTTATCTGAGGAATAGAAACCAGGAGAGAGAAGCCCCGCCCCTCCAACATTTATCTCTTTGTTGAAAAGTGAGACATGTGATGAAAAAACTCAGGAATACAAACCAAAAATAACAAACATAAACTACGAGACAAGATGTGATCTTTGATGCAAATTAGGACAAAATCACATTTGTTTGCGTTTCACAAGTTTTGCTGAGTCACATTTCTGAATGGCACATTTCTTTATTATTTATTAGTGGACTACTTTTACTTTGCAGCAGTTGTAAGACGTGTTTGGGGTTCAAATTTATTGTTCTTGTAGTCGTTGATTATGTTTTTTAATGAATCAATTACTGATAAATAGAGTTTAAAATTCCTGTCTCTGAAAAACAAGAACAAGCAAATATTTGGAGTTTTGTGTGATAAAGGACTCACATGTATTATTGATCAAATGTGTTGTTGACTAATTTTCCACTGATTGACTATATATATTTTACCACTTAAGAAAAGTATGTTTACTGAGTCACTGACACACTGTGGTCAAATAAAGTTAATCCAATCAAAACTGGAGTTCTGCAGTAAATTTCTTGAGTCGTGGAGTTAAATCTTTTAAATCTGTGATCTGAATGAAACATTTTCAACGTGTGTTCACACATGTGTTACTACAACACAACATAAATATCAATTACTAACAACCCACTAAAAATTAACAACATAAAACAGTAAAATGTGAAACATGAACAAACCTCCAGTTTGGTTGAAGAGCTGCTTTGCAATCTCAATGTTGCCTTTGAAGGTCTGCTGGGAATTCATAAAGTTAGCAGTGTCCCTCTCCCAGTATTTTGGATCATCATCTTCAGCTTTCTTCATCCAGTCCTGTTTGGGTACTGCTGTCTTGGTGTTACTGTCATAGTGAATCATCTGAACTTCATCCACCAAACCAACAACCACAAACTCTGGGAAGTTTGGTACTTGAGAGGACGAAGTGAAGAAATGCTTCAGAGAGTGAGTCACTGTAAGAAATAGATCGTGTTGTCAGTTCAGATTTAATAATCACAACTTTATAAAACACAGAACAACATTATATTCTGTCACAGAATTAACAGAACTGAACGTACATGAAAGAAATCCAAATCATCTCTGTTGTACAGTCAGTAAACAAACATTAATTTATGGGTACAAATTTAGCTTCAGGAACTGTTAAATATTTCTGATGATTTTGTCTAAAAAATATTACAAGAATCAAAGTTAATCTCCAGTTTCTAGTTAGTGGACATTTATTTTTCACGACGCGTCATCGTTTCTTTACACTCCTCATTATAGAATTAATTTAACCATCAACTGCATGAGTTTCATTTTATTCTCAATATTTAACAAATTAAACACATTTTCTTTTTGCTTATATTATGTTTTCTACCTTTCATGAACTGTTATCACAACTAACATTTCTTATTTCTGAGGTTTTCAATTTGAAATTGTTCAACTTCTAGAAGTTGGAAGACCTCCGTGCTTCTCCTCCAAAGTGGAGAGTTTAACTCTTCTATATTGTGATTGTCATCTTTCATATCAAAAATATGAATGATGATGGATTTTATTCTTTTGATGTCAGAGGATTTTTTTTTTTTTTTGGAGTTCAAATATTTAGTTTTTGTTATCACAACCAACAAGACAAAATAAAATACAAACTCTTGATTTATGTAAACTAGAATTATATTTCATTTTTCAACATTTTTTCAACTTTATATTTATATATATTTATCATGTCTGTATGAGTAATATTGGACTGAAAGCAGATCATTTATGAACTGTTATTATCCAGAGTCGTCTGTCTGAAGGAGACGTTTTTTGTTGCTGTCCACTTCAGACTCTGTCGTCTGGATGCCGACAGCCTCGATCACGTGTTTGTGATCAGCTGCACTTCTAAAGATTTGTTTGGTAATTATTACAGTGACCCAGACATATACCGAGTAGGACAATTTAACGACCGTCCTGTCAGGGCCTTCTGGTTGACAAACTGATCATAATGTTGGTAAATGACCTCAAACCTATTTGAACATTTTCTGTCATTTCTTGTGAATCAAACACACCGACACTAATATTCCTGCAGAAAGATAATATGGGCGTACAGTGTGTGCAGGTGACCAATTCATCAGTCTAGCTCTACTAAACATCACCTTATTATACATAAAGTCAATGTAATAACCAAACTAACAAAAGAAACTCTAAACTTCTCTGGGGAATAGATTCAAATATTTTATAATTTAGCCTCATTAAAAAAACTCAGCACTGAAACAATAAACTACGATTCAAGTTCAGGAGGTTGTTATCCATCGTGAATGTGTGTGTGCACATACTGACAAACAGAAAATAGGCTTTTCACAGCTTCAGTGAATGAAGGGCTATTAGATGCACCAACAAAGCAGGAAGTCATTCAGTTTCATCAGGCGCCAATAATGGATGAAAACAGCGCCATCAACTGGCATGTGGCTGTAATTACAAATCCAAACAGGAGCCTTTATGTCCATTTTGATCAACTGTTTTGATACTCCATTTTTTTTTTAATTACACCTGATGAAAATGAGGCTACGATTTTTAAACACGATTTTTTTTTTTAATAACATACATGACCGATATCAATATATTCAGGACTTCTCACCGAGCATGTGATTTATCTGAAAAAGTGACAGCACACAAATTTATACAATACGAACAATGTTCAGTGAACAAAACACAGTGGTGGACCAACACGGTTTAATTTAATCTCTCATTTAGATGGTTTTCTTGGTCTTTTTCTTCATTTATTTATGTTGTGCTGCGTAATTATGCCGTCACGTTAAATAAAACCAGCTCGGAGAGTTTTTCTAAACTATAAGACACACACAAAACAACTTTTCAGAAACAGACTTCAGGTTGTCGTCGTTTAAAAATATTAGAAATCAGTGATCAGTCAAGTAAGTCCTGAAACTAAACATCAGAAGCATCAAACGGACCTTAAATTCATATTTACATCAAGTTTAAAAAAAACAAATGTAAATCTCACCTGCCGTCGCTCCGTGTATTCCCAGGAGAAACAGGAAAACGAAGGACTTCATGGTGAAAGCTCCCATTGAAAGTCTTCCACAGCTTTATGTTTATTTGTGCTGAACACACTATATATTAAAAAATAAATTCCCCATGGGGATAAATAAAGTATCTATCTATCTATCTATCTATCTATCTATCTATCTATCTATCTATCTATCTATCTATCTACTCGGTGTATTTATTTCAAGCTACAGAACTAAAGTGAAAGCAGATCACGGAGGTGTTACGTCAGCCTCCCTGTCAGCCAATGGGAATTTAGTCTGAGTGTAACGTCACTTAAATCCGGGTTAAACAGCCTCACTGAAGTTCTCCACGAAAACAGAAAGTCAAATCTGCTGTTTCATCCGGTGTAAAAATGATGTGAAGACATGCGGGCTTCATGTTGGGGTCTCTGAACTTTTACATTTATGACTGGAGTGTTTTAATTCAAGCTGCTCAGACCTTGTTTCATGTTTTTTTTTAAACAAATGTCACATAATATGCAGAAAGTATTAATTTCTGGACAGTCAGAGGTCCCTTTGAGTTTCAGATTAACACAGTGTGTGTGTGTGTGGGGGGGGGGGCAGTAATATTTCTGTGTGACTGAGCTGAGATTGACAACAGTTGTGATCCAAAACATCAACAAATAGTGTTTTCTCAGGGATGTTGCAGTGCAGAGTGGTGAGCTGCTCCCTCCAGTGGTTCAAACCTCCAGCTGTTCAGTTCCTCAGTGTGGACAGTGAAGGACTGAACTATCAGGAAGATATTCATTTCAAACACAAGCAGCAGTTATAACAGTTGATGTTCAGCCAGATAGTGGTGAGCATCTTCTATTCTTCTATTTGTTTATCGTATTTTAAATGTAAGTTCAATAAGATATTTAATGCAGTCCTAAATATTTGTCTCGACATAAAAAATAATCAGGGCAGGAAATATATATATATATATATATATATATATATATATATATATATAAAAATAAAATACACTCTGTGACTTCTGAGAGTCACTTTGAAATGAAATCATGAAGCAAAGAAATAAAACCGAAGCAGAAAGAGAGTGAAAGAAGTTGTTTCCTGATCAGATCAGATCAGCTCTGAGTGACAGGCTGAACCTCCTGACCTCATGTGGAGCTGTGGACGCTGAAAACTGCTGACTGCACAGAAATTTAACGCCACTGTTGATGTTTGAACACTTGATGCTGATTTTCACTCGCTCTCGCTTTGGTACTCTTTACATTTTAATTCTCACTCCATGTTTCTGAAGCACTTGATCGCCGGTGTAGAGTTTCAGTTGGACTTCTCCAGCTGGGACGGTGTTATTTATGTTATACAATCAAAGCAATACTGTCTGTGTTAAATCCTTTATTTACAGGATTTAATAAAGCTGGACTCATATTGTTTATGACACTGTGGTTAGAAGTCTGGTGGACAGAAGCTCTTCCTGCTGACTGCTGATCAATACCTGGGTTTCCCATTGAGCTGTCAGTGTGACAGCGCCTCCTGCAGGCAGACTAGGAAACCTACAACATCTTTAAAACAAACATTTGGATGCTTTGAAGAGATTAAGCGCCAATAAACACCAGATCAACATCTAAATATTAACCGGGTTTTCAGAAACAGCTCCTATATTTCTGTGGTTGGAGACAACACCACCCGTCAATATTCAAGGACCACACAAGTCAGAGCACGAATATCTGAGAGCTTCATTTGAGAGTGTGTAAAGGGAAGTGTGACATTTGGTACAAGAAGAGGAGGAGGAGGTGGAGGAGGAGGAGGAGGAGGAGAAGGAGGAGGAGGAGGAGGAGGAGGAGGAGAAAGAAGAAGAGGAGGTGGAGGAGGAGGAGAAGATGAAGAGGAGGAGGAGGAGGAGAAAGAAGAAGAGGAGGATGAGGAGGAGGAGGAGAAAGAAGAGGAGGAGGAGGAGAAAGAAGAAGAGGAGGAGGAGTAGGAGGAGAAGACAAAGAAGAGGAGGAGGAGGAGAAGAAGAAGAAGAGGAGGAGGAGGAGGAGGAAAAGGAGGAGGAGGAGGAGAAAGAAGAAGAGGAGGTGGAGGAGGAGGACGAAAAGGAGGAGGAGAAGAGGAAGAAGAGGAGAGGAAGGAGGAGAAGAAGAAAAAGAAGAAGAAAAGGAGGAGGAGAAGAAGAAGAGGAGGAGGAGAAGAAGAAGTGTGTGACATTTGGTACAAGAAGAGGAGGAGGAGGTGGAGGAGAAAGAAGAAGAGGAGGACGAGGAGGAGGAGGAGAAGAAGACAAAGAAGAGGAGGAGGAGGAGAAGGAGAAAAGTGTGACATTTGGTACAAGAAGAAGAGGCGGAGGAGAAAGAAGAGGAGGGGAGGAGGAGGAGGAGGAGGAGGAAAAGAAGATGAAGAAGAGGAGGAGGAAAAGGAGAAGAAGGTGGAGGAGGAAGAAGAAAAGGAGGAAGAGGAGTAGAAGATGAAGAAGAAAAAGAAGAAGAGCAGGAGGAGATGGAGGAGAAAGAAGAAGAGGAGGACGAGGAGGAGGAGTAGGAGGAGAAGACAAAGAAGAGGAGGAGGAGGAGGAGGAGGAGGAGAAGAAGAGGAGGAGGAGGAGGAAAAGTGTGACATTTGGTACAAGAAGAAGAGGAGGAGGAGGAGGAAAAGTGTGACATTTGGTACAAGAAGAAGAGGAGGAGGAGGAGAAAGAAGAAGAGGAGGTGGAGGAGGAGGAAAAGGAGGAGGAGGAAGAGGAAGAGGGAAAGGAGGAGGAGGAGGAAAAGGAGGAGGAGGAGGAAAAGGAGACAAAGAAGAGGAGGAGGAGAAGAGGAGGTGGAGAAGGAGAAGAGGAGGAGGAGAAGAAGACAAAGAAGAGGAGGAGGAGGAAGAAGTGTGTGACATTTGGTACAAGAAGAGGAGGAGGAGAAAGAAGAAGAGGAGGAGGAGGAGAAGACAAAGAAGGGGAGGAGGAGGAGAAAGAAGAGGAGGGGAGGAGGAGGAGGAGGAGGAGGAGGAAAAGAAGATGAAGAAGAGGAAGAGGAAAAGGAGAAGAAGGTGGAGGAGGAAGAAGAAAAGGAGGAAGAGGAGTAGAAGATGAAGAAGAAAAAGAAGAAGAGCAGGAGGAGATGGAGGAGGAGGAAAAGAAGATGAAGAGGAAGAGGAGGGAAACGAGGAGGAGAAGAAGAAGAGGAGGAGAAGAAGAAGAAGAGGAGAAGAAGATAAAGAGGAGGAGGAGGAGGAAGAGAAGGAGGTGGAGGAGGAAGAAGAGGAGGAGGTTGAGGAGGAAAAGAAGATGAAGAGGAGGAGGAGGAAAAGGAGGAGTAGAAGAAGAAGAAGAAGAAGAAGTAGAAGAAGAAGAGGTGGAGGAGGAGGAGAATAGGAAGAAGAAGGAGGAAAAGAAGATGAAGAAGAGGAGGAGGAAAAGGAGAAGAAGGTGGAGGAGGAAGAAGAGGAGGAGTAGGAAGAGGAGGAAAAGAAGAGGAGGAGGAGGAAAAGGAGGAGGAGAAGAAGATAAAGAAGAGGAGGAGGAGGAGGAGGAGAAAAAGAAGATGAAGAGGAAGAGGAGGGAAAGGAGGAGGAGGGAAAGGAGGAGGAGAATAAGAGAAGAAGAGGAGGAGGAGAAGAAGATAAAGAGGAGGAGGAGGAAGAAAAGGAGGTGGAGGAGGAAGAAGAGGAGGAGGTGGAGGAGGAAAAGAAGTTGAAGAGGAGGAGGAGGAGGGAAAGGAGGAGTAAGAGGAGTAGAAGAAGAAGAAGAAGAGGTGGAGGAGGAGGAGAATAGGAAGAAGAAGGAGAGGAGGAGTAGGAGGAAAAGAAGATGAAGAAGAGGAGGAGGAAAAGGAGAAGAAGGTGGAGGAGGAAGAAGAGGAGGAGGAGTAGAAGAAGAAGAGGAGTAGGAAGAGGAGGAAAAGAAGAGGAGGAGGAGGAAAAGGAGGAGGAGAAGAAGACAAAGAGGAGGAGGAGGAGGAAGAAGAGGAGGTGGAGAAGAGGAGGAGGAAGAAGAAGAGGAGGAGAGGAGGAGGAGGTGGAAGAGGAAAAGAAGATGAAGAGGAAGAGGAAAAGGAGAAGAAGGTGGAGGAGGAAGAAGAGAAGGAGGAAGAGGAGACATTGTTTGCAAAGGAACCGAATAATAATAATAATAATAATAATAATAATAATAATAATCCTTATCTGTATGGCACCTTTCATACAATAAAGAGTTTTACGACATGAGAATTACATGCAGTGTTCCACATAAAAACAGATATAAAGGAACAATTTAAAAGTACAGAAAATAAACGAGATGCATAAGAACAGATACAATGCATAAAAATAAATAGAAGTGGAGTTAAAATATCAAATAAACAATGTGCATTTTAAACCAAACCGAAGCACATCCTGACCAAGTCCTACCTGACTATTGTTTGGTAAAGGGCGCCATCTAGCGGTGAGTCTGTGGAACTTCTCATTGTACATGTTTAAACCAGGCCGACTGCATTCAAGTTCTGGTAAAAGGTTTGTCTTTTCAGCTTCTAGTCTTTCTTCCTTTTCTGATATAAAATGTACTTTTTGTGATGGCCTTGTGTAGTTGTATTGTATGTTGACATGTTGACCTGAATTAGTATTCATTAGTACTCCGCGTTGTGTCGAGTCAACAATATGAAGACTGTTCCTTCCGTTAGTGATTCACAATCCTTGTTGGTCGTTTCATCAGAGAATTCATGTCCAGTATCCAGTGAGAAATCAACACAACCAGCAGCAACACTAAACTACTTTAGCGCCACAGTCCTTCAACAAAAACACCTTTTTTGTCCTTCCGGGGTTAAACACGCGACAACAACACTGACCTTTCTTATGATTCATTTTTTATGAAATCATTTCTTATATACAAACAACACGGCTTTAACATCTTCTCTGGAGAACAATAGATCACAACATCAAAATAATAGAACCCAACAGAGACTTTACTACGTGTAAAGCCGAGGTCTAGAAACCAGCACAGCGACACCCAACGTACACACAGTGAACTACAACTGAATTCTGGTTGTTTGCAGCACATTTGGCTCCTTCACTCACCAGGTTGTTCAAGAAGTGGTGAGCATCGACCCATCTTTGATTTAAGGTGACCAGATCCTAACAAACCAAATGTGGAGCAAAGAGGATGTTTGTGTGGGACAATGTGGGACCGGTGTGGGACACGTTTAACGTTGGCTTTAAATATGAATATTTGTCCCTCTATTTTAGTAATCATACAGCACAAGCTTTCTGTAAACATACTATGAGAATATAATATTGTACAAACACTCGTTTTAGAAATAGCTGCTAACCAGACCGTTCAAGTCTTATACAAAAAAAATCATCACTTACTTTTTTTGTCAGCTGGTAAAAAGTCAAAACTTCCTCTTCAGTTATGATTGAAAACTCACACATCAACATCTACATGACAGAGCCACGTTTATTTAATCTGTGACAGCAGTGAATACTCAGTATTCATGAAATCGTAGCTGCACTCACAGGTGTGTGTTTATGAAATCATTCAGAGACAGAAATTTGGATTATTTGGGGACTTTATTGAGAATCAAAACACACGTAAAAATAGATTTAAATGTTAATACAACTTAATTAAATCCACATAACCCCAAACACAAAGTGATTGGAGCACCTCTCTTTTAATTTCTAAATGCTTACATGACAGAAAAGCCCTTCGTCCCTAAAAACGACCAAATATCACACCACCCTTCATTATATCAGCTAAACTTAAACTGTAGTGTCAAATGAAGAATAATAAAGTAACTTGCATCAAAAAGCCTTGAAGACATAAATTATTTGCTCAAACCTTCTTACAATCAAAACAAAACCTTTAATGTTTTATCATCTCAACAAAAATATATAAGCAGAATATTTACAACTAGAAAATCACATTTTAACTGGTTCTTAAATTTTGTGTCCGTGCGCATTGATGCAACCTCATATTGTAATTTCATGATTTTACTGTTATTTTCTGGGAATGAAATTAACAAATGATGTCATCATAACCGACTAATTAGCATCAAGCACCACAGTGATGCAAAACTCCCTTCATCCATTTCCTGTCCTGTTGTTCAGCGGAGTTAAAGAGGACTGGAGTCAGTCGCAGCTTTATCATCAGGAGCACACTATTATAATTTTATGAATGGTATCTAAAAAAAAAATCCTGAACTACTTACAGCAGATTCAGATCTCCGCTGCCCGAGTGTTGACTACAACCAAAGGATAAAACACATCCTTTAATGTTTATTCACCTGTCAATGCTTCAAGCACGTCTTGTCCACTTGTCTGACGTGCTTCTAGTCTATAAAATAAATGATCTCTCAGGTCCTCTGGCAATTTGTTTTTTTAGTTGTTTCAAAGTCAAGACAATAACATTTGGTCAGACTGCTTTTAGTTTTTATGCTCCTGGAACAATCTGCCTGAGGACCTGACGATCTTATATGCTATTGTATTTATTGACTTACTTTTACATGTTTATTGACATGATGTCTATCTTTTATTGTTGTTAACAGCTTATTATCTTTAAAAAAAAATATTTAACAATAGATATTACTTGTAACATTTCAAATCAAAATTTTAGGTTATCGTCCATATAAAAATGTTAACCTCCCCAAACTATTTGCATAACTTGAAATAAATGTAAATATTATTCAATTCAATTTGGTCGTGAAGTATATTTTGTATATGTTCTGGATTACAAGTTGTGTCATGGCTGTAATAAAACATGTTTACTCCTTTTCCAAAACACAAACATCGTCACAAAGATGTTGGTGATGATGTGTCAGGCAAACCTCATCAGTTAGTCAGTCTTGATCAGGCCTGTAGAGCTGCTTACGTTTTTTGAAGACTCATCAGAGGATCTCGAGAAAGTGTCAGAATCTAGAGAAAAAGAAATCGGACATCATTAAGGTGGAAGACAAAAATGCAAGACGACATGACGAGTTATGTCAAACAAACAGGTGGACAGCAGTATATGGACCAACTGTCACAGCCCAAACCTCAAGGCTTTAACGACCTCTGCAAAAATGTTACGAGCCTATGATATATATATATATATATACCAAATATAAGTAGGAAAGATGGTATCACTTTCACTGGTTTCAGTTCAAAAACATCTATATCAAAATAGAAATGGGTGAAACTATGGGATGAAAGACTAAAAATTTGAAACTGCTCAAAGTGGGCAGAATGAGGTTTTCTTTAAAAGCATGAAGTACCACACAAAGATGGCTAGATGCATTGCACATGATGTGTCAGACCGAGTTAGTACAGAACAGTTAGTTATCAGTCATCGATGTCCTGGAGAAGAATCTTCAGAAGAACAAAATACAAAATGATCTCAACAATTGTCAAATAAAGGAGGATGGATATGATTTAGCCATGAAACATTTATGAACAGACAGACACACAGAGAGATAAAAACATAGATATGAACCTGTGCTCCTTAAACTTTCTGTAGGAGATGTAAAATGAACAAAATAAATCAAAACGGGTTGAGTTACCAACTGAGCTGCTCCAGTGTGACTGTTACTGCCATTTCCATAACTTTCTCTACAAATGTTGGTACTCTGTAATATTACCAATCATGCAATTCAAGACA
The DNA here is from genome assembly GCF_022577435.1 of Embiotoca jacksoni. Classification (NCBI taxonomy): domain Eukaryota; kingdom Metazoa; phylum Chordata; class Actinopteri; family Embiotocidae; genus Embiotoca; species Embiotoca jacksoni. Next base: position 3,188,215 of record NW_027185394.1, read on the forward strand.
ACACTTTGCCTCAGCTAAATTTCAGGGAGAAAGATTACACCATCATCATCGTCTTCAGGGATTTGGTGAAGGTCATGAGCCCGAATTAACACTCAATGGAAGCCGCCTTTGATGAAAAACAGGTCAGCTCAAAAAATATGACAAATAAAAGACAAATAAAAAAGGCTTTACTTACCAGGCAGATAAGGTTTGGCTGCTAAAAAAAAATAAAGGAAAACATTTCAGTTGTCATGGTTGTTATTGAAAGGATACTAATCCCTTTTCCCTGAATTATTTGATCTGGTTTAAAATCCCTCCTACATTTGACATGTCATATTATCATGAAACTGTGTGTCTAAACTTTAGTTTCTGTTTTGGTCTCTCACCCGTCTTCTTCTTGTAAACAAGGAATCCAATCGCAGCGAGAACAACAACGAGAACAACCGCTGCGATGACGGTGATGATGATGATGTGATTCCCTGCTGATAAAACAACAACAAACAAATCACCACCGGAAGAAACAAAGCAGGTTAAAAGAAAGGAACCTTCACGTGATAATCAGGGAACAACATGTTTGTCCTGCTTGATTTCATTCATCTGAACATAATTCCTGCGTCTGTGCCGACGTCTCCTCGATTCGTTTTGTTGGACCTCATTTGTGTACCGTGTTATAATAGATATATAAAGATATAATTCTTTAATTGTGTTGAAACATGGTCTGAAAAAAAGTCTTAAAATTGGTGTTTAAAAGCACTTAATTTAGTTTTTATTGTTGACATTGTTCTGTATTAATTAAATGTGATTAAATACAGGAATGTGTCACATAATGATCCCAAACTGGCAAACAAAGGATTTAGGCCTTCAAATTTAATTTAAATAAAACTGTAACAGTAAACTAAATGTGTTTCCCACATTCATCCCTTCTGATTGAAGTCTTACCTTCATTGGTCCTGATCACTGCTTTGTCCAGTTTGGTGATTTGGTCCTCGTTGACTCCAGAGAGCTGAAACACACACTCGTACCTCTTCCAGTCTTCAGGTGGGACAGATGTGAGATCCAGGTCGACACTCTTCTGGAAGGTGCCATCGTTGTTGTGGAGGATCTCTCCCTCGTCGACGCCCTCATGAAACTCCTCTCCGTCTTTCCTCCAGAACATCATGGCTCTGTCAGGGTGGAAACCTGTAGCGTGGCAGGTGACTGGAGAGGAGGAAGTCTTCTGGAGGAGAGACACTGAGGGAAGCTCTGCAGAGACAACAGACAGTTTATAGTTATATTATTATGAAGTAAATATGAATGTTACTGTTTCTGTTTGATTTAATGTAGTTTGAAGACTGTAGTTACGCATATTATTACATTTAATGTACCAAATAAAAGGGAATGATGATACAGAAGAGAAGGAAAGACGTAGAAAGAGACATGAGGAGGGAGTGAGACAGGTTAGAAAGGACAGACAGAAAGACACAACTGGAGGAAAACAGTGGTCATAAATATGAAAGAGAGAGAGAGAAAATGTGGTGAAAAGGAGAGCGAGGCAAAGAGGAGAGAGAGAAAACCACAGGAAGAGTAAATGGATGTAAACGGAGACACAGAGGGTCTTTGTATGTTGGTTCATGTTTACTGTGATGTTACTGCTGGTTAGAAACAGAAGGAGGCAAATGAAGACTGTTGTGTTCATGAAGCTGCAGCAGGTCATGTGATTCTACCTGTTCTCATCAGAGAGCTTCTTCCATAGTTCAAGTACTTCTTCAGCCACTCAGGACACTCCTGGGTGAGGTAGTTCTTGTACTGT
>NW_027185394.1:3194982-3273170 GCF_022577435.1 Embiotoca jacksoni
AACTCCATATTTATCATGATGAACCAACTGTGATCAGGACAGTACAGTTCATGGAACGGAGACTGAACTTTAGGAAGTTCAACTGCTTCATCAAAATGTCCAATAAAATGTGGATTGTAAAACATCCATCATGAAGTGAAACCCAAATCATTTCTAAACGTGGTTCTCGTGTCAGATCGCAGCTCGTATTGTCGCTCTTTTGCTTTGTGTTTCTTATTTGTGGTTTGTGAGTCACAGTTTCTTCTTCCTGCTTCTCTGAAGAACTTGAATGCTGTCAGCGTTCAGACACAATCACTTTCTACAAGTTGAAATTGAAGTTATTTGCAGTGTCAGTTTGTCCCTGATTTATTGAGAAGACCTCGCTGCTAACGACAGAAAACCTGGCGTGAAGTTAAAGTTCAGAAATCTACAGCACTCTGACATTTATCGTGAGCGACCGCTAGCGAGCCTCTGAGCTCGTTTGTTGGCTCTTTAGCTACGTCCGCTCTGAACATCTGGAAATGTTGTTGGACGTGATGTGTTTTGGTGTTTTGTTGCTAAAGATTCTGAACCACACTGAAAGGAATAATCAGAGGAGAAAATAATTCAATGTTTCTTTGGTTCCTCTTCAGTTCAGAAAACCAACAAAACCTGTTGAAGAGCAGTTTGACAGTCTGAGCAGGTTGAACCTCCGATCAGTCTCCTGCTCTCCTTCATCAACTACAATCTTACTGAATGTTAAGAAACACTCAGTTTAGCTGCTATCACTTCATTATGTTTCTGCTTCTGTCATCAGACAACTGAATGAGTATTAACAGTGATTTGATGGCGGCTCATCCATGCTAACGTTAGCCGCTAACCAGGTGAACTGTAACTCTGCACTGTGGAGCCGAGACGCTGTTAAATCCCTATTTTATATGAACGTGAAGCCGTCGGACGTAATAAACGTGAATACAGCTGCAGAACAACACCTGTGTTGTGTGATCACAGAGAGGCTGAGAGGTGACAGAAAGCTGCTGCAGACGCTGGACTCTGTCTGAGCAGCCAGACGACACCGTTATTATATTTTATACATGTGTTTAATACCATCTGGAGAAAATAACTCTGGTTTCAGGTGGAGAAAATGACGCTTCAGAGAGGATATAGTATTTGTTTTAACGGCTGAGCTTCACTGTGAGCAGACACTTGATGTAGTTTTGGGTTTTGTTGTCGCTGCTGGATAATAAAACAGGTTTTCTCCTTTTTACTGTTTGTTCAGTCACTAACAGGAGGATCATGTCTTCATGTCTTCATGTCTTCATGTCTCCTGCTGGACATCCTCCTACAGCCTCAGCAGTCCAACTCTAACCTGACAACATGGACTAAAATGGAGTCGACTAAAAGCTAACAATCACTTCCTGTCATTTTAGTGTGTCCAGAAACAGATTGATGAGAAAAGGTGTGTTTTTAATGAATGTAGAGAATAACAGCATCATTTCTGTGTCTCAGAACAACAGTTCAGGAGTTTTCCTGCTTTAATCAACATTTATGAGCCTCAATTAAATCACTGTTGATGCTCATTTGTTTGTCTGCCAGCAGAAACAGAGAAATAATGAACTGAGAGCAGGTAAACAGTGTGAACATGAAAAGACAGAAGAGGTGATGGAGGAGAGCAGGAGAGGACTGAACGGAGGTTTAACCAGCTCAGACTGTCAAACTGATCAACACACGCTGACTCTCATCTCAAAACTCATTTGTTTGCATTTCTCAACTAAACAGCAACAAGAAAACATGTTTATATTTTTTTTTTTCCACTCATCAGGTTTTTCAGTTTAGTTTGAGATCTTTTTTTCCAAAGCAGCATAAAAACACGTTAAACAGCATTTTCAGATTTAGTTTGTTCACATGCATGAAGGGAGCTAATGAGCTAGCTCGGGTTTGCTCATGAATAAATGTCAGTACCTTCCATATGTTGGAGATATGTAACATACTTTTCACGTTTGTCTCATGTCAGCAGTCAGGTTTCATGTGTCAGTGATGGAAACAGACGGTGGAAATAACCTAAATATCAACTTTTAGTGAGTGCTGCTGGCTAAATACTAACGGTCACTTCCCAGATCTGCTTGAAGAAGGTGACTGACAGTTTATTGATCAAGCAAAATGTCATTATTTCAGTCTCGTGAATGTGGAGTCAGACGGTAAGAAAATCAGGTGTGTAAATGAAGACTTTACATCAGTAAACTCTGAGTTGTGAAAACAACCTTTCAACAATAATTAGCCAATGAAGTTAGCGTTGATGGCGGAGTGAAGAACTCTCAGTTTGTTTGTGTGATGAAAGCTACATGTCTTTCTTTACATTTATATTTAAAAAAATAAATACAACATGAACAAACCTCCAGTTTGGTTGAAGCGCTGCTTTACAATCTCAATGTTGGATTTGAAGATCTGCTGGTGACCCAGATAGATCTGAGTGTTCCTGTCCAGGTACTGAGGATCATTTGCTATGACTTTGGTCATCCAGTCTTGTTTGGTTTGTGCTCTCTCAGTGTTGCTGTCATAGTGGTCAACTGGAAGATCATCAACCATCCCAACAGTTACAAACTCTGGGAAGTTTGGTCCTTGAGAGGACGCAGTGGAGAAATACTTCAGAGAGTGAGTCACTGTCAACAAGAAGAAAGAGGAAAGTACAGCCTGATAAATACACTGATTATAAAATAACAATGTTTTTTCCTTTCACACAATCAATAAGGACTGCAGTATATCGAAGACATCCCAATAATATCTGTCCATGAATACATAAGTTCACTATTGACCAATATTTTGTGCAAAATCAAATCTTTTGAATTTCATAATCCCAGAAAACGTGAACAGATTTCTATTGAACTCATTTTAAGTATTAGTTATACCATTGCTTTGAACTTTACATTTAAAAACACAAACAAACACAGAACTACAAGGTTGGATGACTTCACCAAACAGGCCAGTAGTTTCTGTCCAGAGTCAGATGTTGTTGTAACGAAGACTTTGAAGGGCCAAGAAATCTGAGTTTGATTGAACACAATCTTCAAAGGAAGAAGAGGAGGAGGAGAGGAGGAGGAGAGGAGGAGGTGGTGGAGGAAAAGAAGATGAAGAAGAGGAGGAGGAGGAAAAGAAGAGGAAGAAGAGGAGGAGAGGAGGAGGAGGAAAAGGAGAAGAAGGTGGAGGAGGAAGAAGAGGAGGAGGAAGAGGAGTAGAAGAAGAAGAAGAAAAAGAAGAGGAGGAGGAGTAGGTGGAGGAGAGGAGGAGGTGGTGGAGGAGGAAAAGAAGATGAAGAAGAGGAGGAGGAAGAAGAGGAGGTGGAGGAGGAGAATAAGACAAAGAAGAGGAGGAGGAGAAGAAGAAGAGGAGGAGTAGGAGGAGGAGGAAGAAAAGAAGATGAAGAAGAGGAGGAGGAGGAGGAAAAGGAGAAGAAGGTGGAGGAGGAAGAAGAGGAGGAGGAAGAGGAGTAGAAGAAGAAGAAGAAAAAGAAGAGGAGGAGGAGTAGGTGGAGGAGGAGGAGAAGACGTAGAAGAGGAGGAGGAGGAAAAGAAGAGGAAGAGGAGGGAAAGGAGGAAGAGAAGAAGAAGAGGAAGAAGAAGAAGAACAGGAGGGGAGGAGGTGGAAGAGGAAAAAGAAGAGGAGGAGGAGGTGGAGAAGAGGAAAAGGAAAAGGAGGACAAGGACGAGAAGAAGAGGAGGAGGAAGAAGAAGAGGAGGTGGAGGAGGAGGAGGAAAAGGAGAAGAAGGTGGAGGAGGAAGAAGAGGAGGAGGAAGAGGAGGAGGAGGAAAAGGAGAAGAAGGTGGAGGAGGAAGAAGAGGAGGAGGAGCAGAAGAAGAAGAGGAGGACTAGTAAGAGGAGGAAAAGAAGAGGAGGAGGAGGAAAAGAAGATGAAGAAGAGGAGGAGGAGGAAAAGGAGAAGAAGGTGGAGGAGGAGGAGAAGACGTAGAAGAGGAGGAGGAGGAAAAGAAGAGGAAGAGGAGGGAAAGGAGGAAGAGAAGAAGAAGAGGAGGAGTAGGAAGAGGAGGAGGTGGGGGAGGAAAAGAAGATGAAGAAGAGGAGGAGGAGGAAAAGAAGATGAAAAAGAGGAGGAGGAAGAAGAGGAGGTGGAGGAGGAGAATAAGACAAAGAAGAGGAGGAGGAAAAGGAGAACAAGGTGGAGGAGGAAGAAGAGGAGGAGGAAGAGGAGTAGAAGAAGAAGAAGAAAAAGAAGAGGAGGAGGAGTATGTGGAGGAGGAGGAAAAGACGAGGAGGAGGAGGAAAAGAAGAGGAAGAGGAGGGAAAGGAGGAAGAGAAGAAGAAGAGGAGGAGTAGGAAGAGGAGGAGGTGTGGGAGGAAAAGAAGATGAAGAAGAGGAGGAGGAGGAAAAGAAGAGGAAGAAGAGGAGGAGAGGAGGAGGAGGAAAAGGAGAAGAAGGTGGAGGAGGAAGAAGAGGAGGAGGAAGAGGAGTAGAAGAAGAAGAAGAAAAAGAAGAGGAGGAGGAGTAGGTGGAGGAGGAGGAGAAGACGTAGAAGAGGAGGAGGAGGAAAAGAAGAGGAAGAGGAGGGAAAGGAGGAAGAGAAGAAGAAGAAGAAGAACAGGAGGGGAGGAGGTGGAAGAGGAAAAAGAAGAGGAGGAGGAGGTGGAGAAGAGGAAAAGGAAAAGGAGGACAAGGACGAGAAGAAGAGGAGGAGGAAGAAGAAGAGGAGGTGGAGGAGGAGGAGGAAAAGGAGAAGAAGGTGGAGGAGGAAGAAGAGGAGGAGGAAGAGGAGGAGGAGGAAAAGGAGAAGAAGGTGGAGGAGGAAGAAGAGGAGGAGGAGCAGAAGAAGAAGAGGAGGACTAGTAAGAGGAGGAAAAGAAGAGGAGGAGGAGGAAAAGAAGATGAAGAAGAGGAGGAGGAGGAAAAGGAGAAGAAGGTGGAGGAGGAGGAGAAGACGTAGAAGAGGAGGAGGAGGAAAAGAAGAGGAAGAGGAGGGAAAGGAGGAAGAGAAGAAGAAGAGGAGGAGTAGGAAGAGGAGGAGGTGGGGGAGGAAAAGAAGATGAAGAAGAGGAGGAGAAGGAAAAGAAGATGAAAAAGAGGAGGAGGAAGAAGAGGAGGTGGAGGAGGAGAATAAGACAAAGAAGAGGAGGAGGAAAAGGAGAACAAGGTGGAGGAGGAAGAAGAGGAGGAGGAAGAGGAGTAGAAGAAGAAGAAGAAAAAGAAGAGGAGGAGGAGTATGTGGAGGAGGAGGAGAAGACGAGGAGGAGGAGGAAAAGAAGAGGAAGAGGAGGGAAAGGAGGAAGAGAAGAAGAAGAGGAGGAGTAGGAAGAGGAGGAGGTGGGGGAGGAAAAGAAGATGAAGAAGAGGAGGAGGAGGAAAAGAAGATGAAAAAGAGGAGGAGGAAGAAGAGGAGGTGGAGGAGGAGAATAAGACAAAGAAGAGGAGGAGGAAAAGGAGAAGAAGGTGGAGGAGGAAGAAGAGGAGGAGGAAGAGGAGTAGAAGAAGAAGAAGAAAAAGAAGAGGAGGAGGAGTATGTGGAGGAGGAGGAGAAGACGAGGAGGAGGAGGAAAAGAAGAGGAAGAGGAGGGAAAGGAGGAAGAGAAGAAGAAGAGGAGGAGTAGGAAGAGGAGGAGGAGAAGAAGAAGAAGAACAGGAGGGGAGGAGGTGGAAGAGGAAGAAGAAGAGGAGGAGTAGAAGAAGAAGAAGAAAAAGAAGAGGAGGAGGAGGTGGAGAAGAGGAAAAGGAAAAGGAGGACAAGGACGAGAAGAAGAGGAGGAGGAAGAAGAAGAGGAGGTGGAGGAGGAGGAGGAGAAGGAGAAGGAGAAGAGGAGAAGGAGGGAAAGGAGGAGGAGGAGGTGGAGGAGAAGAAGAAGAGGAGGAGTAGGAAGAGGAGAAAAAGAAGAGGAGGAGGAAAAGGAGGAGGATAAGAAGATAAAGAGGAGGAGGAGGAAGAATAGGAGGTGGAGGAAGAAAAGGAGCTGGAGAAGAGCAGGAGGAAGAAGAGGAGGAGAGGTGGAGGAGGTGGAGGAGGAAAAGAAGATGAAGAAGAGGAGGAAGAAAGGAGGAGGAGAAGAAGAAGAGGAGGAGTAGGAAGAGGAGGAGAAGAAGATAAAGAGGAGGAGAAAGAACAGGAGGTGGAGGAGAAGAAGAGGAGGAGGAGGAGAAGGAGGAGGATACAAAGAAGAGGAGGAGAAGGAGAAGGAGAAGAAGAGGTGGAGGGAAAGAAGGAGAAGAAGAGGAAGAAGAAGACGAGGAGGAGGTGGAGGAGGAGAAGAAGAAGAGGAGGAGTAGGAAGAGGAGAAAAAGAAGAGGAGGAGGAAAAGGCGGAGGAGAAGAAGATAAAGAGGAGGAGGAGGAAGAATAGGAGGTGGAGGAAGAAAAGGAGGTGGAGAAGAGGAGGAGGAAGAAGAAGAGGAGGAGAGGTGGAGGAGGAAAAGAAGATGAAGAGGAGGAGGAAAAGGAGAAGAAGGAGGAGGAGGAAGAAGAGGAGGAGGAAGAGGAGTAGAAGAAGATAAAGAGGAGGAGGAAGAACAGGAGGTGGAGGAGAAGGAGGAGGAGGAGGAGAAGAAGAAGAAGAAGAAGAGGAGGAGGAGGAGGAGAAGGTGGGGAGGAAAAGAAAATGAAGAGGAGGAGGAGGGAAAGGAGGAGGAAGAGGAGTAGCAGAAGAACAAGAAGAAGAACAAGAAGAAGAGGTGGAGGAGGAGGAGGAGAATAGGAAGAAGAAGGAGGGGAGGAGGTGGAGGAGGAGAAGAGGAGGAGGAGGAGAAGGAGGAGGTGGAGGAGGAGGAGGAGACAAAGAAGAGGAGGAGAAGGAGAAGGAGAAGAAGAGGAGGAGGGAAAGGAGGAGAAGAAGAGGAAGAAGAAGATGAGGAGGAGGTGGAGGAGGAGAAGAAGAAGAGGAGGAGTAGGAAGAGGAGAAAAAGAAGAGGAGGAAGAGGAAAAGGAGGAGGAGAAGAAGATAAAGAGGAGGAGGAGGAGGAAGAATAGGAGGTGGAGGAAGAAAAGGAGGTGGAGAAGAGGAGGAGGAGAGGTGGAGGAGGTGGAGGAGGAAAAGAAGATGAAGAAGAGGAGGAGGAAAAGGAGAAGAAGGTGGAGGAGGAAGAAGAGGAGGAGGAAGAGGAGTAGTAGAAGAAGAAGAAAAAGAAGAGGAGGAGGAGTAGGAGAAGACGTAGAAGAGGAGGAGGAGGAAAAGAAGAGGAAGAGGAGGGAAAGGAGGAAGAGAAGAAGAAGAGGAGGAGCAGGAAGAGGAGGAGAAGAAGAAGAAGAAGAAGAAGAACAGGAGGGGAGGAGGTGGAAGAGGAAGAAGAAGAGGAGGAGTAGGAGAAGAAGAAGAAAAAGAAGAGGAAGAGGAGGTGGAGAAGAGGAAAAGGAAAAGGAGGACAACGACAAGAAGAAGAGGAGGAGGAAGAAGAAGAGGAGGTGGAGGAGGAGGAGGAGACAAAGAAGAGGAGGAGAAGGAGAAGGAGAAGGAGAAGAGGAGGAGGAGGAGAAGAAGAGGAAGAAAAAGACGAGGAGGAGGAAAGGAGGAGGAGAAGAAGAAGAGGAGGAGTAGGAGGAGGAGAAGAAGATGAAGAAGAGGAGGAGGAGGAGGAGGAAAAGGAGAAGAAGGTAGAGGAGGAAGAAGAGGAGGAGGAGCAGAAGAAGAGGAGGACTAGTAAGAGGAGGAAAAGAAGAGGAGGAGGAGGAAAAGGAGGAGGAGATGAAGACAAAGAGGAGGAGGAGGAGGAGAAAGAAGAGGAGGTGGAGGAAGAAAAGGAAGTGGAGAAGAGGAGGAGGAAGAAGAAGAGGAGGAGGAGGTGGAGGAGGAAAAGAAGATGAAAAAGAAGAGGAGGAGGAGGTGGAGAAGAGGGAAAGGAAAAGGAGGACAAGGACGAGAAGAGGAGGAGGAGGAAGAAGAAGAGGAGGTGGAGGAGGAGGAGGAGACAAAGAAGAGGAGGAGAAGGAGAAGGAGAAGAAGAAGAAGAAGAAGAAGGAGAAGAGGAGGTGGAGGAAAAGGAGGAGGAAAAGGAGGAGGAGAAGGAGGTCGAGGAGGAGGAAGAGAGGAGGTGGAGGAACAAAAGGAGGTGGAGAAGAGCATGAGGAAGAAGAGGAGGAGGAGAGGAGGTGGAGGAAAAGGAGGAGGAAAAGGAGGAGGAGAAGGAGGTCGAGGAGGAGGAAGAGAGGAGGTGGAGCAAATGGTCTGAACGGGGGAACTCACAAAAGGGATGAGGAGGAGGAGGGGGAGAATGCGGAGAAGGAGGAGAAAAGGAGTTGGAGGAGGAGGAAAAGAAGATGAAGAAGAGGAGGAGGAGAAGATGAGGAAGAAGAAGAGGAGGAGGAGGACAAGAAGGAGGAGGGGGAGGAGGAGGAGAAGATGAGGAAGAAGAAGAGGAGGAGGAGGGGGTGGAGGAGAAGCAGGAAAAGGAGGACAAGAAGGAGAAGAAGAGGAGGAGGAAAAGGAGGAGGAGAAGAACAAGAGGAGGAAAAAGAAGAGGAGGTGGAGGAGGAGAAGAAGACAAAGAAGAGGAGGAGGAGGAGAAGAAGAGGAGGAGTAGGAGGAGAAGAAGAGGAGGAGGAGGAAGAGAAGAAGAAGAACAGGAGGTGGAGGAGAAGAAGAAGAGGAGGAGAGGAAGAGGAGAAGAAGAAGAAGAGGAGGAGAAGAAGAGAAGTAGAAGAAGAGGAGGAGGAGATGAGGAAGAAGAAGAAGATGAGGTGGAGAAGGAGGAGGAGAAGAAGAAGAGGAGGAGGAAAAGGAGGAGAAGGAGAAGAGGATAAGGAGGAGGGAAAGGAGGAGGAGAAGAAGAAGGGAAAGAGAAGAAGAAGAAGAAAAAGAGGAGAAGGAGAAGAAAAAGAAGAAGAAGAAGAAGAAGAGGAACAGGAGGAGAAGAAGAAGAAGAAGAAGAAGAAGAAGAAGAAGAAGAAGAAGAAAGAAGAGGAGGTGGAGGAGGAGGAGAAGAAAAATGAAGATGATGAAGAGGACGAAAAAGAAGAAAGAGAGGAAGAGGGGGAGGAAGAAGAAGACAAAGATGAAGAAAAGAAAGGGGAGGAAGAAGAAGACAAAGAAGACAAAGACGACAAAGAAGAAGAAGAAGAAGAAGAAGAAGAAGAAGAAGAAGAGGCGTTCAAAGGAAGCGTCCTTGTTCCAAATCCCATCTTTGTCCCTTTGTCTTCAAATGTCTCACTACAGATTGCGACTCGTGACAACGAGGGTCCAAATTCAAGACGCATTTCTCCGCTGCAGTTTGTCAGAGTTGTGAGCAGACTGCATGAAACAGGACTTTGTGAGGTCGCTGCAGCACCAAGTTACAGTCAGAAGAAAAAGGAGGAGATCGTGAACGCGGCTCGTGTTTCATCGGCTCTGTTCCAAACGACAAACTTACGCACTCGCTAACTAACTCACTATTTAGAGAGCAGAAGTGCAACGAGCCAGATGATGCACTCAATACGGTCCACGAAGTGAGAGTGAAACGATGGACGCTTCTCACACTCACCGGCCGCCATCTTGGCCACAAAGTGGAAAAGGAGACCAGCGACCTGAAGTATCTTCAAACTACAGAGGAAGCTGCAGCTGTTGCAGCACAAAAGGGTTCATTTCTCACCAAATACCACCAAACTGCTGTTGCATCGAAGCCATCGGTGTGTTTATCGCGCCTGTTTCACGAAAACGTGTTAATTTGTGGGTAAAATAGCAGCAGATGTTGTTGGCGGGTGATGCATTCAAGTACCGCGGTTATTTCCGGTAACTGCAGTGACGGCAGTGTGCGGGTTTGACACGACAACCACCCTGTCAAAATTCAGATATTACACAAGTAAGTGTCCTAACACCTGAGAGTGTCCTAACACGTGAGTGTCCTAAGAGTGTCCTAACACGTGAGAGTGTCCTAACACCTGAGAGTGTCCTGAGAGTGTCCGAACACCTGAGAGTGTCCTAACAGGTGAGAGTGTCCTAACATGTGAGAGTGTCCTAACACCTGAGTGTCCTAAGAGTGTCCTAACACGTGAGAGTGTCCTAACACCTGAGTGTCCGAACATCTGAGAGTGTCCTAACACGTGAGTGTCCTAAGAGTGTCCTAACACCTGAGTGTCCTAACACGTGAGAGTGTCCTAACACCTGAGAGTGTCCTAAGAGTGTCCTAACACGTGAGAGTGTCCTAACACCTGAGAGTGTCCTAAGAGTGTCCTAACACGTGAGAGTGTCCTAACACCTGAGAGTGTCCTAAGAGTGTCCTAACACGTGAGAGTGTCCTAACACCTGAGAGTGTCCTGAGAGTGTCCTAACACGTGAGTGTCCTAACACCTGAGTGTCCTAACACGTGAGAGTGTCCTAACACGTGAGTGTCCTAACACCTGAGAGCGTCCTAACACATGAGAGCATCCTAATATGTGAGAGTGTCCTAACACGTGAGTGTCCTAACACGTGAGATTGTCCTAAGAGTGTCCTAACACGTGAGATTGTCCTAAGAGTGTCCTAACACGTGAGAGTGTCCTAATATGTGAGAGTGTCCTAACACGTGAGTGTCCTAACACCTGAGAGTGTCCTAAGAGTGTCCTAACACGTGAGAGTGTCCTAACACCTGAGAGTGTCCTAACACGTGAGAGTGTCCTAACACGCGAGAGTGTCCTAACACATGAGAGTGTCCTAACACGTGAGATTGTCCTAAGAGTGTCCTAACACCTGAGAGTGTCCTAACACGCGAGAGTGTCCTAACACCTGAGAGTGTCCTAACACATGAGAGTGTCCTAACACGCGAGAGTGTCCTAACACGCGAGAGTGTCCAAACACCTGAGAGTGTCCTAACGCATGAGAGTGTCCTAACACCTGAGAGTGTCCTAACACATGAGAGTGTCCTAACACCTGAGAGTGTCCTAACACCTAAGAGTGTCCTAACACGTGAGAGTGTCCTGAGAGTGTCCTAACACCTGAGAGTGACCTAACACGTGAGCACTCTGAGGGAAGTACATCATTTGAAACGCAGCAATTTGCTTCATTTAATCACTTCTTAAATTGTTTTTAAATGCACATTATATACAAATAAAAATAGAATAATATTAAATTTAACTGAACTAAACAACAGTGAAATGAATTAAAACAAACAAACAAACAAACAGCAGTGCAACGGTGTTATTGTTGTGTGATGGATTTGGCCAGAGGTGAGTTATTGTATAGTCTGATTGCAGCGGGCAGGAATGATCTCCTGAATGTGAATTGATCATGTTTGTGTAGAGCTTCTTTTCTTTTTTTTATGAACCATGACAACTTTAATGATCTGAAACAGCCAGGATACAACTTTGTGAACTAATGTCTTGTTGCTGCTCCAGGAGAAGTGATGATGGTGGCCTCTACAGGATAGTCAGTAGCAGTGTTGTGTTAGAGCGCCACCAGTGGGCCGAAAGCAGCACATCTCTCTGTGCTGCTTTCTGGGAAATCACATGACAAGTCGGAGTTAGGTTTCGTTTTTGTGTTTGTGACACAGATCTGGTATGATTTGCAAATGTTTCTTCCCGACAGGCCTTCTTGTCCTTCTTGTGTTGCCACATTCATCCTCAATTAGAAAAACAATCACAGAAGAAGATCAGTGTAACTTCAGTCATGTAAGGCTTGAAAGTCATAAATAAAGTGAACAGCTGGTTTTACATCTATAAAAACTGCTGAAATATCCCATTTGGTGAAATGAAAATCATCTGTAGGCTACTTAACGAACAGTAACCACATTTTCCAACCGCAGTCATGATAAAACTCAGTTGCAGGACATTGTTTGCAAAAGAACCGAATAATAAAAATAATAATAATAATAATAATAATAATCCTTATCTGTATGGCACCTTTCATACAATAAAGAGTTTTACAACATGAGAATTACATGCAGTGTTCCACATAAAAACAGATATAAAGGAACAATTTAAAAGTACAGAAAATAAACGAGATGCATAAGAACAGATACAATGCATAAAAATAAATACAAGTAGTTAAAATATCAAATAAACAATGTGCATTTTAAACCAAACCGAAGCACATCCTGACCAAGTCCTACCTGACTATTGTTTGGTAAAGGGCGCCATCTAGCGGTGAGTTTGAGGAACTTCTCATTGTACATGTTTAAACCAGGCCGACTGCATTCAAGTTCTGGTAAAAGGTTTGTCTTTTCAGCTTCTAGTCTTTCTTCCTTTTCTGATATAAAATGTACTTTTTGTGATGGCCTTGTGTAGTTGTATTGTATGTTGACATGTTGACCTGAATTAGTATTCATTAGTACTCCGCGTTGTGTCGAGTCAACAATATGAAGACTGTTCCTTCCGTTACTGATTCACAATCCTTGTTGGTCGTTTCATCAGAGAATTCATGTCCAGTATCCAGTGAGAAATCAACACAACCAGCAGCAACACTAAACTACTTTAGCGCCACAGTCCTTCAACAAAAACACCTTTTTTGTCCTTCCGGGGTTAAACACGCGACAACAACACTGACCTTTCTTATGATTCATTTTTTTATGAAATCATTTCTTATATACAAACAACACGGCTTTAACATCTTCTCTGGAGAACAATAGATCACAACATCAAAATAATAGAACCCAACAGAGACTTTACTACGTGTAAAGCCGACGTCTAGAAACCAGCACAGCGACACCCAACGTACACACAGTGAACTACAACTGAATTCTGGTTGTTTGCAGCACATTTGGCTCCTTCACTCACCAGGTTGTTCAAGAAGTGGTGAGCATCGACCCATCTTTGATTTAAGGTGACCAGATCCTAACGAACCAAATGTGGAGCAAAGAGGATGTTTGTGTGGGACAATGTGGGACCGGTGTGGGACACGTTTAACGTTGGCTTTAAATATGAATATTTGTCCCTCTATTTTAGTAACCATACAGCACAAGCTTTCTGTAAACATACTATGAGAATATAATATTGTACAAACACTCGTTTTAGAAATAGCTGCTAACCAGACCGTTCAAGTCTTATACAAAAAAAAATCATCACTATTACTTTTTTTGTCAGCTGGTAAAAAGTCAAAACTTCCTCTTCAGTTATGATTGAAAACTCACACATCAACATCTACATGACAGAGCCACGTTTATTTAATCTGTGACAGCAGTGAATACTCAGTATTCATGAAATCGTAGCTGCACTCACAGGTGTGTGTTTATGAAATCATTCAGAGACAGAAATTTGGATTATTTGGGGACTTTATTGAGAATCAAAACACACGTAAAAATAGATTTAAATGTCAATACAACTTAATTAAATCCACATAACCCCAAACACAAAGTGATTGGAGCACCTCTCTTTTCATTTCTAAATGCTTACATGACAGAAAAGGCCTTCGTCCCTCAAAACGACCAAATATCACACCACCCTTCATTATATCAGCTAAACTTAAACTGTAATGTCAAATGAAGAATAATAAAGTAGCTTGCATTAAAAAGCCTTGAAGACATAAATTATTTGCTCAAACCTTCTTACAATCAAAACAAAACCTTTAATGTTTTATCAGTGCCTCAGAAATATACAAGCAGAATATTTACAATTGGAAAACCACATTTTAACTGGTTCGTAAATTTTGTGTCCGTGCGCATTGATGCAACCTCATATTGTAATTTCATGTTTTTACTGTTATTTTCTGTGAATTAAATTAACAAATGATGTCATCATAACCGACTAATTAGCATCAAGCACCACAGTGATGCAAAACTCCCTTCATCCATTTCCTGTCCTGTTGTTCAGCGGAGTTAAAGAGGACTGGAGTCAGTCGCAGCTTTATCATCAGGAGTGTCACAGATGGAGAATCTACACGGACAAACACAGGCTGGTTAAAGGCTCCCGTTTACATCAGCTGCTTCCAGAGGACGCAGCATGTTATCTAAAGGTTTACATCTACGTATCCCAACACGCTGGGAATATGGATTTATGAAAAGGGGAATTCATCCGTGTGGTATCATCAATATTGATGCTTGATTTGTTGATGTACAAGAGAACCCCAACACCAGAAACATACAAAAACTGGAAGTAATGTGGATTTGTTTTAGATTTGTTTGAACTCCGTTGTGATTATATGGAACATGTTTGATAATGTTTTACTTCATCATCCTTAATTCATTTATCAATGTTGAAATATTTTACCAGAAGAAAATCCACCTTTCAATATGTCATCAAAATAATTTTTGTCACCATTTATGTGTTTGAAAAATATCTTGTCAATTCATGTTTTGGTTTTATTTCCTCTGAATTTCTATCAGTATGTTTCTAGAACTAGAATCACCACTTTATTCACTCAGTTTACAATTCGAATGATGAAGAACCAATAAATTCTCAGTTTATGGAGAAGAACGCGGCGACATCGCTCCTCGTTTCAGGCCAAGATTTGTCCATAAACCTAAAGAGAAGACAAGAAAGAAAGATGATTTATAACAAAATAATAGCAAAGAGAGAATTTGATTGCACTAAACTGAGTATTTATTGTATCATTAAGAACTAAAATATGAAAGATCCATATAAGTATTTAACTGTTTTGCTTTTGAGGCACAATTGTTTGTTTTATTTTGGTTGAACCATTTTGATAAATTGGTGTTGTTGCTTTTCTAAATCTTGATATTAAAGTTATTATTTATCGAACCTTTTCTCACTTAACATAAAACAGCTTCGCGTTTGTTGTGAAAATATAATTGACGGAGAGATTTTGTTCACTACAGATATTTAACTCCAACATGTCAGCGAGGTTTTGACAGTGAAACACTCGTACGGTTCCTCTACACATGTTACAAGGACACTTTCTTCAACATATGAAGCAGCTCACCTGTGTGCAGGGTTGTGTTTGTCATTTAGGCCGTTGGAAGCATTTGCTGCTGGACCTCACGGTTCTCCACAGCTGGAAGGTCAGAAACATTTTGTTAGTCCACATGCAGCTCTGAACTGAACCTCAGTTTAACAAACAGACAACAATAAAAAAAACATTTGGAGGACAAAATACAGAATGTTTGTTTAAGCTATAATACATGTGAGATAAGAGAAAACTAAATCCAAACAGGTTTTACTTACGGGATGGAGGGCGCTTGTCTGAAATGAAAAGATAAATAATTTCAGTTGTTAATAGTTGTTGTACATTATTTTTATTTCCTTTCACTTCTCCCTCGCATCGTCCTGTTATCATTAAAACCGTAGAGCTGAGAATTACATCGCTTCATGTTGGTTGAAACTATTTTAAGTGTGTTTGTTTCACTTTTACATAAAAGATAATATGAGACACAGTTTCTGTTTTGGTCTCTCACCCGTCTTCTTCTTGTAAACAAGGAATCCAATCGCAGCGAGAACAACAACGAGAACAACCGCTGCGATGACGGTGATGATGATGATGTGATTCCCTGCTGATAAAACAACAACAACAAACAAATCACCACCGGAAGAAACAAAGCAGGTTATAAGAAAGGAACCTTCACGTGATAATCAGGGAACAACATGTTTGTCCTGCTTGATTTCATTCATCTGAACATAATTCCTGCGTCTGTGCCGACGTCTCCTCGATTCGTTTTGTTGGACCTCATTTGTGTACCGTGTTATAATAGATATATAAAGATATAATTCTTTAATTGTGTTGAAACATGGTCTGAAAAAAAGTCTTAAAATTTGTGTTTAAAAGCACTTAATTTAGTTTTTATTGTTGACATTGTTCTGTATTAATTAAATGTGATTAAAGACAGGAATGTGTCACATAATGATCCCAAACTGGCAAACAAAGGATTTAGGCCTTCAAATTTAATTTAAAATAAAACTGTAACAGTAAACTAAATGTGTTTCCCACATTCATCCCTTCTGATTGAAGTCTTACCTTCACTGGTCCTGATCACTGCTTTGTCCAGTTTGGTGATTTGGTCCTCCTTGACTCCAGAGAGCTGAAACACACACTCGTACCTCTTCCAGTCTTCAGGTGGGACAGATGTGAGATCCAGGTCGACACTCTTCTGGAAGGTGCCATCGTTGTTGTGGAGGATCTCTCCCTCGTCGACGCCCTCATGAAACTCCTCTCCGTCTTTCCTCCAGAACATCATGGCTCTGTCAGGGTGGAAACCTGTAGCGTGGCAGGTGACTGGAGAGGAGGAAGTCTTCTGGAGGAGAGACACTGAGGGAAGCTCTGCAGAGACAACAGACAGTTTATAGTTATATTATTATGAAGTAAATATTAATGTTACTGTTTCTGTTTGATTTAATGTAGTTTGAAGACTGTAGTTATGCATATTATTACATTTAATGTACCAAATAAAAGGGAATGATGATACAGAAGAGAAGGAAAGACGTAGAAAGAGACATGAGGAGGGAGTGAGACAGGTTAGAAAGGACAGACAGAAAGACACAACTGGAGGAAAACAGTGGTCATAAATATGAAAGAGAGAGAGAGAAAATGTGGTGAAAAGGAGAGCGAGGCAAAGAGGAGAGAGAGAAAACCACAGGAAGAGTAAATGGATGTAAACGGAGACACAGAGGGTCTTTGTATGTTGGTTCATGTTTACTGTGATGTTACTGCTGGTTAGAAACAGAAGGAGGCAAATGAAGACTGTTGTGTTCATGAAGCTGCAGCAGGTCATGTGATTCTACCTGTTCTCATCAGAGAGCTTCTTCCATAGTTCAAGTACTTCTTCACCCACTCAGGACACTCCTGGGTGAGGTAGATCTTTGTCTGTAAGTTCCGAGCTTTGTCGTTGTCCCACTTGTGTTTGGTGATGACAGCCTGTTGTTGTGGAGCGATCCATGTCTCTGTCTTCATGTCAAAGGATATGAAGTCTTCTCCATCATAACCGAACTGTCCATATCCATTAACCTCTTCAGTCTCATCATCCCATTCACAGCCGTACATCACCTGGTAAATGTGGACACCTGAGACAGAGACAGAGACAGAGACAGCATTAAACCAGAGTGAGATTACAGACACACACAACCACAAACACACCACCCACACAGGCACACACGCACACTCACAGACACACAATAACACACACACACAATAACACACACACACAATAACACACACACACACACACACGGACACACACAATAACACACACACACAAACAAACGCACACACACACACGTCACAAACACACACCACACACACACACACAACACCACACACACACACACACCACACACACACAATAACAAACACACACACACACACAAACGCACACGCACGTCACACACGCACACCACACATCCACACACACGGACAACACCACATACACACACACACACACACACAATAACACACACATACAACACCACACACACACACACCACAAACATGCACACCGCACACACACACACAATAACACACACACAAACGCACACACACACAAACGCACGCACGCACACACACATCACACACGCACACTACAAACACACACCACACATCCACACACACACACAACACATGGACACAAACACACAACACACAACACAACACCACACACACAATAACACACACAAACGCACACACACACACACACACACGCAGACCACAAACATACACGCACACACACGGACACAAACACACACAACACCACACACACACACACACACGCACAACACACACACACACACCACAAACATGCACACCACACACACACGCACGCACGCACGCACGCACGCACACACACACACACACACACACACACACTCACACACACACACACACACACACACATGGACACAAACACAAACAACACCACACACACATCACAAACATGCACACACACACACAATAACACACACACACACACAACACCACACACAATAACACACACACACAAACACACACCACACAAACAATAACACAATAACACACACACACAAACACACACCACACAAACAATAACACAATAACACACACACACACAAACGCGCGCACGCACACACACACACACCACACAACACCACACACACACACACCACAAACATGCACACCGCACACACACACAAACGCACATGCACAATAACACACACACACACACACAAACAAACGCACGCACACACCACAAACACACCACAAACATGCACACCGCACACACACAATAACACACAAACAAACGCACACACACACACACACACCCCACACACACACACACACACACACACACACACACACACACACACACACCTAAACTAATGGATGAAGTGTTGATTGATTGAACAGGATGATCAGGTAAAGTTCATCTGTAGTTCTTCTCTGTTACAGACACACTGTGTATCAGGACAGAAGAGTTCATCTCATTTAATCTGTATTCTACATCATATTTAGAGCTGCAGCTAATTATTCATTCTATTATTGATGATGTAATGATGACTTTTGGAGTAAATAAATCATTGTTTACAATGTGAAGTGTAAAGAACCAGTGAAAAAAACAACATGACGTCCTCTGAGCCTGCAGACAAATCCTCAAACCAACATTTAACAGTATTTAATCTAAAATTAGATTAAACAGAAAAAAAACCCTGAAAATTTCCATATTTGAAAAAGTAAACCATAAAATTTACAACATCTTGTTTGATAAAAGAGTTGAATGATTATCTGATAGAAAATATTTATGGTCAATTAATCTTCTGTTGATGAAATCATTGATTCCTTGACTCATCATTTCAGCTCTATATATGTTTATTCTGACAAAGACACACTGCAGTCAAGTAAATGTGAACTAATCCAAACTGTAGTCCAACTCCATATTTATCATGATGAACCAACTGTGATCAGGACAGTACAGTTCATGGAACGGAGACTGAACTTTAGGAAGTTCAACTGCTTCATCAAAATGTCCAATAAAATGTGGATTGTAAAACATCCATCATGAAGTGAAACCCAAATCATTTCTAAACGTGGTTCTCGTGTCAGATCGCAGCTCGTATTGTCGCTCTTTTGCTTTGTGTTTCTTATTTGTGGTTTGTGAGTCACAGTTTCTTCTTCCTGCTTCTCTGAAGAACTTGAATGCTGTCAGCGTTCAGACACAATCACTTTCTACAAGTTGAAATTGAAGTTATTTGCAGTGTCAGTTTGTCCCTGATTTATTGAGAAGACCTCGCTGCTAACGACAGAAAACCTGGCGTGAAGTTAAAGTTCAGAAATCTACAGCACTCTGACATTTATCGTGAGCGACCGCTAGCGAGCCTCTGAGCTCGTTTGTTGGCTCTTTAGCTACGTCCGCTCTGAACATCTGGAAATGTTGTTGGACGTGATGTGTTTTGGTGTTTTGTTGCTAAAGATTCTGAACCACACTGAAAGGAATAATCAGAGGAGAAAATAATTCAATGTTTCTTTGGTTCCTCTTCAGTTCAGAAAACCAACAAAACCTGTTGAAGAGCAGTTTGACAGTCTGAGCAGGTTGAACCTCCGATCAGTCTCCTGCTCTCCTTCATCAACTACAATCTTACTGAATGTTAAGAAACACTCAGTTTAGCTGCTATCACTTCATTATGTTTCTGCTTCTGTCATCAGACAACTGAATGAGTATTAACAGTGATTTGATGGCGGCTCATCCATGCTAACGTTAGCCGCTAACCAGGTGAACTGTAACTCTGCACTGTGGAGCCGAGACGCTGTTAAATCCCTATTTTATATGAACGTGAAGCCGTCGGACGTAATAAACGTGAATACAGCTGCAGAACAACACCTGTGTTGTGTGATCACAGAGAGGCTGAGAGGTGACAGAAAGCTGCTGCAGACGCTGGACTCTGTCTGAGCAGCCAGACGACACCGTTATTATATTTTATACATGTGTTTAATACCATCTGGAGAAAATAACTCTGGTTTCAGGTGGAGAAAATGACGCTTCAGAGAGGATATAGTATTTGTTTTAACGGCTGAGCTTCACTGTGAGCAGACACTTGATGTCGTTTTGGGTTTTGTTGTCGCTGCTGGATAATAAAACAGGTTTTCTCCTTTTTACTGTTTGTTCAGTCACTAACAGGAGGATCATATCTTCATGTCTTCATGTCTTCATGTCTCCTGCTGGACATCCTCCTACAGCCTCAGCAGTCCAACTCTAACCTGACAACATGGACTAAAATGGAGTCGACTAAAAGCTAACAATCACTTCCTGTCATTTTAGTGTGTCCAGAAACAGATTGATGAGGAAAAGGTGTGTTTTTAATGAATGTAGAGAATAACAGCATCATTTCTGTGTCTCAGAACAACAGTTCAGGAGTTTTCCTGCTTTAATCAACATTTATGAGCCTCAATTAAATCACTGTTGATGCTCATTTGTTTGTCTGCCAGCAGAAACAGAGAAATAATGAACTGAGAGCAGGTAAACAGTGTGAACATGAAAAGACAGAAGAGGTGATGGAGGAGAGCAGGAGAGGAGTGAACGGAGGTTTAACCAGCTCAGACTGTCAAACTGATCAACACACGCTGACTCTCATCTCAAAACTCATTTGTTTGCATTTCTCAACTAAACAGCAACAAGAAAACATGTTTATATTTTTTTTTTTTCCACTCATCAGGTTTTTCAGTTTAGTTTGAGATCTTTTTTTCCAAAGCAGCATAAAAACACGTTAAACAGCATTTTCAGATTTAGTTTGTTCACATGCATGAAGGGAGCTAATGAGCTAGCTCGGGTTTGCTCATGAATAAATGTCAGTACCTTCCATATGTTGGAGATATGTAACATACTTTTCACGTTTGTCTCATGTCAGCAGTCAGGTTTCATGTGTCAGTGATGGAAACAGACGGTGGAAATAACCTAAATATCAACTTTTAGTGAGTGCTGCTGGCTAAATACTAACGGTCACTTCCCAGATCTGCTTGAAGAAGGTGACTGACAGTTTATTGATCAAGCAAAATGTCATTATTTCAGTCTCGTGAATGTGGAGTCAGACGGTAAGAAAATCAGGTGTGTAAATGAAGACTTTACATCAGTAAACTCTGAGTTGTGAAAACAACCTTTCAACAATAATTAGCCAATGAAGTTAGCGTTGATGGCGGAGTGAAGAACTCTCAGTTTGTTTGTGTGATGAAAGCTACATGTCTTTCTTTACATTTATATTTAAAAAAATAAATACAACATGAACAAACCTCCAGTTTGGTTGAAGCGCTGCTTTAGAATCTCAATGTTGGATTTGAAGATCTGCTGGTGACCCAGATAGATCTGAGTGTTCCTGTCCAGGTACTGAGGATCATTTGCTATGACTTTGGTCATCCAGTCTTGTTTGGTTTGTGCTCTCTCAGTGTTGCTGTCATAGTGGTCAATTGGAAGATCATCAACCATCCCAACAGTTACAAACTCTGGGAAGTTTGGTACTTGAGAGGACGAAGTGTAGAAATACTTCAGAGAGTGAGTCACTGTAAGAAATAGATCGTGTTGTCAGTTCAGATTTAATAATCACAACTTTATAAAACACAGAACAACATTATATTCTGTCACAGAATTAACAGAACTGAACGTACATGAAAGAAATCCAAATCATCTCTGTTGTACAGTCAGTAAACACAAACATTAATTTATGGGTACAAATTTAGCTTCAGGAACTGTTAAATATTTCTGATGATTTTGTATAAAAAATATTACAAGAATCAAAGTTAATCTCCAGTTTCTAGTTAGTGGACATTGGCGTGAAAATGAGTGAGTGGCGGAAAATACAATAATATGCTAAAAAAACGACGAACTCTGTGTTGATGTTTATTTACTGTTTATATAAAAATAAAAATAAAACAAGATAACAAAAAAAGACAACAAAATGAAAGTGTAACTACAGGCTGTATAGCTATCAACATCTCCTTAACTTAGATGTCTAAAGTAGGCCAGCCTATTCTCGACTTTACTGTATTTATTTGACTTTAATTACTTCGCGCGGTTTTTCGATCAAACCGGAATTACAGATTATAATCGACGACACAACAGTAAAAGTAGACCAGCTGAGTTCACCTCCAAATGATCAAGACAGTCGGACTTACCCGCCGCAGCATTGTGTATTCCCAGGAGAACCAGGACCACCAGGACCTTCATTGTGATGTGGACACTCAAAAACAGACCAACCAAGTTGTAATCAGCACAGCGAGGTGTCCACAGAGAGAGAGACAGCAGGACCTCCTGCACCAACTCCGGGGATGAACTGAGGTGACGGTCGGAGGAGCGTCACAACTAAACCTCTTTTGAGCCAATCAGAATTTAGATCGAGTCCCGCGTCACTTAAATCTGGGTCAAACTTATTCACTGAGGTTGTAAACGAAAGTAAACAAGAAATACAACTTGAAGTAAAAGATGAGGACGGAGCACATTGGTGTTTAACTTTGCAGCACATAGTCCATGTCATGCTGAATCATTCAGATGTGGCACGATTTGTAAAGTAATGATCTGAAATGATTTGATTTTCTGGAAGGTTTGATGTCAGAACAAGCTACGGATCAGTACTTTGGATTTTGAGGGGATGAAACGGTGTGTTATCATTGATTGTTTTCTATTCCTCTTTGATCGACCTGGGTTAACAAACATATTTACAAATAAGTGTCCTTTCTGTCGTTACCTGGTCGTGACTGACACGACAGGAAATGTGCTGACTTGCTCCCTCTTGTGGTTCCCACTTGCAATAACGTGCAGCAGAGATGCCACAGTGCAGTTGGGCTTATTATTAAACAGCTTATAAATGAATATTTAGGAAAGTCAACAACAGGTCAGTTAAACTCTGTCTAACAAGAAGACTCCTGTGTATGCTGAAAAGTGCCTGGCTAAAGACAAATCTAACACCTCTGTTGATGCCGGACATGAGGCTGTTTTTCTATTTCCTGCTGCTGAGGCAGGTGACAGTTATAGGATTTAATATCTGAGAGGCAAACGCAATGATTTCCATTCATGGTGATAACAAATAAATAAAATGCAATGTATTACTAACTGGTGAGAAAAGAGACAAATGTTGTGACCTTGTTAACCGAGCGTGAATTTATATTGTAGCTGAAGCACTTGTTGATTTCCAGGAGAACTGCTCCGAGTACCAAAAATATATTTGACAAACACGACTAATGTCTTTTAATGTGGTACAATCATCAACGTTATGCAGTCTGAAAACCACAAGAACCAGCTGTGCTAGACCTTTAAACAACAAATCATATTTTAATTATTTGATAATGACATCGTAGACATCCAAAGGCCTCCTTATTGTTTTGTAGAGTTTCTCATCAATGTTGAAAACGATCAAATCTCAATGATCAATACTCTCATCTCGCTAAAAATGTGGGTTAAACTACAAAAGTGAAAGTTGGGTGTTTATTGTGGCCAGAGTGAAGAAGAAATAAAACCGAAGCAGAAAGAGAGTGAAAGAAGTTGTTTCCTGATCAGATCAGATCAGCTCTGAGTGACAGGCTGAACCTCCTGACCTCATGTGGAGCTGTGGACGCTGAAAACTGCTGACTGCACAGAAATTTAACGCCACTGTTGATGTTTGAACACTTGATGCTGATTTTCACTCGCTCTCGCTTTGGTACTCTTTACATTTTAATTCTCACTCCATGTTTCTGAAGCACTCGATCGCCGGTGTAGAGTTTCAGTTGGACTTCTCCAGCTGGGACGGTGTTATTTATGTTATACAATCAAAGCAATACTGTCTGTGTTAAATCCTTTATTTACAGGATTTAATAAAGCTGGACTCATATTGTTTATGACACTGTGGTTAGAAGTCTGGTGGACAGAAGCTCTTCCTGCTGACTGCTGATCAATACCTGGGTTTCCCATTGAGCTGTCAGTGTGACAGCGCCTCCTGCAGGCAGACTAGGAAACCTACAACATCTTTAAAACAAACATTTGGATGCTTTGAAGAGATTAAGCGCCAATAAACACCAGATCAACATCTAAATATTAACCGGGTTTTCAGAAACAGCTCCTATATTTCTGTGGTTGGAGACAACACCACCCGTCAATATTCAAGGACCACACAAGTCAGAGCACGAATATCTGAGAGCTTCATTTGAGAGTGTGGAAAGGGAAGTGTGACATTTGGTACAAGAAGAGGAGGAGGTGGAGGAGAAAGAAGAAGAGGAGGAGGAGGAGGAAGAAGAAGAAGGAGAGGACGAGGACGAGGAGGAGGAAGAGGACGAGGAGAAGGAGGAGGAGGAGGAGGAGGAGGAGGAGAAAGAAGAAGAGGAGGTGGAGGAGGAGGAGAAGATGAAGAGGAGGAGGAGGAGGAGAAAGAAGAAGAGGAGGATGAGGAGGAGGAGGAGAAAGAAGAGGAGGAGGAGGAGAAAGAAGAAGAGGAGGAGGAGTAGGAGGAGAAGACAAAGAAGAGGAGGAGGAGGAGAAGAAGAAGAAGAGGAGGAGGAGGAGGAGGAAAAGGAGGAGGAGGAGGAGAAAGAAGAAGAGGAGGTGGAGGAGGAGGACGAAAAGGAGGAGGAAAAGTGTGACATTTGGTACAAGAAGAAGAGGAGGTGGAGGAGAAAGAAGAAGATGAGGAGGAGGAGGAGGAAAAGGGGGAGGAGGAGGAGGAGGAGGAGGGGGAAAAGGAGGAGGAGAAGAGGAAGAAGAGGAGGAGGAGGAGAAAGAAGAAGAGGAGGAGGAGGAGGAAAAGTGTGACATTTGGTACAAAAAGAAGAGGAGGAGGAGGAGAAAAGTGTGACATCTGGTACAAGAAGAAGAGGAGGAGGTGGAGGAGGAAGAAGAAGAGGAGGAGGAGGAGGAGGAGGAGAAAGAGAAGAAGAAGAAGAGGAGGAGGAGAAGAAGAAGAGGAGGAGGATGAGGAGGAGGAAAAGTGTGACATTTGGTACAAGAAGAGGAGGAGGTGGAGGAGGAAGAAGAAGAGGAGGAGGAGGAGGAGGAGAAAGAGAAGAAGAAGAAGAGGAGGAGGAGAAGAAGAAGAGGAGGAGGATGAGGAGGAGGAAAAGTGTGACATTTGGTACAAGAAGAAGAGGAGGTGGAGGAGAAAGAAGAAGAGGAGGACGAGGAGGAGGAGGAGAAAGAAGAAGAGGAGGAGGAGTAGGAGGAGAAGACAAAGAAGAGGAGGAGGAGGAGGAGGAAAAGTGTGACATTTGGTACAAGAAGAGGAGGAGGTGGAGGAGAAAGAAGAAGAGGAGGAGGAGGAGGAAGAAGAAGAGGAGGAGGAGGAGGAGGAAAAGTGTGACATTTGGTACAAAAAGAAGAGGAGGTGGAGGAGGAAAAGAAGAGGAGGAGGAGGAGGAGGAGGAGGAGGAGAAGAAGACAAAGAAGAGGAGGAGGTGGAGGAGGAGGAGGAGGAGAAAGAAGAAGAGGAGGACGAGGAGGAGGAGGAGGAGAAGAAGACAAAGAAGAGGAGGAGGTGGAGGAGAAAGAAGAAGAGGAGGAGGAGGAGGAGGAGGAGGAGAAAGAAGAAGAGGAGGAGAAGAAGGAGGAGAAGGAGGAGGAGAAGAAGAAGAAGAAGAGGAGGAGGTGGAGGAGGAGAAGAGGAGGCAGAGGAGGAGGAGGAGGAGGAGGAGAAAGAAGAAGAGGAGGACGAGGAGGAGGAGGAGGAGAAGAAGACAAAGAAGAGGAGGAGGTGGAGGAGAAGAGAAGAGGAGGAGGAGGAGGAGGAGGAGGAGGAGAAAGAAGAAGAGGAGGAGAAGAAGGAGGAGAAGGAGGAGGAGAAGAAGAAGAAGAAGAGGAGGAGGTGGAGGAGGAGAAGAGGAGGCAGAGGAGGAGGAGAAGAGGAGGAGGAGAAGGAGGAAAAGTAGGAGGAGAAGAAGAAGAGGAGGAAAAGTGTGACATTTGGTACAAGAAGAAGAGGAGGAGGAGGAGAAAGAAGAAGAGGAGGAGGAGGTGGAGGAGGAAGAAGAAGAGGAGGAGGTGGAGGAGGAGGAGGAGAGGAGGAGAAGATGAAGAGGAGGAGGAGGAGGAGGAGAAAGAAGAAGAGGAGGTGGAGGAGGAGGAAAAGGAGGAGGAGAAGAAGAGGAGGAGGAGGAGGAGGAGAAGAAGAAGAGGAGGAGGAGGAGAAGAGGAGGAGGAGGTGGAGGAGGAAGAAGAAGAGGAGGAAAAGTGTGACATTTGGTACAAGAAGAAGAGGATGAGGAGGAGAAAGAAGAAGAGGAGGAGGAGGAGGAGAAAGAAGAAGAGGAGGAGGAGGAGGAGGAGAAGACAAAGAAGAGGAGGAGGAGGAGGAGAAAGAAGAAGAGGAGGAGGAGAAGAAGAAGAAAAGGAGGAGGAGAAGAAGAGGAGGAGGAGGTGGAGGAGGAGAAGAAGAGGAGGAGGAGGAGGAGAAGAAGAAGAGGAGGAGGAGGAGAAGAGGAGGAGGAGGTGGAGGAGGAAGAAGAAGAGGAGGAAAAGTGTGACATTTGGTACAAGAAGAAGAGGAGGTGGAGGAGGAGGAAAAGGAGGAGGAGGAGGAGGAGAAAGAAGAAGAGGAGGTGGAGGAGGAGGACGAAAAGGAGGAGGAGAAGAGGAAGAAGAGGAGAGGAAGGAGGAGAAGAAGAAGAGGAGGAGGAGGAGGAAGAAGAAGAGGAGGAGGTGGAGGAGGAGAAAGAAGAGGAGGAGGAGGAGGAGGAGGAGGAGGTGGAGAAAGAAGAAGAGGAGGAGGAGGAGAAAGAAGAAGAGAGGAGGAGGAGGAGGAGAAGACAAAGAAGAGGAGGAGGAGGAGGAGGAGGAGGAGAAGAAGAAGAAGAGGAGGAGGAGGAAGAGGAGAAGACAAAGAAGAGGAGGAGAAGGAGGAGGAGGAGGAGAAGAAGAAGAAAAGGAGGAGGAGAAGAAGAAGAGGAGGAGGAGGAGGAGGAGGAAAAGTGTGACATTTGGTACAAGAAGAAGAGGAGGTGGAGGAGAAAGAAGAAGAGGAGGACGAAGAGGAGGAGGAAGAAGAGGAGGAGGAGGAGGAGGAAAAATGTGACATTTGGTACAAGAAGAAGAGGAGGTGGAGGAGAAAGAAGAAGAGGAGGAGGAGGAAAAGGAGGAGGAGAAGAAGACAAAGAAGAGGAGGAGGAAAAGTGTGACATTTGGTACAAGAAGAAAAGGAGGTGGAGGAGAAAGAAGAAGAGGAGGAGGAGGAGGAGGAGGAGGAGAAAGAAGAAGAGGAGGAGGAAGAAGTGTGTGACATTTGGTACAAGAAGAAAAGGAGGTGGAGGAGAAAGAAGAAGAGGAGGAGGAGGAGGAGAAAGAAGAAGAGGAGGAGGAGGAGGAAAAGTGTGACATTTGGTACAAGAAGAAGAGGAGGAGGAGGAGAAAGAAGAAGAGGAGGAGGAGGAGGAAAAGTGTGACATTTGGTACAAGAAGAAGAGGAGGAGGAGGAGAAAGAAGAAGAGAGGAGGAGGAGGAGGAGGAGAAGAAGAAGAAAAGGAGGAGGAGAAGAAGAAGAGGAGGAGGAGGAGGAAAAGTGTGACATTTGGTACAAGAAGAAGAGGAGGGAGGAGGAGGAAAAGTGTGACATTTGGTACAAGAAGAAGAGGAGGAGGAGGAGGAGAAAGAAGAAGAGGAGGTGGAGGAGGAGGAAAAGGAGGAGGAGGAAGAGGAAGAGGGAAAGGAGGAGGAGGAGGAAAAGGAGGAGGAGGAGGAAAAGGAGACAAAGAAGAGGAGGAGGAGAAGAGGAGGTGGAGAAGGAGAAGAGGAGGAGGAGAAGAAGACAAAGAAGAGAGGAGGAGGAAGAAGTGTGTGACATTTGGTACAGAAGAGGAGGAGGAGGTGGAGAAGAAGAAGAGGAGGAGGAGGAGGGAGGAGGAGGAGGAGAAGAAGAAGAGGAGGAGGAGGAGGAGGAGGAGGGGGAAAAGGAGGAGGAGAAGAAGAAGAGGAGGAGGAGGAGGAGGAGAAAGAGAAGAAGAAGAGGAGGAGGAGTAGGAGGAGGAGAAGAAGACAAAGAAGAGGAGGAGGAGGAGAAGGAGAAAAGTGTGACATTTGGTACAAGAAGAAGAGGAGGTGGAGGAGAAAGAAGAAGAGGAGGAGAGGAGGAGGAGGAGGAGAAAGAAGAAGAGGAGGAGGAGGAGGAGGAGGAGGAGAAGAAGAAGAAAAGGAGGAGGAGAAGAAGAAGAGGAGGAGGAGGAGGAGGAGGAAAAGTGTGACATTTGGTACAAGAAGAAGAGGAGGTGGAGGAGAAAGAAGAAGATGAGGAGGAGGAGGAGGAGGAGGAGGAGAAGAAGACAAAGAAGAGGAGGAGGTGGAGGAGAAAGAAGAAGAGGAGGAGGAGGAGAAGAGGAGGAGGAGGTGGAGGAGGAAGAAGAAGACAAAGAAGAGGAGGAGGTGGAGGAGGAGGAGGAGAAGAAGAGGAGGAGGAGGAGGAGGAAGAGGAGGAGGAGAGGAGGAGAAGATGAAGAGGAGGAGGAGGAGGAGGAGGAGGAGGAGGAGAAGAAGACAAAGAAGAGGAGGAGGAGGAGAAAAGTGTGACATTTGGTACAAGAAGAAGAGGAGGAGGAGGAGAAAGAAGAAGAGGAGGAGGAAAAGGAGGATAAGAAGAAGAGGAGGAGGAGGAAAAGGAGGAGGAGAAGAAGACAAAGAAGAGGAGGAGGAAAAGTGTGACATTTGGTACAAGAAGAGGAGGAGGTGGAGGAGAAAGAAGAAGAGGAGGAGGAGGAGGAGGAGAAAGAGAAGAAGAAGAGGAGGAGGAGGTGGAGGAGGAGGAGGAGGGGGAAAAGGAGGAGGAGAAGAGGAAGAAGAGGAGGAGGAGGAGAAAGAAGAAGAGGAGGAGGAGGAGGAAAAGTGTGACATTTGGTACAAAAAGAAGAGGAGGAGGAGGAGAAAGAAAGAAGAAGAGGAGGAGGAGGAGGAGGATAAGAAGACAAAGAAGAGGAGGAGGAGGAGAAAAGTGTGACATCTGGTACAAGAAGAAGAGGAGGAGGAGGAGGAGGGAAGTGTGACATTTGGTACAAGAAGAGGAGGAGGAGGTGGAGGAGAAAGAAGAAGAGGAGGTGGAGGAGGAGGAGAAAAGGAGGAGGAGGGTAAAGAAGATGAAGAGGAGAAGGAGGACAAAGAGAAGAAGGAGGAGGAGGAAAAGCAGAAAAATAGGAGGAGGAGGAAGTGGGGGAGGAGGAGAGGAAGAGGAGGTGGAGGTGGAGGAGAAGGAGAAAGAGAAGAAGAAGAATAGGAGGAGGAGGAGGAAAAGCAGAGGAGGAGGAAGAAGAAGAGCAGGTGCAGGAGGAGAAGAAGATGAATAAGAGGAGGAAGAGGAGGAAAAGGAGGAGAAGAAGAAGAGGAGGAAAAAGAGGAAGATAAAAAGAAGAGGAGGATAAAAAGAAGAGGAGGAGAAGGAAGAGAAGAAGAAGAGGAGGAGGAGAAGAAGAAGAAGGGGAGGAGGAGGACGAGATGAAGAAGAGGAGGAGTAGGAGGAGGAGGAGAAAGAGAAGAAGAAGAAGAGGAGGAGGAGAAGAAGAAGAGGAGGAGGATGAGGAGGAGGAAAAGTGTGACATTTGGTACAAGAAGAAGAGGAGGAGGTGGAGGAGGAAGAAGAAGAGGAGGAGGAGGAGGAGGAGAAAGAGAAGAAGAAGAAGAGGAGGAGGAGAAGAAGAAGAGGAGGAGGATGAGGAGGAGGAAAAGTGTGACATTTGGTACAAGAAGAAGAGGAGGAGGTGGAGGAGGAAGAAGAAGAGGAGGAGGAGGAGGAGGAGGAGAAAGAGAAGAAGAAGAAGAGGAGGAGGAGAAGAAGAAGAGGAGGAGGATGAGGAGGAGGAAAAGTGTGACATTTGGTACAAGAAGAGGAGGAGGTGGAGGAGGAAGAAGAAGAGGAGGAGGAGGAGGAGGAGAAAGAGAAGAAGAAGAAGAGGAGGAGGAGAAGAAGAAGAGGAGGAGGATGAGGAGGAGGAAAAGTGTGACATTTGGTACAAGAAGAAGAGGAGGTGGAGGAGAAAGAAGAAGAGGAGGACGAGGAGGAGGAGGAGAAAGAAGAAGAGGAGGAGGAGTAGGAGGAGAAGACAAAGAAGAGGAGGAGGAGGAGGAGGAAAAGTGTGACATTTGGTACAAGAAGAGGAGGAGGTGGAGGAGAAAGAAGAAGAGGAGGAGGAGGAGGAAGAAGAAGAGGAGGAGGAGGAGGAGGAAAAGTGTGACATTTGGTACAAAAAGAAGAGGAGGTGGAGGAGGAAAAGAAGAGGAGGAGGAGGAGGAGGAGGAGGAGGAGAAGAAGACAAAGAAGAGGAGGAGGTGGAGGAGGAGAGGAGGAGAGAGAAGAAGAAGAGGAGGACGAGAGGAGGAGGAGGAGAAGAAGACAAAGAAGAGGAGGAGGTGGAGGAGAAAGAAGAAGAGGAGGAGGAGGAGGAGGAGGAGGAGAAAGAAGAAGAGGAGGAGAAGAAGGAGGAGAAGGAGGAGGAGAAGAAGAAGAAGAAGAGGAGGAGGTGGAGGAGGAGAAGAGGAGGCAGAGGAGGAGGAGGAGGAGGAGGAGAAAGAAGAAGAGGAGGACGAGGAGGAGGAGGAGGAGAAGAAGACAAAGAAGAGGAGGAGGTGGAGGAGAAAGAAGAAGAGGAGGAGGAGGAGGAGGAGGAGGAGAAAGAAGAAGAGGAGGAGAAGAAGGAGGAGAAGGAGGAGGAGAAGAAGAAGAAGAAGAGGAGGAGGTGGAGGAGGAGAAGAGGAGGCAGAGGAGGAGGAGAAGAGGAGGAGGAGAAGGAGGAAAAGTAGGAGGAGAAGAAGAAGAGGAGGAAAAGTGTGACATTTGGTACAAGAAGAAGAGGAGGAGGAGGAGAAAGAAGAAGAGGAGGAGGAGGTGGAGGAGGAAGAAGAAGAGGAGGAGGTGGAGGAGGAGGAGGAGAGGAGGAGAAGATGAAGAGGAGGAGGAGGAGGAGGAGAAAGAAGAAGAGGAGGTGGAGGAGGAGGAAAGGAGGAGGAGAAGAAGAGGAGGAGGAGGAGGAGGAGAAGAAGAAGAGGAGGAGGAGGAGAAGAGGAGGAGGAGGTGGAGGAGGAAGAAGAAGAGGAGGAAAAGTGTGACATTTGGTACAAGAAGAAGAGGATGAGGAGGAGAAAGAAGAAGAGGAGGAGGAGGAGGAGAAAGAAGAAGAGGAGGAGGAGGAGGAGGAGAAGACAAAGAAGAGGAGGAGGAGGAGGAGAAAGAAGAAGAGGAGGAGGAGAAGAAGAAGAAAAGGAGGAGGAGAAGAAGAGGAGGAGGAGGTGGAGGAGGAGAAGAAGAGGAGGAGGAGGAGGAGAAGAAGAAGAGGAGGAGGAGGAGAAGAGGAGGAGGAGGTGGAGGAGGAAGAAGAAGAGGAGGAAAAGTGTGACATTTGGTACAAGAAGAAGAGGAGGTGGAGGAGGAGGAAAAGGAGGAGGAGGAGGAGGAGAAAGAAGAAGAGGAGGTGGAGGAGGAGGACGAAAAGGAGGAGGAGAAGAGGAAGAAGAGGAGAGGAAGGAGGAGAAGAAGAAGAGGAGGAGGAGGAGGAAGAAGAAGAGGAGGAGGTGGAGGAGGAGAAAGAAGAGGAGGAGGAGGAGGAGGAGGAGGAGGTGGAGAAAGAGAAGAGAGAGGAGGAGGAGAAAGAAGAAGAGGAGGAGGAGGAGGAGGAGAAGACAAAGAAGAGGAGGAGGAGGAGGAGGAGGAGGAGAAGAAGAAGAAGAGGAGGAGGAGGAAGAGGAGAAGACAAAGAAGAGGAGGAGAAGGAGGAGGAGGAGGAGAAGAAGAAGAAAAGGAGGAGGAGAAGAAGAAGAGGAGGAGGAGGAGGAGGAGGAAAAGTGTGACATTTGGTACAAGAAGAAGAGGAGGTGGAGGAGAAAGAAGAAGAGGAGGACGAAGAGGAGGAGGAAGAAGAGGAGGAGGAGGAGGAGGAAAAATGTGACATTTGGTACAAGAAGAAGAGGAGGTGGAGGAGAAAGAAGAAGAGGAGGAGGAGGAAAAGGAGGAGGAGAAGAAGACAAAGAAGAGGAGGAGGAAAAGTGTGACATTTGGTACAAGAAGAAAAGGAGGTGGAGGAGAAAGAAGAAGAGGAGGAGGAGGAGGAGGAGGAGGAGAAAGAAGAAGAGGAGGAGGAAGAAGTGTGTGACATTTGGTACAAGAAGAAAAGGAGGTGGAGGAGAAAGAAGAAGAGGAGGAGGAGGAGGAGAAAGAAGAAGAGGAGGAGGAGGAGGAAAAGTGTGACATTTGGTACAAGAAGAAGAGGAGGAGGAGGAGAAAGAAGAAGAGGAGGAGGAGGAGGAAAAGTGTGACATTTGGTACAAGAAGAAGAGGAGGAGGAGGAGAAAGAAGAAGAAGAGGAGGAGGAGGAGGAGGAGAAGAAGAAGAAAAGGAGGAGGAGAAGAAGAAGAGGAGGAGGAGGAGGAAAAGTGTGACATTTGGTACAAGAAGAAGAGGAGGAGGAGGAGGAAAAGTGTGACATTTGGTACAAGAAGAAGAGGAGGAGGAGGAGGAGAAAGAAGAAGAGGAGGTGGAGGAGGAGGAAAAGGAGGAGGAGGAAGAGGAAGAGGGAAAGGAGGAGGAGGAGGAAAAGGAGGAGGAGGAGGAAAAGGAGACAAAGAAGAGGAGGAGGAGAAGAGGAGGTGGAGAAGGAGAAGAGGAGGAGGAGAAGAAGACAAAGAAGAGGAGGAGGAGGAAGAAGTGTGTGACATTTGGTACAAGAAGAGGAGGAGGAGGTGGAGAAAGAAGAAGAGGAGGAGGAGGAGGAGGAGGAGGAGGAGAAGAAGAAGAGGAGGAGGAGGAGGAGGAGGAGGGGGAAAAGGAGGAGGAGAAGAAGAAGAGGAGGAGGAGGAGGAGGAGAAAGAGAAGAAGAAGAGGAGGAGGAGTAGGAGGAGGAGAAGAAGACAAAGAAGAGGAGGAGGAGGAGAAGGAGAAAAGTGTGACATTTGGTACAAGAAGAAGAGGAGGTGGAGGAGAAAGAAGAAGAGGAGGAGGAGGAGGAGGAGGAGGAGAAAGAAGAAGAGGAGGAGGAGGAGGAGGAGGAGGAGAAGAAGAAGAAAAGGAGGAGGAGAAGAAGAAGAGGAGGAGGAGGAGGAGGAGGAAAAGTGTGACATTTGGTACAAGAAGAAGAGGAGGTGGAGGAGAAAGAAGAAGATGAGGAGGAGGAGGAGGAGGAGGAGGAGAAGAAGACAAAGAAGAGGAGGAGGTGGAGGAGAAAGAAGAAGAGGAGGAGGAGGAGAAGAGGAGGAGGAGGTGGAGGAGGAAGAAGAAGACAAAGAAGAGGAGGAGGTGGAGGAGGAGGAGGAGAAGAAGAGGAGGAGGAGGAGGAGGAAGAGGAGGAGGAGAGGAGGAGAAGATGAAGAGGAGGAGGAGGAGGAGGAGGAGGAGGAGGAGAAGAAGACAAAGAAGAGGAGGAGGAGGAGAAAAGTGTGACATTTGGTACAAGAAGAAGAGGAGGAGGAGGAGAAAGAAGAAGAGGAGGAGGAAAAGGAGGATAAGAAGAAGAGGAGGAGGAGGAAAAGGAGGAGGAGAAGAAGACAAAGAAGAGGAGGAGGAAAAGTGTGACATTTGGTACAAGAAGAGGAGGAGGTGGAGGAGAAAGAAGAAGAGGAGGAGGAGGAGGAGGAGAAAGAGAAGAAGAAGAGGAGGAGGAGGTGGAGGAGGAGGAGGAGGGGGAAAAGGAGGAGGAGAAGAGGAAGAAGAGGAGGAGGAGGAGAAAGAAGAAGAGGAGGAGGAGGAGGAAAAGTGTGACATTTGGTACAAAAAGAAGAGGAGGAGGAGGAGAAAGAAGAAGAAGAGGAGGAGGAGGAGGAGGATAAGAAGACAAAGAAGAGGAGGAGGAGGAGAAAAGTGTGACATCTGGTACAAGAAGAAGAGGAGGAGGAGGAGGAGGAGGAGGAGGAGGAGGGAAGTGTGACATTTGGTACAAGAAGAGGAGGAGGAGGTGGAGGAGAAAGAAGAAGAGGAGGTGGAGGAGGAGGAGAAAAGGAGGAGGAGGTAAAGAAGATGAAGAGGAGAAGGAGGACAAAGAGAAGAAGGAGGAGGAGGAAAAGCAGAAAAATAGGAGGAGGAGGAAGTGGGGGAGGAGGAGAGGAAGAGGAGGTGGAGGTGGAGGAGAAGGAGAAAGAGAAGAAGAAGAATAGGAGGAGGAGGAGGAAAAGCAGAGGAGGAGGAAGAAGAAGAGCAGGTGCAGGAGGAGAAGAAGATGAATAAGAGGAGGAAGAGGAGGAAAAGGAGGAGAAGAAGAAGAGGAGGAAAAAGAGGAAGATAAAAAGAAGAGGAGGATAAAAAGAAGAGGAGGAGAAGGAAGAGAAGAAGAGGAGGAGGAGAAGAAGAAGAAGGGGAGGAGGAGGACGAGATGAAGAAGAGGAGGAGTAGGAGGAGAAGGAGGAGAAAAAGCAGGAGAAGACAAAGAGGAGGAGG
Source organism: Embiotoca jacksoni (assembly GCF_022577435.1). Lineage (NCBI taxonomy): Eukaryota > Metazoa > Chordata > Actinopteri > Embiotocidae > Embiotoca > Embiotoca jacksoni. Next base: position 3,229,004 of record NW_027185394.1, read on the forward strand.
AGGAGAAGTATAGGAAGAAGAAGAGGAGAAAGAGGAGGAGGAAAAGAAGAAGAAGAGGAGGTGGGGGAGGAGGAGAAAGAGAAGAAGAAGAAGAAGAGGAGGATGAGGAGGAAAAGCAGAAAAAGAGGAGGATGAGGAGGTGGGGGAGGAGGAGAAGAAGAGGAGGTGGAAGAGGAGGAGAAGAAGGAGGAGAAGAAGAAGAAGAAGGGGAGGAGGAGGGAAAGAGGAGAAGAAGAGGAGGCAGAGGAGGAGGAGAAGAGGAGGAGGAGAAGGAGGAAAAGTAGGAGGAGAAGAAGAAGAGGAGGAGGAAAAGGAGGAGAAGAAGAAGAAGAGGAGAAGAAGAGGAATAAGAGGAGGAGGAGGAAAAGGGGGAGGAGAAGAAATTGAAGAAGAAGATGATGAAGAGGACAAAAAAAGATGACAAAGAAGAAGAAGAAGAAGAAGAAGAGGCGTTCAAAGGAAGCGTCCTTGTTCCAAATCCCATCTTTGTCCCTTTGTCTTCAAATGTCTCACTACAGATTGCGACTCGTGACAACGAGGGTCCAAATTCAAGACGCATTTCTCCGCTGCAGTTTGTCAGAGTTGTGAGCAGACTGCATGAAACAGGACTTTGTGAGGTCGCTGCAGCACCAAGTTACAGTCAGAAGAAAAAGGAGGAGATCGTGAACGCGGCTCGTGTTTCATCGGCTCTGTTCCAAACGACAAACTTACGCACTCGCTAACTAACTCACTATTTAGAGAGCAGAAGTGCAACGAGCCAGATGATGCACTCAATACGGTCCACGAAGTGAGAGTGAAACGATGGACGCTTCTCACACTCACCGGCCGCCATCTTGGCCACAAAGTGGAAAAGGAGACCAGCGACCTGAAGTATCTTCAAACTACAGAGGAAGCTGCAGCTGTTGCAGCACAAAAGGGTTCATTTCTCACCAAATACCACCAAACTGCTGTTGCATCGAAGCCATCGGTGTGTTTATCGCGCCTGTTTCACGAAAACGTGTTAATTTGTGGGTAAAATAGCAGCAGATGTTGTTGGCGGGTGATGCATTCAAGTACCGCGGTTATTTCCGGTAACTGCAGTGACGGCAGTGTGCTGGTTTGACACGACAACCACCCTGTCAAAATTCAGATATTACACAAGTAAGTGTCCTAACACCTGAGAGTGTCCTAACACGTGAGTGTCCTAAGAGTGTCCTAACACGTGAGAGTGTCCTAACACCTGAGAGTGTCCTGAGAGTGTCCGAACACCTGAGAGTGTCCTAACACGTGAGAGTGTCCTAACATGTGAGAGTGTCCTAACACCTGAGTGTCCTAAGAGTGTCCTAACACGTGAGAGTGTCCTAACACCTGAGTGTCCGAACATCTGAGAGTGTCCTAACACGTGAGTGTCCTAAGAGTGTCCTAACACCTGAGTGTCCGAACACGTGAGTGTCCTAACACCTGAGAGTGTCCTAACACCTGAGAGTGTCCTGAGAGTGTCCTAACACCTGAGAGTGTCCTGAGAGTGTCCTAACACGTGAGTGTCCTAACACCTGAGAGTGTCCTGAGAGTGTCCTAACACCTGAGAGTGTCCTAACATGTGAGAGTGTCCTAAGAGTGTCCTAACACGTGAGAGTGTCCTAACACCTGAGTGTCCTAACACCTGAGTGTCCTAACACGTGAGAGCGTCCTAATATGTGAGTGTCCTAACACGTGAGAGTGTCCTAACACGTGTGTCCTAACACCTGAGAGTGTCCTAACACCTGAGATTGTCCTAAGAGTGTCCTAACACGTGAGAGCGTCCTAACACATAAGAGTGTCCTAACACGTGAGTGTCTTAACACGTGAGATTGTCCTAAGAGTGTCCTAAAACGTGAGAGCGTCCTAATATGTGAGAGTGTCCTAACACGTGTGTCCTAACACGCGAGTGTCCTAACACGTGAGAGTTTCCAAACACCTGAGAGTGTCTTAACACCTGAGAGTGTCCTAACACCCGAGTGTCCTAACACCTGAGAGTGTCCTGAGAGTGTCCTAACACCTGAGAGTGTCCTAACACGTGAGAGTGTCCTAACACATGAGAGTGTCCTAACACATGAGAGTGTCCTGAGAGTGTCCTAACACCTGAGAGTGTCCTAACACCTGAGAGTGTCCTGAGAGTGTCCTAACACCTGAGAGTGTCCTAACACCTGAGAGTGTCCTAACACCTGAGAGTGTCCTAACACGTGAGAGTGTCCTAACACCTGAGAGTGTCCTAACACCTGAGAGTGACCTAACACGTGAGCACTCTGAGGGAAGTACATCATTTGAAACGCAGCAATTTGCTTCATTTAATCACTTCTTAAATAGATTTTAAATGCACATTATATACAAATAAAAATAGAATAATATTAAATTTAACTGAACTAAACAACAGTGAAATGAATTAAAACAAACAAACAAACAAACAGCAGTGCAACGGTGTTATTGTTGTGTGATGGATTTGGCCAGAGGTGAGTTATTGTATAGTCTGATTGCAGCGGGCAGGAATGATCTCCTGAATGTGAATTGATCATGTTTGTGTAGAGCTTCTTTTCTTTTTTTTATGAACCATGACAACTTTAATGATCTGAAACAGCCAGGATACAACTTTGTGAACTAATGTCTTGTTGCTGCTCCAGGAGAAGTGATGATGGTGGCCTCTGCAGGATAGTCAGTAGCAGTGTTGTGTTAGAGCGCCACCACTGGGCCGAAAGCAGCACATCTCTCTGTGCTGCTTTCTGGGAAATCACAGGACAAGTCGGAGTTAGGTTTCGTTTTTGTGTTTCTGACACAGATCTGGTATGATTTGTAAATGTTTCTTCCCGACAGGCCTTCTTGTCCTTCTTGTGTTGCCACATTCATCCTCAATTAGAAAAACAATCACAGAAGAAGATCAGTGTAACTTCAGTCATGTAAGGCTTGAAAGTCATAAATAAAGTGAACAGCTGGTTTTACATCTATAAAAACTGCTGAAATATCCCATTTGGTGAAATGAAAATCATCTGTAGGCTATTTAACGAACAGTAACCACATTTTCCAACCGCAGTCATGATAAAACTCAGTTGCAGGACATTGTTTGCAAAAGAACCGAATAATAATAATAATAAAAAAAAATAATCGTTATCTGTATGGCACCTTTCATACAATAAAGAGTTTTACAACATGAGAATTACATGCAGTGTTCCACATAAAAACAGATATAAAGGAACAATTTAAAAGTACAGAAAATAAACGAGATGCATAAGAACAGATACAATGCATAAAAATAAATACAAGTAGAGTTCAAATATCAAATAAACAATCTGCATTTTAAACCAAACCGAAGCACATCCTGACCAAGTCCTACCTGACTATTGTTTGGTAAAGGGCGCCATCTAGCGGTGAGTTTGAGGAACTTCTCATTGTACATGTTTAAACCAGGCCGACTGCATTCAAGTTCTGGTAAAAGGTTTGTCTTTTCAGCTTCTAGTCTTTCTTCCTTTTCTGATATAAAATGTACTTTTTGTGATGGCCTTGTGTAGTTGTATTGTATGTTGACATGTTGACCTGAATTAGTATTCATTAGTACTCCGCGTTGTGTCGAGTCAACAATATGAAGACTGTTCCTTCCGTTAGTGATTCACAATCCTTGTTGGTCGTTTCATCAGAGAATTCATGTCCAGTATCCAGTGAGAAATCAACACAACCAGCAGCAACACTAAACTACTTTAGCGCCACAGTCCTTCAACAAAAACACCTTTTTTGTCCTTCCGGGGTTAAACACGCGACAACAACACTGACCTTTCTTATGATTCATTTTTTATGAAATCATTTCTTATATACAAACAACACGGCTTTAACATCTTCTCTGGAGAACAATAGATCACAACATCAAAATAATAGAACCCAACAGAGACTTTACTACGTGTAAAGCCGAGGTCTAGAAACCAGCACAGCGACACCCAACGTACACACAGTGAACTACAACTGAATTCTGGTTGTTTGCAGCACATTTGGCTCCTTCACTCACCAGGTTGTTCAAGAAGTGGTGAGCATCGACCCATCTTTGATTTAAGGTGACCAGATCCTAACAAACCAAATGTGGAGCAAAGAGGATGTTTGTGTGGGACAATGTGGGACCGGTGTGGGACACGTTTAACGTTTAGATTTCCATCCGACTTCAAACATAAAACACAATATATTATGCAGGTTACAGGCCGTTAGCACGTGAAAGACTCAAACACGTGTATTTTATTTGAATGCAGCTTTCCAAACTCCTACAAGTGAATATATTGAGCATAAAAGGAAGCTGAAGTTTCACAGTAAACGGTCTGATGCAGTGTCAGCTTCCTACCAGGGTGCTGACCTGAATAATTTGAGAGTGCTGCAGTGTGATAAAAACACAACTTACTTCAGCTGCTGTTTACTCATCTGTCCAGGAATCATCTTTTGGTTTCAGAGTCTTTGTTGCAGCTGCATGTCCAGATTTTTAGAGAAGCGTCTGTCCTGCAGTGTCGACTTTTACAAACTGGAGCCAAATCAAAATGTGGGACATCGTCTCAATATGAGGGACAAAGGACGAGGGATAAAAATGCTGTGCAGACCCACATAATGTGGCTCACACTCTACTTTGCTTGCAAACACTGAAGCTTTTGTGGATCGTTCTTTTTTTTCATATACAACTATATCCTCACCTGGTTTTATTTCACCTGTTTTATGTTTTCTAAACAGTGTAACTTATATTTCATGAAATTTTCACTCTTATTTTGCTCCCGTCCCAACTTTGTTTGAGTGTGTTGCAAGAATCACCTAAAAAAATGCGTGTATATTAACAAAATAAAAGAAAGTTGCTCAGTGAGAACTCTTCTTTGTGTAATTGTTCAAATAAAATCAGGAGATATTCACATTAGTGTCCGGTCACAGATGAGGAGACACACATCAGGATTTAAGAGACACATGTTTATTACGTCATATTGATCTGTAAACCTACAGGTACAATATATCATAGTTTTACATTCAATCATACAACAAAAGCTTCTGTATGGGTAAAGTCCAGTAATCCTAATTCCATATCATTATTCAAAATCACATAAATAGATTGAACAGCAGAGCAGAAGCATCCGCCATATAATATATATATGAATCTATTACTTTATAAACGTCATGGTAAGCGACATCACAAAAGAAATAAACCAGATTAATTAAATGGGATCTGTTATGCTCATATCTACTTTTCTCTCTTTTTATAAAAAGTATTGTTGGACTTCACTATCTCCGCTTTCTACGATTCATTAGAAACTGTTCTAATTAAAAGAACCCAAAAGATTATAAAATCCTTTTCAGTTTTAATGAATTCATTTAATGATTTAATGTACACGTGACTTCTGTTATTTCTCAGTGATGAAAAAAAAAAGCCAAAACGACAGAAAACGTCTTTACATAAAAAAAACAACCGTTCAGATAGAAAACCATGAACACACCGTCACACAGAAACGTTCAACTCCTGAACAATGACAGGTCAGAGGGTCGCGACACACTGACATCCTCTGACATGAACTGGGTTCAACCAAAGTCAAATTCTGAACTGGACAAAAGGATCATCATGGAGCTAAGAGTTCATATCTGAGTACTGATTCAAACACCAGATTCTGGTTACCTATGTAGTATCTGTGTAACACACTAGATTTCCTGTGTTTTAGTTTAGGACTGTCTTTAGGTCGCTCTGGGAGTCAATGAAACACGGCAAATGTTTGCAGTTTAAAACAAGGAACTGAACTGCAATTTATTATAGTTATTAACACACAGAAAATCAAGGGAACAACATAAAAGAAAAATAACAAATTCAAATAATAACCCCAATACCGGTATTTCTCTCTCAGTCAGTCAGTTTCAGTCTATTGTCTTTCAGTCTCTTGTCTTTCAGTCTCTTGTCTTCCAGTCTACTACCCGGTCGTGTACGTCTGGAGGCTCTCAGACTAACTCTGATCTGAATCTTTTTGCTCCTCGGTGCTCCTGCAGGAGAATCCAAGAAGACCAAATGCAGCTTCACCCACGGTGAAGATGATCAGGGGTCACAGGGTCACTCAGCTCCAGCGCTCTGTGGAGGTTTCTGGGGATCGCTGTCTCCATCACAGATCATCCAGAAAAAAACAATCTGCATACAGCAGAATTTAATACGATGTCAGTACTATAATTTATAAACTCTGTTGTTGGTGTAACAGGAAATGACCAGTAAAATAGTATTACACACACATATATATATATACATATAATATTCACTATGGTCAATATTAACATACCAACATATTTCTCACACACATGTACTCATGTCTCAGTGACATCTGTCACTTATACCTAACAGACATTATTTAAACGTCCACCGTTACTAAGCAACACACTCAACAGCTGTTCTCAATCTGACCGTTTACTTCTGGCGCGAAAACAAGAACATGACGTCATCGTTCCCGCTCGGTTCAACAGCTCCCGACGCATTAACCCTCAGCGCTTAGCTAGCGCTTAACTAGCCCCGTCGGTCACATGTAGCTCCACAATCACAGATATCAACCACGTAAAATAATATTCAACAACAATTTAATATTTATCTCCGACTGGTTTTTTTCTCTTCTCTCCTGATCGGTATCTTTAGTCCAACTAAACAACTGTCCTCCTTTGTAGCTCTACAGCAACGGCTAACTCTTAGCAACGCATCCGTCACTCACCGGAGATTCTTCTCAGACTTAAAGAAACTTCTTCCTTCGGAGTCGGTCTGGTTAACGATCAAATAAATAAACATCCTCAACAGCATCGAGCAGAAATCAACCCAATGAGATTCTTCCTGGTGGAGATCATGACCTGCTGTTTCCTTGGAGACATAAAGGGTCTCTACCGGGAGAAGGCTTTGATCTCCCGACGTGCACCACAGCGCCCCTCTGGTGAACGTCGGTATTGCATGTTTGAGTTAACCCTTTAGTTGCTGGTAAAACTAATGTGGGTTACACCTACATCAGACATGCCCAAACTCCGGCCCCCGGCCCAAATGCGGCCCGCGTTCATATTTCCACTGGCCCGAAGGCTCTGTCATAAAATCAATAATATGTGGCCCCCCAGTACTGTTGTCCGCAGTCTAAAATACACGCGTAAAAAAAGCAATTTTATATTTCACTACAGGATGGCAGTAAAGTTGTGGCCGAACTCTCGCGACCCCGTTTTGAACGTGATCTGTTTTTTTGCCCATTTCTAAAATGGCAACTGGAAGTAAGAAAAGGAAAGTTGACAGCGAGGGCCGCCGTTTCAAGGACAAGTGGAAATCTGAATATTTTTCCACCGAGTTACGAAACAACTGTGTCTGCTTAATTTGCCAAGAGACTGTGGCTGTGTTCAAGGAGTTCAATATAAAGAGGCACTACCAGACGAAACATGCTCATTACGACAAGCTAACTGGGAACGAACGCTGTGAAAAATTGAAGCAACCGGAAGCTGGTTTAACGGCACAGCAACGCTTTTTCACAAGAGCCGTTGAATCGAATGAAAATGCCACAAAGGCAAACTACGAGGTGACAACGCTGATTGCCGAGCACTGCAAACCTTTTACTGAGGGTGAATTTATTAAAGACTGTGTGATGAAAATGGTGGAGAACATTTGTCCTGAGAAAAAGCAACAGTTCGCCAATGTTTGCCCGGCTCGTAGCACTGTGTCACGAAGGATTGAAGAAGTTTCATCTGATATTAAGAGACAGTTGGAGGCAAAAGGAGTGGAGTTTGAATTGTTTTCGTGAGCTTGCGACGAAAGCACGGATGCATCCGACACCGCTCAGTTCCTGATTTTTTGGAGAGGAGTGGACGGTGAAATGAACGTGAGTGAAGAGCTACTTGACCTCCAGAGCCTTCAGGACCAAACAAGAGGGATCGATTGATTTGCTTCTGTTTGTTCCGCCGTAGATGATATAAAACTGCAGTGGAATAAAATCACGGGGATTATTACAGATGGCGCACCTGCCATGGTTGGCAAGCACAGTGGATTATCAACCCTAGTGTGGAACAAAGTCAGCGAAGAAGGAGGTGAAGCTATACAACTCCATTGTATTATTCACCAACAAGTTCTATGTGCCAAACATCTGAAATATGATCACGTTATGAAACCGGTGATAAAGGTGATTAATTCTATTCGCTCCAAAGCCCTGTGCCACCGCCAGTTTCAACAGCTTCTACTGGACATCCACGCTGAAGACGGAGATGTTGTGTATCACGCTGATGTAAGACGGCTCAGTCGGAGGTCTGCACTGCAGCGTTTCTACTCTCTTAAAGAGGAAATTGGACAATTCTTGGAAAAAAAAGGGACAACCGATGCCAGAACTAACCGATCCTGTTTGGCTGGCTGATTTGGGATTTTTAGTTGACATAACCCGACATCTGAACGCCTTGAACACGAGCCTTCAGGGGCAAAATGCAATGATAAGCCAACTGTATTCACATATCAAAGCCTTTCGGACCAAGCTGCTACTTTTCCAAAGCCACCTGTCACAAACGCAGCCCGATACCACACATTTCCAATCTCTGCAAGCAATAATGACCCGTTTTCCAGCGCACAATATCAGTGCGCAAATGAGGAGGTATGCCGCAAACATCTCATCTCTGGCTGAGGAGTTTCAACAGCGTTTCAGTGATTTTGCAACTATTGAAAAGGAGATCGACGTACTTGTGCGAGAAGATATTCTCAGTTATGAACATGAATAAGAACCGTGTGAGGACAAGACTAAGTGACTCCCACCTGCGTGACATCTTGCGCATTAAAACCACCGTTTTTGAGCCAGACCTGCCCCATTTACTGCAGTCCAGATCTCAGTATCACCCTTCGCATTAATGCAAACATGTTATTGTTATGTGGTGGGGTGTTTTTCCAGGACCCAAATGCAAGCTCACAGACTCAAGGTTTTTAAGTTCCAAAAATACAGTCTTTATTGTCCAAAAAACAAACAAAAAACTACAAACCAAAAGGTGGCACCGAGCGTGTCCACTTTACGTCCAGTCGGGAGGGCAACTCAACCGACAGCTCCAGGGGGACACGGGTAACAGGGCAGCCGGCAGACCAGCGGAAGGGACGGCGTCAACAATCTTCCAAGCCGGGAGGGCAACTCCACCGACTGATGATTTTGACGGGGATATCCGCAGGAGACACAGAGGCCGGAGGAACGGGAACAGGTACAGGACTGACGGAGAGCTGACGGGGAGCAGACGGAAGACGGACGGAGAGCAGACAGAGTGTGCGAGCGAGGCGGCCAACAAACCTGACTCAGTTCCACCAGTTCTGTCCGGAGGAATGGGCCAGAATTCCTGCAGAGTACTGCAAGAAGCTTGTGGAAGGACACCCAAAACGTTTGACCCAAGTCATGCAGTTCAAAGGCAATGCTACTAAATACTAAGGAACTGGATGTAAACTTTTGACCTTGAAGAAAGTAATGAAAAATTCTCTAAAATATTCTCTTTCTCATTATTGTGACATTTAGCAAAAGTTAAATAATTTTGGTAATCCTAACGGACCTGAAACAGGAGAGGTTTAGTCTGATTTAACTTCAGACAGTGAGAAAAAAAGTGTTATGTGTCTTTTTGCATAGTGTATGTAAACTTCTGGTTTCAACTGTACATGACAGAGCCACGTTTATTTAATCTGTGACAGCAGTGAATACTCAGTATTCATGAAATCGTAGCTGCACTCACAGGTGTGTGTTTATGAAATCATTCAGAGACAGAAATTTGGATTATTTGGGGACTTCATTGAGAATCAAAACACACGTAAAAATAGATTGAAATGTTAAGACAACTTAATTAAATCCACATAACCCCAAACACAAAGTGATTGGAGCACCTCTCTTTTAATTTCTAAATGCTTACATGACAGAAAAGCCCTTCGTTCCTCAAAACGACGAAATATCACACCACCCTTCATTATATCAGCTAAACTTAAACTGTAATGTCAAATAAAGAATAATAAAGTAACTTGCATTAAAAAGCCTTGAAGACATAAATTATTTGCTCAAACCTTCTTACAATCAAAACAAAACCTTTAATGTTTTATCAGCTCAACAAAAATATACAAGCAGAATATTTACAACTAGAAAACCACATTTTAACTGGTTCTTAAATTTTGTGTCCGTGCGCATTGATGCAACCTCATATTGTAATTTCATGATTTTACTGTTATTTTCTGGGAATTAAATTAACAAATGATGTCATCATAACCGACTAATTAGCATCAAGCACCACAGTGATGCAAAACTCCCTTCATCCATTTCCTGTCCTGTTGTTCAGCGGAGTTAAAGAGGACTGGAGTCAGTCGCAGCTTTATCATCAGGAGTGTCACAGATGGAGAATCTACACGGACAAACACAGGCTGGTTAAAGGCTCCCGTTTACATCAGCTGCTTCCAGAGGACGCAGCATGTTATCTAAAGGTTTACATCTACGTATCCCAACACGCTGGGAATATGGATTTATGAAAAGGGGAATTCATCCGTGTTGTATCATCAATATTGATGCTTGATTTGTTGATGTACAAGAGAACCCCAACACCAGAAACATACAAAAACTGGAAGTAATGTGGATTTGTTTTAGATTTGTTTGAACTCTGTTGTGATTATATGGAACATGTTTGATAATGTTTTACTTCATCATCCTTAATTCATTTATCAATGTTGAAATATTTTACCAGAAGAAAATCCACCTTTCAATATGTCATCAAAATAATTTTTGTCACCATTTATGTGTTTGAAAAATATCTTGTCAATTCATGTTTTGGTTTTATTTCCTCTGAATTTCTATCAGTATGTTTCTAGAACTAGAATCACCACTTTATTCACTCAGTTTACAATTCGAATGATGAAGAACCAATAAATTCTCAGTTTATGGAGAAGAACGCGGCGACATCGCTCCTCGTTTCAGGCCAAGATTTGTCCATAAACCTAAAGAGAAGAAAAGAAAGAAAGATGATTTATAACAGAAAATAATAGCAAAGAGAGAATTTGATTGCACAAAACTGAGTATTTATTGTATCATTAAGAACTAAAATATGAAAGATCCATATAAGTATTTAACTGTTTTGCTTTTGAGGCACAATTGTTTGTTTTATTTTGGTTGAACCATTTTGATAAATTGGTGTTGTTGCTTTTCTAAATCTTGATATTAAAGTTATTATTTATCGAACCTTTTCTCACTTAACATAAAACAGCTTCGCGTTTGTTGTGAAAATATAATTGACGGAGAGATTTTGTTCACTACAGATATTTAACTCCAACATGTCAGCGAGGTTTTGACAGTGAAACACTCGTACGGTTCCTCTACACATGTTACAAGGACACTTTCTTCAACATATGAAGCAGCTCACCTGTGTGCAGGGTTGTGTTTGTCATTTAGGCCGTTGGAAGCATTTGCTGCTGGACCTCACGGTTCTCCACAGCTGGAAGGTCAGAAACATTTTGTTAGTCCACATGCAGCTCTGAACTGAACCTCAGTTTAACAAACAGACAACAATAAAAAAAACATTTGGAGGACAAAATACAGAATGTTTGTTTAAGCTATAATACATGTGAGATAAGAGAAAACTAAATCCAAACAGGTTTTACTTACGGGATGGAGGGCGCTTGTCTGAAATGAAAAGATAAATAATTTCAGTTGTTAATAGTTGTTGTACATTATTTTTTATTTCCTTTCACTTCTCCCTCGCATCGTCCTGTTATCATTAAAACCGTAGAGCTGAGAATTACATCGCTTCATGTTGGTTGAAACTATTTTAAGTGTGTTTGTTTCACTTTTACATAAAAGATAATATGAGACACAGTTTCTGTTTTGGTCTCTCACCCGTCTTCTTCTTGTAAACAAGGAATCCAATCGCAGCGAGAACAACAACGAGAACAACCTCTGCGATGACGGTGATGATGATGATGTGATTCCCTGCTGATAAAACAACAACAAACAAATCACCACCGGAAGAAACAAAGCAGGTTATAAGAAAGGAACCTTCACGTGATAATCAGGGAACAACATGTTTGTCCTGCTTGATTTCATTCATCTGAACATAATTCCTGCGTCTGTGCCGACGTCTCCTCGATTCGTTTTGTTGGACCTCATTTGTGTACCGTGTTATAATAGATATATAAAGATATAATTCTTTAATTGTGTTGAAACATGGTCTGAAAAAAAGTCCTAAAATTTGTGTTTAAAAGCACTTAATTTAGTTTTTATTGTTGACATTGTTCTGTATTAATTAAATGTGATTAAAGACAGGAATGTGTCACATAATGATCCCAATCTGGCAAACAAAGGATTTAGGCCTTCAAATTTAATTTAAAATAAAACTGTAACAGTAAACTAAATGTGTTTCCCACATTCATCCCTTCTGATTGAAGTCTTACCTTCATTGGTCCTGATCACTGCTTTGTCCAGTTCGGTGATTTGGTCCTCCTTGACTCCAGAGAGCTGAAACACACACTCGTACCTCTTCCAGTCTTCAGGTGGGACAGATGTGAGATCCAGGTCGACACTCTTCTGGAAGGTGCCATCGTTGTTGTGGAGGATCTCTCCCTCGTCGACGCCCTCATGAAACTCCTCTCCGTCTTTCCTCCAGAACATCATGGCTCTGTCAGGGTGGAAACCTGTAGCGTGGCAGGTGACTGGAGAGGAGGAAGTCTTCTGGAGGAGAGACACTGAGGGAAGCTCTGCAGAGACAACAGACAGTTTATAGTTATATTATTATGAAGTAAATATGAATGTTACTGTTTCTGTTTGATTTAATGTAGTTTGAAGACTGTAGTTACGCATATTATTACATTTAATGTACCAAATAAAAGGGAATGATGATACAGAAGAGAAGGAAAGACGTAGAAAGGGACATGAGGAGGGAGTGAGACAGGTTAGAAAGGACAGACAGAAAGACACAACTGGAGGAAAACAGTGGTCATAAATATGAAAGAGAGAGAGAGAAAATGTGGTGAAAAGGAGAGCGAGGCAAAGAGGAGAGAGAGAAAACCACAGGAAGAGTAAATGGATGTAAACGGAGACACAGAGGGTCTTTGTATGTTGGTTCATGTTTACTGTGATGTTACTGCTGGTTAGAAACAGAAGGAGGCAAATGAAGACTGTTGTGTTCATGAAGCTGCAGCAGGTCATGTGATTCTACCTGTTCTCATCAGAGAGCTTCTTCCATAGTTCAAGTACTTCTTCAGCCACTCAGGACAACGCTGGGTGAGGTAGTTCTTGTCCAGTGTGATCAAAGCTTTGTCGTTGTCCCACTTGTGTTTGGTGATGACAGCCTGTTGTTGTGGAGCGATCCATGTCTCTGTCTTCAGGTCAAAGGATATCCAGTCTTCTCCATCATAACCGTACTGTTCATATCCATTAACCTCTTCAGTCTCATCATCCCATTCACAGCCGTACATGTTCTGCCAAATGTGGACACCTGAGACAGAGACAGAGACAGAGACAGCATTAAAGCAGAGTGAGATTACAGACACACGCACACACACACACAAAAATACAGACAAGGACACACACACCACACACACACACACACACACACACACACACACACACACACACACCTAAACTAATGGATGAAGTGTTGATTGATTGAACAGGATGATCAGGTAAAGTTCATCTGTAGTTCTTCTCTGTTACAGACACACTGTGTATCAGGACAGAAGAGTTCATCTCATTTAATCTGTATTCTACATCATATTTAGAGCTGCAGCTAATTATTCATTCTATTATTGATGATGTAATGATGACTTTTGGAGTAAATAAATCATTGTTTACAATGTGAAGAGTAAAGAACCAGTGAAAAAAACAACATGACGTCCTCTGAGCCTGCAGACAAATCCTCAAACCAACATTTAACAGTATTTAATCTAAAATTAGATTAAACAGAAAAAAACTGCAAATTTCCATATTTGAAAAAACTAAACCAGAAAATTTACAACATTTTGTTTGATAAAAGAGTTGAATGATTATCTGATAGAAAATATTTATAGTCAATTAATTTTGTATTGATGAAATAATTGATTCCTTGACTCATCATTTCAGCTCTATATATGTTTATTCTGACAAAGACACACTGCAGTCAAGTAAATGTGAACTAATCCAAACTGTAGTCCAACTCCATATTTATCATGATGAACCAACTGTGATCAGGACAGTACACCGATGAGGATTTTCAGTTTGGTCGGAGATCTTTAATAAAACAGCATGAAAACCCATAATATTAAAGAGTGATCGTTATCTAATGTCAGAGTGAGGTTTCATGTATCAGTGATGAAAGCAGACGGTGGAAATAACTTGAATATCAACTTTTAGTGAGTGCTGCTGTCTGAACACTGAACACATCACAGATCTTTGGTCACTTCCCAGAACGACTTGCAGGATGTGACAGTTTATCTGAGGAATAGAAACCAGGAGAGAGAAGCCCCGCCCCTCCAACATTTATCTCTTTGTTGAAAAGTGAGACATGTGATGAAAAAACTCAGGAATACAAACCAAAAATAACAAACATAAACTACAAGACAAGATGTGATCTTTGATGCAAATTAGGACAAAATCACATTTGTTTGCATTTCACAAGTTTTGCTGAGTCACATTTCTGAATGGCACATTTCTTTATTATTTATTAGTGGACTACTTTTACTTTGCAGCAGTTGTAAGACGTGTTTGGGGTTCAAATTTATTGTTCTTGTAGTCGTTGATTATGTTTTTGAATGAATCAATTACCGACAAATAGAGTTTAAAATTCCTGTCTCTGAAAAACAAGAACAAGCAAATATTTGGAGTTTTGTGTGATAAAGGACTCACATGTATTATTGATCAAATGTGTTGTTGACTAATTTTCCACTGATTGACTATATATATTTTACCACTTAAGAAAAGTATGTTTACTGAGTCACTGACACACTGTGGTCAAATAAAGTTAATCCAATCAAAACTGGAGTTCTGCAGTAAATTTATTGAGTCGTGCAGTTAAATCTTTTAAATCTGTGATCTGAATGAAACATTTTCAACGTGTGTTCACACATGTGTTACTACAACACAACATAAATATCAATTACTAACAACCCACTAAAAATTAACAACATAAAACAGTAAAATGTGAAACATGAACAAACCTCCAGTTTGGTTGAAGCGCTGCTTTGCAATCTCAATGTTGCCTTTGAAGGTCTGCTGGGCACCCATACAGCTACCAGTCTCATCCTCCCAGTAATTTGGATCTGCTGCCTCGTTCATCCAGTCCTGTTTGGGCGCTGCTGTCTTGGTGTTACTGTCATAGTGAAACATCTGAACTTCATCCACCAAACCAACAACCACAAACTCTGGGAAGTTTGGTACTTGAGAGGACGAAGTGTAGAAATACTTCAGAGAGTGAGTCACTGTAAGAAATAGATCATGTTGTCAGTTCAGATTTAATAATCACAACTTTATAAAACACAGAACAACATTATATTCTGTCACAGAATTAACAGAACTGAACGTACATGAAAGAAATCCAAATCATCTCTGTTGTACAGTCAGTAAACACAAACATTAATTTATGGGTACAAATTTAGCTTCAGGAACTGTTAAATATTTCTGATGATTTTGTATAAAAAATATTACAAGAATCAAAGTTAATCTCCAGTTTCTAGTTAGTGGACATTTATTTTTCACGACGCGTCATCGTTTCTTTACACTCCTCATTATAGAATTAATTTAACCACAAACTGCATGAGTTTCATTTTATTCTCAATATTTAACAAATTAAACACATTTTCTTTTTGCTTATATTATGTTTTCTACCTTTCATGAACTGTTATCACAACTAACATTTCTTATTTCTGAGGTTTTCAATTTGAAATTGTTCAACTTCTAGAAGTTGGAAAACCTCTGTGCTTCTCCTCCAAAGTGGAGAGTTTAACTCTTCTATATTGTGATTGTCATCTTTCATATCAAAAATATGAATGATGATGGATTTTATTCTTTTGATGTCAGAGGATTTTTTTTGGGGGGGGAGTTCAAATATTTAGTTTTTGTTATCACAACCAACAAGACAAAATAAAATACAAAATCTTGATTTATGTAAACTAGAATTATATTTCATTTTTCAACATTTTTTCAACTTTATATTTATATATATTTATCATGTCTGTATGAGTAATATTGGACTGAAAGCGGATCATTTATGAACTGTTATTATCCAGTCGTCTGTCTGAAGGAGACGTTTTTTGTTGCTGTCCACTTCAGACTCTGTCGTCTGGATGCCGACAGCCTCGATCACGTGTTTGTGATCAGCTGCACTTCTAAAGATTTGTTTGGTAATTATTACAGTGACCCAGACATATACCGAGTAGGACAATTTAACGACCGTCCTGTCAGGGCCTTCTGGTTGACAAACTGATCATAATGTTGGTAAATGACCTCAAACCTATTTGAACATTTTCTGTCATTTCTTGTGAATCAAACACACCGACACTAATATTCCTGCAGAAAGATAATATGGGCGTACAGTGTGTGCAGGTGACCAATTCATCAGTCTAGCTCTCCTGAACATCACCTTATTATACAGTATATGGCCAAATTCGTGAGTATTCACAATAGAGGATTAATATATAAAACGTCTTCGAAAACAACCATAAACATGTTGCTGTAGATACAAATGTTTAATCCAACACCTAAACGGCAGCTTTATGTGGTACATTTATAAAAATTACAGTCAAGATTAGCCTACTATATCGGCGTTTTCTTTTTTCAATCTTTGTCATTAGTTTGAAATATTTGACGCGACAGCGAGCGCAGATCTTTTTCGGCTGGAGGTGTTTGAGCGCGAGTCGCACAATATATTTAATTTGGACAAACACGATCTGTTTAAATCCCTCGTTAGGATGTTTTTTTGTCATGATATTTTATTTATTCATTTGTAGGCTATACTTTGCGCTGTGAAGTTATGCTGCCATGTATAATAAAAAAAAACAACAACAACAACAACAAAAAAACGTTCGTCCTTAAAAAATAAAAATACAATTCTCAACACCAGGTTAACCTTCTTGTTAAAAGAGTGCGTGAAATTATTAGAAATCAGTCAAAGCAGTGAGTATCAGACTGTTAAACGAACTTCAACATCATACACGGCTTCACACGAAGACACGGAGTTTTCTATTTCACAATGACTTCAAATATGAACTTTATAACTCACCTGCTGTTGTTGTGTTTATTTCCAGGAGAAGCAGGAAAATGAAGGACTTCATTGTGGTTTTTGGGTCTAAATTTTAAATTTCTCCTTTATTGAAATGTCTCCCCTGTTCCGACCAAAACACTGAACATTATAAAACACGAGGTCTCACCTTCAGCTTCAGCCTCCCGTCAGAGCCAATAGGAATTCACTTTGAGTGAAACGTCATCTAAATCCGGGTAAAACCAACACGCAGGTTATTTAAACGAAACGTAAATATCCATTCTGCTAGAATTCACACCTGTGCTGCTCAGACCTTTGTTAATATACAGAAGTGTATTGATTTCTGAGCTACAGATCAGCACTCTGAAGATTGAAGGGATCCAGTAATATTTTGGTTTTTGACTGATGTCTGACTGAAAACAGTTCTTATCACAAACATCAACAATTACAAATGTTTTAAAGGTCTCTGTTTCCTTCTCCTCTTTTCTATGTAAATTCAAATCTGGAGAGCCAGTGATGTCTGTGACAAATTTTAATAAAGCAAATGAACATCTCCACTTTGCCAGATTGCCGCAAATGAGGTATTTTCTACATCAGAATAAAGAGTGAAAACTAAACTAAACAACTAACTACGCACAGCTTTGACTGCAGTGTGTTTATTTTATTTTTTTAGATTACAGGGTGTAAAATGTACAAGGGCTAAGCAATATATCACTATTGTATCATATCATGATATGAGATTTGAAATCGTGTTAGATTTAGGACATTGTAGTGTCGTGATAGGTTATTAATATTGTGTTTTCTTGTTTTTTTAAAGGCTCTATTTCAGTCGAGGGATGTCATTTTCTGAACATACCAGACTGTTCTAGTTGGTCTATTATTTGCCTTTACCATCTTATTCACTACATCCACATTACTGATGATTATTTATTAAAACAATCTTTGTGTAAATATTTTGTGAAAGCACAACAAATATTGTGATATATGATTTTGTTAACATCAACCAGCCTCAAAATCCACTGTAAAATACAGTGCATCCGGAAAGTATTCACAGCGCTTCACTTTTTCCACATTTTGTTATATTACAGCCTTATTCCAAAATGGATTAAATTAATTTTTCCCCTTAAAATTCTACACACAATACCCCATAATGACAACGTGAAATAAATTTTTTTGAAATTTTTGCAAATCTATTAAAAATCAAAAACGAAAAAAATCACATGTACATAAGTATTCACAGCCTTTGCCATGACACTCAAAATTGAGCTCAGGTGCATCCTGTTTCCACTGATCATCCTTGAGATGTTTCTACAACTTGATTGGAGTCCACTTGTGGTAAATTCAGTTGATTGGACATGATTTGGAAAGACACACACCGTCTATATAAGGTCCCACAGTTGACAGT
This sequence comes from Embiotoca jacksoni, assembly GCF_022577435.1. NCBI lineage: Eukaryota > Metazoa > Chordata > Actinopteri > Embiotocidae > Embiotoca > Embiotoca jacksoni. The sequence goes on from NW_027185394.1 coordinate 3,247,566, forward strand.
GCATGTCAGAGCACAAACCAAGCCATGAAGTCCAAAGAATTGTCTGTAGACCTCCGAGACAGGATTGTATGGAGGCACAGATCTGGGGAAGGTTACAGAAACATTTCTGCAGCATTGAAGGTCCCAATGAGCACAGTGGCCTCCATCATCCGTAAATGGAAGAAGTTTGAACCACCAGGACTCTTCCTAGAGTCGGCCGCCCGGCCAAACTGAGCGATCGGGGGAGAAGGGCCTTAGTCAGGGAGGTGACCAAGAACCCGATGGTCACTCTGACAGAGCTCCAGCGTTGCTCTGTGAAGAGAGGAGAACCTTCCAGAAGGACAACCATCTCTGCAGCACTCCACCAAGCAGGCCTGTATGGTAGAGTGGCCAGATGGAAGCCACTCCTCAGTAAAAGGCCCATGACAGCCCACCTGGAGTTTACTAAAAGGCACCTGAAGGACTGTCAGACCATGAGAAACTAAATTCTCTGGTCTGATGAAACAAAGATTGAACTCTTTGGCCTGAATGCCAAGCGTCATGTTTGGAGGAAACCAGGCACCGCTCATCACCTGGCCAATACCATCTCTACGGTGAAGCATGGTGGTGGCAGCATCATGCTGTGGGGATGTTTTTCAGCAGCAGGAACTGGGAGACTAGTCAGGATGGAGGGAAAGATGAATGCAGCAATGTACAGAGACATCCTTGATGAAAACCTTCTCCAGAGCGCTCTGGACCTCAGACTGGGGCGAAGGTTCATCTTCCAACAGGACAACGACCCGAAGCACACAGCCAAGATAACAAAGGAATGGCTTCGGGACAACTCTGTGAATGTCTTTGAGAGGCCCAGGCAGAGCCCAGACTTGAACCCGATTGAACATCTCTGGAGAGATCTGAAAATGGCTGTGCACTGACGCTCCCCATCCAACCTGATGGAGCTTGAGAGGTCCTGCAAAGAAGAATGGGAGAAACTGCCCAAGAATAGGTGCCAAGCTTGTAGCATCAGACTCAAAAAGACTTGAGGCTGTAATTTCTGTCAAAGGTGCTTCAACAAAGTATTGAGCAAAGGCTGTGAAGACTTATGTACGTGTTATATTTTCGTTCTTTATTTTTAATAGATTTGCAAAAATTTTAAACAAACTATTTTCACATTGTCATTATGGGATATTGCGTGTAGAATTTTGAGGGAAAAAAATGAATTGAATAAGGCTGTAACATAACAAAATGTGTAAAAAGTGAAGCGCTGTGAAGACTTTCCGGATGCACTGTACAGCATAGGTCTGCAGGAGACAGCTGCTGTGTTGTTGTGATGCTCTTCAACTTAGACGCACACTCTCACAGACTGTCACTGAGTCACAACCTTTACTGTGGAAACACCTGTGCAGCCATTTTGTGTATTCCTTTATTATGTTGAAATGGCACACACATAAATATACCTGTCAGTCACTTGGCATTTGATTCAGCAAATAGTATTCTATCCTAATAGATAGATAGATAGATAGATAGATAGATAGATAGATAAGTTACAGCAGCAGATACAAGGCAAAACAATAAAAATGACAATAAAAAATAGAGGAAGTAAAAAGCATTATATATATATTAAAAAAAAAAAAAATTAAATGCACATTATATACAAATAAAAATAGAATAATATTAAATTTAACTGAACTAAACAACAGTGAAATGAATTAAAACAAACAAACAGCAGTGCAACGGTGTTATTGTTGTGTGATGGATTTGGCCAGAGGTGAGTTATTGTATAGTCTGATTGCAGCGGGCAGGAATGATCTCCTGAATGTGAATTGATCATGTTTGTGTAGAGCTTCTTTTCTTTTTTTATGAACCATGACAACTTTAATGATCTGAAACAGCCAGGATACAACTTTGTGAACTAATGTCTTGTTGCTGCTCCAGGAGAAGTGATGATGGTGGCCTCTGCAGGATAGTCAGTAGCAGTGTTGTGTTAGAGCGCCACCACTGGGCCGAAAGCAGCACATCTCTCTGTGCTGCTTTCTGGGAAATCACAGGACAAGTCGGAGTTAGGTTTCGTTTTTGTGTTTCTGACACAGATCTGGTATGATTTGTAAATGTTTCTTCCCGACAGGCCTTCTTGTCCTTCTTGTGTTGCCACATTCATCCTCAATTAGAAAAACAATCACAGAAGAAGATCAGTGTAACTTCAGTCATGTATGTGTAACCAGAATAATTTAATCTGGGATCTTAATGATTATGTTTAGGAACTATGTTATTGTCCCCTTAAGTAAGGTCGACAGGTTGTCACAGCTGTTCTCCTCTGTACACAGAAAAGTCCGAGGAGAGTCAATGTTTTCCTGAATATATCATCTTTGTTACTCCGTGCACAGAGATGGATAGAAGTGATCATCCATGTCTCAATAGAGGATGTTTGTTTTCCCGTCGTCTGTGCTTCGGTATGGTAGGAGTTGTGAGCAGGAAAAGATGAATCAGATTCCACTAAAGAAAAGTGAACAACTTTAAATTGAATGTTGAACGACGAGCCATTGAAGAGCTGCAGTTTCACCAACAGATCCTCAGAACTTTGAACATTTGATATCCTGGTGAGTTTATTGAAGTTCAATGCTTTTTTACTGTTGCATGCTAGCTTCGTTAGCAGGAATGCTGGACGATATTTAGAAGTAAGTTGTGTATTTTACTAAAACCAGTCAGGATAAATCTGAAGGGGAAACAAAAAACATTTCTGAAGATGTCATGATTGTAATTGAATGCCTTGAGTTCTGTATGTTCACTAATTAGTTGTTATATTGTGTGTGATGTTTACAGCCATGCGGGTTGCAGGTCCAGTTGAGTAAATTGAATTAGTAATGAACTATTGTCCTGCACATGTGCAGAGGCTGTTTGTTTTTGAATATCTTCTTCGTTGGAACCAGAGGTACCGTCCATCCACCGTCCTGCCTGCCACCACTCACCCCATCTTCATCCATCTTACCGTCTACCTTCACCTGAGAGGATCTTCATCTCAGCTGGACATCACAGTTCACCTGGAGTTGGACATTGTCAATTTGTTGTAGTATTGTTATTATATTGTGTTCTAATTAAACCTTTTGTTGTAAGTGTAATTCAGGGTGGATATTTCCTGTCTGTGCAGCAGTCAGATGAGTGATCGATTAACCAGTCTCCTCATTGAACCTGGATTAGATTTGATAATTCCCCTCTTTTCTGTCTATGCTGCACTGTCTCTAAAGCAACAGCTGCACGGGGGTTACATAAGGCTTGAAAGTCATAAATAAAGTGAACAGCTGGTTTTACATCTATAAAAACTGCTGAAATATCCCATTTGGTGAAATGAAAATCATCTGTAGGCTACTTAACGAACAGTAACCACATTTTCCAACCGCAGTCATGATTAAACTCAGTTGCAGGACATTGTTTGCAAAGGAACCGAATAATAATAATAATAATAATAATAATAATAATAATAATAATAATAATCCTTATCTGTATGGCACCTTTCATACAATAAAGAGTTTTACAACATGAGAATTACATGCAGTGTTCCACATAAAAACAGATATAAAGGAACAATTTAAAAGTACAGAAAATAAACGAGATGCATAAGAACAGATACAATGCATAAAAATAAATACAAGTAGAGTTCAAATATCAAATAAACAACGTGCATTTTAAACCAAACCGAAGCACATCCTGACCAAGTCCTACCTGACTATTGTTTGGTAAAGGGCGCCATCTAGCGGTGAGTTTGAGGAACTTCTCATTGTACATGTTTAAACCAGGCCGACTGCATTCAAGTTCTGGTAAAAGGTTTGTCTTTTCAGCTTCTAGTCTTTCTTCCTTTTCTGATATAAAATGTACTTTTTGTGATGGCCTTGTGTAGTTGTATTGTATGTTGACATGTTGACCTGAATTAGTATTTCCCCCTGGCTGGTTGACAGACGTTATCCGTGAAAGTGAACCTAAAATCCAGCCCTGGACTTGCAGGGGAAAACCAGCCGTCAAATCGCCCTTTAGTCCGCGTGAGAAAAACCGTTTGCTTTGTTTCGCTCCGCTTTTCCACCATTTTGTAACCAGTCCAACTCCTCAACCAGCCAAACGGCCCGTTTCGGAGTTTGTCGCCGGTGTAAATCTCCGTTAAACAGCGGACACGTACCTCTGTCCGGTGGGCGCCGCGCAGTCATCCGGTGCTCCGAGGCTCCGCAGCCGGCTTTTAGCGTTGTTAGCATCGCAGCTTCGGCGTCCTTCCCTCCCAGAGGTGGCTAATGGCGACACGCGCTCTCCAAAACGGAGCAGACATCTTAACGTCTCCCGGCAGCTCTCCTCGTCCTCCTCTTTTCTATTCGGTCCACGGTAGGAGAGAAGTTCTTCAACCTGCTGAGGTGTAACGGGACGGTCTCCTGTCTGACGACGTCCTCGGACATTTCCAGCTGCTCCGCGTTGTGTCGAGTCAACAATATGAAGACTGTTTCTTCCGTTACTGATTCACAATCCTTGTTGGTCGTTTCACTGAAACTGTAAAGTCAAATGAAGAATAATAAAATTACTGAAATCAAAAAGCCTTGAAGACATCAATTATTTGCTCAAACCTTCTTACAATCAAAACAAAACCTTTAATGTTTTATCAGCTCAACAAAAATATACAAGCAGAATATTTACAACTAGAAAACCACATTTTAAATGGTTCTTAAATTTTGTGTCCGTGCGCATTGATGCAACCTCATATTGTAATTTCATGATTTTACTGTTATTTTCTGTGAATTAAATTAACAAATGATGTCATCATAACCGACTAATTAGCATCAAGCACCACAGTGATGCAAAACTCCCTTCATCCATTTCCTGTCCTGTTGTTCAGCGGAGTTAAAGAGGACTGGAGTCAGTCGCAGCTTTATCATCAGGAGTGTCACAGATGGAGAATCTACACGGACAAACACAGGCTGGTTAAAGGCTCCCGTTTACATCAGCTGCTTCCAGAGGACGCAGCATGTTATCTAAAGGTTTACATCTACGTATCCCAACACGCTGGGAATATGGATTTATGAAAAGGGGAATTCATCCGTGTTGTATCATCAATATTGATGCTTGATTTGTTGATGTACAAGAGAACCCCAACACCAGAAACATACAAAAACTGGAAGTAATGTGGATTTGTTTTAGATTTGTTTTAACTCTGTTGTGATTATATGGAACATGTTTGATAATGTTTTACTTCATCATCCTTAATTCATTTATCAATGTTGAAATATTTTACCAGAAGAAAATCCACCTTTCAATATGTCATCAAAATAATTTTTGTCACCATTTATGTGTTTGAAAAATATCTTGTCAATTCATGTTTTGGTTTTATTTCCTCTGAATTTCTATCAGCGGGTAGAAGAAAAAAAAAGAAGAAAGAAAGATGATTTATAACAGAAAATAACAACAAAGAGAGAATTTTATTGCACAAAACTGAGTATTTATTGTATCATTAAGAACTAAAATATGAAAGATCCATATAAGTATTTAACTGTTTTGCTTTTGAGGCACAATTGTTTGTTTTATTTTGGTTGAACCATTTTGATAAATTGGTGCTGTTGCTTTTCTAAATCTTGATATTAAAGTTATTATTTATCAAATCTTTTCTCACTTAACATAAAACAGCTTCGCGTTTGTTGTGAAAATATAATTGACGGAGAGATTTTGTTCACTACAGATATTTAACTCCAACATGTCAGCGAGGTTTTGACAGTGAAACACTCGTACGGTTCCTCTACACATGTTACAAGGACACTTTCTTCAACATATGAAGCAGCTCACCTGTGTGCAGGGTTGTGTTTGTCATTTAGGCCGTTGGAAGCATTTGCTGCTGGACCTCACGGTTCTCCACAGCTGGAAGGTCAGAAACATTTTGTTAGTCCACATGCAGCTCTGAACTGAACCTCAGTTTAACAAACAGACAACAATAAAAAAAACATTTGGAGGACAAAATACAGAATGTTTTTTTAAGCTATAATACATGTGAGATAAGAGAAAACTAAATCCAAACAGGTTTTACTTACGGGATGGAGGGCGCTTGTCTGAAATGAAAAGATAAATAATTTCAGTTGTTAATAGTTGTTGTACATTATTTTTATTTCCTTTCACTTCTCCCTCGCATCGTCCTGTTATCATTAAAACCGTAGAGCTGAGAATTACATCGCTTCATGTTGGTTGAAACTATTTTAAGTGTGTTTGTTTCACTTTTACATAAAAGATAATATGAGACACAGTTTCTGTTTTGGTCTCTCACCCGTCTTCTTCTTGTAAACAAGGAATCCAATCGCAGCGAGAACAACAACGAGAACAACCGCTGCGATGACGGTGATGATGATGATGTGATTCCCTGCTGATAAAACAACAACAAACAAATCACCACCGGAAGAAACAAAGCAGGTTATAAGAAAGGAACCTTCACGTGATAATCAGGGAACAACATGTTTGTCCTGCTTGATTTCATTCATCTGAACATAATTCCTGCGTCTGTGCCGACGTCTCCTCGATTCGTTTTGTTGGACCTCATTTGTGTACCGTGTTATAATAGATATATAAAGATATAATTCTTTAATTGTGTTGAAACTTGGTCTGAAAAAAAGTCTTAAAATTTGAGTTTAAAAGCACTTAATTTAGTTTTTATTGTTGACATTGTTCTGTATTAATTAAATGTGATTAAAGACAGGAATGTGTCACATAATGATCCCAAACTGGCAAACAAAGGATTTAGGCCTTCAAATTTAATTTAAATAAAACTGTAACAGTAAACTAAATGTGTTTCCCACATTCATCCCTTCTGATTGAAGTCTTACCTTCATTGGTCCTGATCACTGCTTTGTCCAGTTTGGTGATTTGGTGCTCGTCGACTCCAGAGAGCTGAAACACACACTCGTACCTCTTCCAGTCTTCAGGTGGGACAGATGTGAGATCCAGGTCGACACTCTTCTGGAAGGTGCCATCGTTGTTGTGGAGGATCTCTCCCTCGTCGACGCCCTCATGAAACTCCTCTCCGTCTTTCCTCCAGAACATCATGGCTCTGTCAGGGTGGAAACCTGTAGCGTGGCAGGTGACTGGAGAGGAGGAAGTCTTCTGGAGGAGAGACACTGAGGGAAGCTCTGCAGAGACAACAGACAGTTTATAGTTATATTATTATGAAGTAAATATGAATGTTACTGTTTCTGTTTGATTTAATGTAGTTTGAAGACTGTAGTTACGCATATTATTACATTTAATGTACCAAATAAAAGGGAATGATGATACAGAAGAGAAGGAAAGACGTAGAAAGAGACATGAGGAGGGAGTGAGACAGGTTAGAAAGGACAGACAGAAAGACACAACTGGAGGAAAACAGTGGTCATAAATATGAAAGAGAGAGAGAGAAAATGTGGTGAAAAGGAGAGCGAGGCAAAGAGGAGAGAGAGAAAAGCACAGGAAGAGTAAATGGATGTAAACGGAGACACAGAGGGTCTTTGTATGTTGGTTCATGTTTACTGTGATGTTACTGCTGGTTAGAAACAGAAGGAGGCAAATGAAGACTGTTGTGTTCATGAAGCTGCAGCAGGTCATGTGATTCTACCTGTTCTCATCAGAGAGCTTCTTCCATAGTTCACGTACTTCTTCAGCCACTCAGGACAAATCTGGGTGTAGTAGTTCTTTATCTGTGCGATCAAAGCTTTGTTGTTGTCCCACTTGTGTTTGGTGAAGACAGCCTGTTGTTGTGGAGCGATCCATGTCTCTGTCTTCAGGTCAAAGGATATGAAGTCTTCTCCATCATAACCGTGCTGTTCATATCCATTAACCTCTTCAGTCTCATCATCCCATTCACAGCCGGACATGAACTGGAGAATGTGGACACCTGAGACAGAGACAGAGACAGAGACAGCATTAAACCAGAGTGAGATCACAGCACACACACACACACACACACACACACACACACACACACACACGGACAAACACACACAATAACACACACACACACACACACACAAACGCACGCACACAAGTCACACACAAACGCACACCACAAAACACACACCACACACACACACACACACACACACACACACACACACACACACACACACACACACACACACACCACACACACACACACACACACACACACACACACACACACACACACACACACACACACACCTAAACTAATGGATGAAGTGTTGATTGATTGAGCAGGATGATCAGGTAAAGTTCATCTGTAGTTCTTCTCTGTTACAGACACACTGTGTATCAGGACAGAAGAGTTCATCTCATTTAATCTGTATTCTACATCATATTTAGAGCTGCAGCTAATTATTCATTCTATTATTGATGATGTAATGATGACTTTTGGAGTAAATAAATCATTGTTTACAATGTGAAGTGTAAAGAACCAGTGAAAAAAACATCATGACGTCCTCTGAGCCTGCAGACAAATCCTCAAACCAACATTTAACAGTATTTAATCTAAAATTAGATTAAACAGAAAATAAACCCTGAAAATTTCCATATTTGAAAAAACTAAACCAGAAAATTTACAACATTTTGTTTGATAAAAGAGTTGAATGATTATCTGATAGAAAATATTTATGGTCAATTAATCTTCTGTTGATGAAATCATTGATTCCTTGACTCATCATTTCAGCTCTATATATGTTTATTCTGACAAAGACACACTGCAGTCAAGTAAATGTGAACTAATCCAAACTGTAGTCCAACTCCATATTTATCATGATGAACCAACTGTGATCAGGACAGTACAGTTCATGGAACGGAGACTGAACTTTAGGAAGTTCAACTGCTTCATCAAAATGTCCAATAAAATGTGGATTGTAAAACATCCATCATGAAGTGAAACCCAAATCATTTCTAAACGTGGTTCTCGTGTCAGATCGCAGCTCGTATTGTCGCTCTTTTGCTTTGTGTTTCTTATTTGTGGTTTGTGAGTCACAGTTTCTTCTTCGTGCTTCTCTGAAGAACTTGAATGCTGTCAGCGTTCAGACACAATCACTTTCTACAAGTTGAAATTGAAGTTATTTGCAGTGTCAGTTTGTCCCTGATTTATTGAGAAGACCTCGCTGCTAACGACAGAAAACCTGGCGTGAAGTTAAAGTTCAGAAATCTACAGCACTCTGACATTTATCGTGAGCGACCGCTAGCGAGCCTCTGAGCTCGTTTGTTGGCTCTTTAGCTACGTCCGCTCTGAACATCTGGAAATGTTGTTGGACGTGATGTGTTTTGGTGTTTTGTTGCTAAAGATTCTGAACCACACTGAAAGGAATAATCAGAGGAGAAAATAATTCAATGTTTCTTTGGTTCCTCTTCAGTTCAGAAAACCAACAAAACCTGTTGAAGAGCAGTTTGACAGTCTGAGCAGGTTGAACCTCCGATCAGTCTCCTGCTCTCCTTCATCAACTACAATCTTACTGAATGTTAAGAAACACTCAGTTTAGCTGCTATCACTTCATTATGTTTCTGCTTCTGTCATCAGACAACTGAATGAGTATTAACAGTGATTTGATGGCGGCTCATCCATGCTAACGTTAGCCGCTAACCAGGTGAACTGTAACTCTGCACTGTGGAGCCGAGACGCTGTTAAATCCCTATTTTATATGAACGTGAAGCCGTCGGACGTAATAAACGTGAATACAGCTGCAGAACAACACCTGTGTTGTGTGATCACAGAGAGGCTGAGAGGTGACAGAAAGCTGCTGCAGACGCTGGACTCTGTCTGAGCAGCCAGACGACACCGTTATTATATTTTATACATGTGTTTAATACCATCTGGAGAAAATAACTCTGGTTTCAGGTGGAGAAAATGACGCTTCAGAGAGGATATAGTATTTGTTTTAACGGCTGAGCTTCACTGTGAGCAGACACTTGATGTCGTTTTGGGTTTTGTTGTCGCTGCTGGATAATAAAACAGGTTTTCTCCTTTTTACTGTTTGTTCAGTCACTAACAGGAGGATCATGTCTTCATGTCTTCATGTCTTCATGTCTCCTGCTGGACATCCTCCTACAGCCTCAGCAGTCCAACTCTAACCTGACAACATGGACTAAAATGGAGTCGACTAAAAGCTAACAATCACTTCCTGTCATTTTAGTGTGTCCAGAAACAGATTGATGAGAAAAGGTGTGTTTTTAATGAATGTAGAGAATAACAGCATCATTTCTGTGTCTCAGAACAACAGTTCAGGAGTTTTCCTGCTTTAATCAACATTTATGAGCCTCAATTAAATCACTGTTGATGCTCATTTGTTTGTCTGCCAGCAGAAACAGAGAAATAATGAACTGAGAGCAGGTAAACAGTGTGAACATGAAAAGACAGAAGAGGTGATGGAGGAGAGCAGGAGAGGACTGAACGGAGGTTTAACCAGCTCAGACTGTCAAACTGATCAACACACGCTGACTCTCATCTCAAAACTCATTTGTTTTCATTTCTCAACTAAACAGGAACATTTGGACATTTTGTTCCACCGATGAGGATTTTCAGTTTGGTCGGAGATCTTTAATAAAACAGCATGAAAACCCATAATATTAAAGAGTGATAGTTATCTAATGTCAGAGTGAGGTTTCATGTATCAGTGATGAAAGCAGACGGTGGAAATAACTTGAATATCAACTTTTAGTGAGTGCTGCTGTCTGAACACTGAACACATCACAGATCTTTGGTCACTTCCCAGAACGACTTGCAGGATGTGACAGTTTATCTGAGGAATAGAAACCAGGAGAGAGAAGCCCCGCCCCTCCAACATTTATCTCTTTGTTGAAAAGTGAGACATGTGATGAAAAAACTCAGGAATACAAACCAAAAATAACAAACATAAACTACAAGACAAGATGTGATCTTTGATGCAAATTAGGACAAAATCACATTTGTTTGCGTTTCACAGGTTTTGCTGAGTCACATTTCTGAATGGCACATTTCTTTATTATTTATTAGTGGACTACTTTTACTTTGCAGCAGTTGTAAGACGTGTTTGGGGTTCAAATTTATTGTTCTTGTAGTCGTTGATTATGTTTTTTAATGAATCAATTACTGATAAATAGAGTTTAAAATTCCTGTCTCTGAAAAACAAGAACAAGCAAATATTTGGAGTTTTGTGTGATAAAGGACTCACATGTATTATTGATCAAATGTGTTGTTGACTAATTTTCCACTGATTGACTATATATATTTTACCACTTAAGAAAAGTATGTTTACTGAGTCACTGACACACTGTGGTCAAATAAAGTTAATCCAATCAAAACTGGAGTTCTGCAGTAAATTTCTTGAGTCGTGGAGTTAAATCTTTTAAATCTGTGATCTGAATGAAACATTTTCAACGTGTGTTCACACATGTGTTACTACAACACAACATAAATATCAATTACTAACAACCCACTAAAAATTAACAACATAAAACAGTAAAATGTGAAACATGAACAAACCTCCAGTTTGGTTGAAGAGCTGCTTTGCAATCTCAATGTTGCCTTTGAAGGTCTGCTGGGAATTCATAAAGTTAGCAGTGTCCCTCTCCCAGTATTTTGGATCATCATCTTCAGCTTTCTTCATCCAGTCCTGTTTGGGCGCTGCTGTCTTGGTGTTACTGTCATAGTGAATCATCTGAACTTCATCCACCAAACCAACAACCACAAACTCTGGGAAGTTTGGTACTTGAGAGGACGAAGTGAAGAAATGCTTCAGAGAGTGAGTCACTGTAAGAAATAGATCGTGTTGTCAGTTCAGATTTAATAATCACAACTTTATAAAACACAGAACAACATTATATTCTGTCACAGAATTAACAGAACTGAACGTACATGAAAGAAATCCAAATCATCTCTGTTGTACAGTCAGTAAACACAAACATTAATTTATGGGTACAAATTTAGCTTCAGGAACTGTTAAATATTTCTGATGATTTTGTATAAAAAATATTACAAGAATCAAAGTTAATCTCCAGTTTCTAGTTAGTGGACATTTATTTTTCACGACGCGTCATCGTTTCTTTACACTCCTCATTATAGAATTAATTTAACCATCAACTGCATGAGTTTCATTTTATTCTCAATATTTAACAAATTAAACACATTTTCTTTTTGCTTATATTATGTTTTCTACCTTTCATGAACTGTTATCACAACTAACATTTCTTATTTCTGAGGTTTTCAATTTGAAATTGTTCAACTTCTAGAAGTTGGAAAACCTCCGTGCTTCTCCTCCAAAGTGGAGAGTTTAACTCTTCTATATTGTGATTGTCATCTTTCATATCAAAAATATGAATGATAATGGATTTTATTCTTTTGATGTCAGAGGATTTTTTTTTTTGGAGTTCAAATATTTAGTTTTTGTTATCACAACCAACAAGACAAAATAAAATACAAAATCTTGATTTATGTAAACTAGAATTATATTTCATTTTTCAACATTTTTTCAACTTTATATTTATATATATTTATCATGTCTGTATGAGTAATATTGGACTGAAAGCGGATCATTTATGAACTGTTATTATCCAGTCGTCTGTCTGAAGGAGACGTTTTTTGTTGCTGTCCACTTCAGACTCTGTCGTCTGGATGCCGACAGCCTCGATCACGTGTTTGTGATCAGCTGCACTTCTAAAGATTTGTTTGGTAATTATTACAGTGACCCAGACATATACCGAGTAGGACAATTTAACGACCGTCCTGTCAGGGCCTTCTGGTTGACAAACTGATCATAATGTTGGTAAATGACCTCAAACCTATTTGAACATTTTCTGTCATTTCTTGTGAATCAAACACACCGACACTAATATTCCTGCAGAAAGATAATATGGGCGTACAGTGTGTGCAGGTGACCAATTCATCAGTCTAGCTCTCCTGAACATCACCTTATTATACAGTATATGGCCAAATTCGTGAGTATTCACAATAGAGGATTAATATATAAAACGTCTTCGAAAACAACCATAAACATGTTGCTGTAGATACAAATGTTTAATCCAACACCTAAACGGCAGCTTTATGTGGTACATTTATAAAAATTACAGTCAAGATTAGCCTACTATATCGGCGTTTTCTTTTTCCAATCTTTGTCATTAGTTTGAAATATTTGACGCGACAGCGAGCGCAGATCTTTTTCGGCTGGAGGTGTTTGAGCGCGAGTCGCACAATATATTTAATTTGGACAAACACGATCTGTTTAAATCCCTCGTTAGGATGTTTTTTTGTCATGATATTTTATTTATTCATTTGTAGGCTATATTTTGCGCTGTGAAGTTATGCTGCCATGTATAATAAAAAAACAAAACAACAACAACAACAAAAAAACGTTCGTCCTTAAAAAAGAAAAAAAATACAATTCTCAACACCAGGTTAACCTTCTTGTTAAAAGAGTGCGTGAAATTATTAGAAATCAGTCAAAGCAGTGAGTATCAGACTGTTAAACGAACTTCAACATCATACACGGCTTCACACGAAGACACGGAGTTTTCTATTTCACAATGACTTCAAATATGAACTTTATAACTCACCTGCTGTTGTTGTGTTTATTTCCAGGAGAAGCAGGAAAATGAAGGACTTCATTGTGGTTTTTTGGGTCTACATTTTAAATTTCTCCTTTACTGACATGTCTCTCCTATTCCGACCAAAAGACTGAACATTATAAAACACGAGGTCTCACCTTCAGCTTCAGCCTCCCGTCACAGCCAATAGGAATTCACTTTGAGTGAAACGTCACCTAAATCCGGGTAAAACCAACACACACAGGTTATAAACGAAACTGAAATATCCATTCTGCTAGAATTCACACCTGTGCTGCTCAGACCTTTGTTAATATACAGAAGTGTATTGATTTCTGAGCTACAGATCAGCACTCTGAAGATTGAAGGGATCCAGTAATATTTTGGTTTTTGACTGATGTCTGACTGAAAACAGTTCTTATCACAAACATCAACATTTACAAATGTTTTAAAGGTCTCTGTTTCCTTCTCCTCTTTTCTATGTAAATTCAAATCTGGAGAGCCAGTGATGTCTGTGACAAATTTTAATAAAGCAAATGAACATCTCCACTTTGCCAGATTGCCGCAAATGAGGTATTTTCTACATCAGAATAAAGAGTGAAAACTAAACTAAACAACTAACGAAACAGAGCTTTGACTGCAGTGTGTTTATTTTATTTTTTTAGATTACAGGGTGTAAAATGTACAAGGGCTAAGCAATATATCACTATTGTATCATATCATGATATGAGATTTGAAATCGTGTTAGATTTAGGACATTGTAGTGTCGTGATAGGTTATTAATATTGTGTTTTCTTGTTATTTTAAAGGCTCTATTTCAGTCGAGGGATGTCATTTTCTAAACATACCAGACTGTTCTAGTTGGTCTATTATTTGCCTTTACCATCTTATTCACTACATCCACATTACTGATGATTATTTATTAAAACAATCTTTGTGTAAATATTTTGTGAAAGCACAAAAAATATTGCGATATATGATTTTGTTAACATCAACCAGCCTCAAAGTCCACTGTAAAATACAGCATAGGTCTGCAGGAGACAGCTGCTGTGTTGTTGTGATGCTCTTCAACTTAGACGCACACTCTCACAGACTGTCACTGAGTCACATCCTTTACTGTGGAAACACCTGTGCAGCCATTTTGTGTCTTTGTTATGTTGAAATGGCACACCCATAAATATACCTGTCAGTCACTTGGCATTTGATTCAGCAAATAGTATTCTATCCAGATAGATAGATAGATAGATAGATAGATAGATAGATAGATAGATAGATAGATAGATAGATAAGTTACAGCAGCAGATACAAGGCAAAACAATAAAAATGACAATAAAAAATAGAAGTAGTAAAAAATATTATATATATTAAAAAAAATTTTTTAATGCACATTATATACAAATAAAAATAAAATAATATTAAATTTAACTGAACTAAACAACAGTGAAATGAATTAAAACAAAACAAACAAACAGCAGTGCAACGGTGTTATTGTTGTGTGATGGATTTGGCCAGAGGTGAGTTATTGTATAGTCTGATTGCAGCGGGCAGGAATGATCTCCTGAATGTGAATTGATCATGTTTGTGTAGAGCTTCTTTTCTTTTTTTTTATGAACCATGACAACTTTAATGATCTGAAACAGCCAGGATACAACTTTGTGAACTAATGTCTTGTTGCTGCTCCAGGAGAAGTGATGATGGTGGCCTCTGCAGGATAGTCAGTAGCAGTGTTGTGTTAGAGCGCCACCACTGGGCCGAAAGCAGCACATCTCTCTGTGCTGCTTTCTGGGAAATCACAGGACAAGTCGGAGTTAGGTTTCGTTTTTGTGTTTCTGACACAGATCTGGTATGATTTGCAAATGTTTCTTCCCGACAGGCCTTCTTGTCCTTCTTGTGTTGCCACATTCATCCTCAATTAGAAAAACAATCACAGAAGAAGATCAGTGTAACTTCAGTCATGTAAGGCTTGAAAGTCATAAATAAAGTGAACAGCTGGTTTTACATCTATAAAAACTGCTGAAATATCCCATTTGGTGAAATGAAAATCATCTGTAGGCTACTTAACGAACAGTAACCACATTTTCCAACCGCAGTCATGATAAAACTCAGTTGCAGGACATTGTTTGCAAAGGAACCGAATAATAAAAATAACAATAATAATAATAATCCTTACCTGTATGGCACCTTTCATACAATAAAGAGTTTTACAACATGAGAATTACATGCAGTGTTCCACATAAAAACAGATATAAAGGAACAATTTAAAAGTACAGAAAATAAACGAGATGCATGAGAACAGATACAATGCATAAAAATAAATACAAGTAGAGTTCAAATATCAAATAAACAATGTGCATTTTAAACCAAACCGAAGCACATCCTGACCAAGTCCTACCTGACTATTGTTTGGTAAAGGGCGCCATCTAGCGGTGAGTTTGAGGAACTTCTCATTGTACATGTTTAAACCAGGCCGACTGCATTCAAGTTCTGGTAAAAGGTTTGTCTTTTCAGCTTCTAGTCTTTCTTCCTTTTCTGATATAAAATGTACTTTTTGTGATGGCCTTGTGTAGTTGTATTGTATGTTGACATGTTGACCTGAATTAGTATTCATTAGTACTCCGCGTTGTGTCGAGTCAACAATATGAAGACTGTTCCTTCCGTTACTGATTCACAATCCTTGTTGGTCGTTTCATCAGAGAATTCATGTCCAGTATCCAGTGAGAAATCAACACAACCAGCAGCAACACTAAACTACTTTAGCGCCACAGTCGTTCAACAAAAACACCTTTTTTGTCCTTCCGGGGTTAAACACGCGACAACAACACTGACCTTTCTTATGATTCATTTTTTATGAAATCATTTCTTATATACAAACAACACGGCTTTAACATCTTCTCTGGAGAACAATAGATCACAACATCAAAATAATAGAACCCAACAGAGACTTTACTACGTGTAAAGCCGAGGTCTAGAAACCAGCACAGCGACACCCAACGTACACACAGTGAACTACAACTGAATTCTGGTTGTTTGCAGCACATTTGGCTCCTTCACTCACCAGGTTGTTCAAGAAGTGGTGAGCATCGACCCATCTTTGATTTAAGGTGACCAGATCCTAACAAACCAAATGTGGAGCAAAGAGGATGTTTGTGTGGGACAATGTGGGACCGGTGTGGGACACGTTTAACGTTTAGATTTCCATCCGACTTCAAACATAAAACACAATATATTATGCAGGTTACAGGCCGTTAGCACGTGAAAGACTCAAACACGTGTATTTTATTTGAATGCAGCTTTCCAAACTCCTACAAGAAGTGAATATATTGAGCATAAAAGGAAGCTGAAGTTTCACAGTAAACGGTCTGATGCAGTGTCAGCTTCCTACCAGGGTGCTGACCTGAATAATTTGAGAGTGCTGCAGTGTGATAAAAACACAACTTACTTCAGCTGCTGTTTACTCATCTGTCCAGGAATCATCTTTTGGTTTCAGAGTCTTTGTTGCAGCTGCATGTCCAGATTTTTAGAGAAGCGTCTGTCCTGCAGTGTCGACTTTTACAAACTGGAGCCAAATCAAAATGTGGGACATCGTCTCAATATGAGGGACAAAGGACGAGGGATAAAAATGCTGTGCAGACCCACATAATGTGGCTCACACTCTACTTTGCTTGCAAACACTGAGGCTTTTGTGGATTGTTCTTTTTTTTCATATACAACTATATCCTCACCTGGTTTTATTTCACCTGTTTTATGTTTTCTAAACAGTGTAACTTATATTTCATGAAATTTTCACTTATTTTGCTCCCGTCCCAACTTTGTTTGAGTGTGTTGCAAGAATCACCTAAAAAAATGCGTGTATATTAACAAAATAAAAGAAAGTTGCTCAGTGAGAACTCTTCTTTGTGTAATTGTTCAAATAAAATCAGGAGATATTCACATTAGTGTCCGGTCACAGATGAGGAGACACACATCAG
Source organism: Embiotoca jacksoni (assembly GCF_022577435.1). Lineage (NCBI taxonomy): Eukaryota > Metazoa > Chordata > Actinopteri > Embiotocidae > Embiotoca > Embiotoca jacksoni. The sequence goes on from NW_027185394.1 coordinate 3,264,998, forward strand.
GATTTAAGAGACACATGTTTATTACGTCATATTGATCTGTAAACCTACAGGTACAATATATCATAGTTTTACATTCAATCATACAACAAAAGCTTCTGTATGGGTAAAGTCCAGTAATCCTAATTCCATATCATTATTCAAAATCACATAAATAGATTGAACAGCAGAGCAGAAGCATCCGCCATATAATATAAATATGAATCTATTACTTTATAAACGTCATGGTAAGCGACATCACAAAAGAAATAAACCAGATTAATTAAATGGGATCTGTTATGCTCATATCTACTTTTCTCTCTTTTGATAAAAAGTGTTGTTGGACTTCACTATCTCCGCTTTCTACGATTCATTAGGAACTGTTCTAATTAAAAGAACCCAAAAGATTATAAAATCCTTTTCAGTTTTAATGAATTCATTTAATGATTTAATGTACACGTGACTTCTGTTATTTCTCAGTGATGAAAAAAAAAGCCAAAACGACAGAAAACGTCTTTACATAAAAAACAACAACCGTTCGGATAGAAAACCATGAACACACCGTCACACAGAAACGTTCAACTCCTGAACAATGACAGGTCAGAGGGTCGCGACACACTGACATCCTCTGACATGAACTGGGTTCAACCAAAGTCAAATTCTGAACTGGACAAAAGGATCATCATGGAGCTAAGAGTTCATATCTGAGTACTGATTCAAACACCAGATTCTGGTTACCTATGTAGTATCTGTGTAACACACTAGATTTCCTGTGTTAAATTTAGGACTGGTCTTTAGGTCGCTCTGGGAGTCAATGAAACACGGCAAATGTTTGCAGTTTAAAACAAGGAACTGAACTGCAATTTATTATCGTTATTAACACACAGAAAATCAAGGGAACAACATAAAAGAAAAATAACAAATTCAAATAATAACCTCAATACCGGTATTTCTCTCACAGTCAGTCAGTTTCAGTCTCTTGTCTTTCAGTCTACTACCCGGTAGTGTACGTCTGGAGGCTCTCAGACTAACTCTGATCTGAATCTTTTTGCTCCTCGGTGCTCCTGCAGGAGAATCCAAGAAGACCAAATGCAGCTTCACCCATGGTGAAGATGATCAGGGGTCACAGGGTCACTCAGCTCCAGCGCTCTGTGGAGGTTTCTGGGGATCGCTGTCTCCATCACAGATCATCCAGAAAAACAATCTGCATGCAGCAGAATTTAATACGATGTCAGTACTATAATTTATAAACTCTATTGTTGGTGTAACAGTAAATGACCAGTAATATAGTATTACACACATATATATATATATATATATATATATAATATTCACTATGGTCAATATTAACATACCAACATATTTCTCACACACATGTCCTCATGTCCCAGTGACATCTGTCACTTATACCTAACAGACATTATTTACACGTCCACCGTTACTAAGCAACACACTCAACAGCTGTTCTCAATCTGACCGTTTACTTCTGGCGCTAAAACAAGAACATGACGTCATCGTTCCCGCTCGGTTCAACAGGTCCCGACGCATTAACCCTCAGCGCTTAGCTAGCGCTTAACTAGCCCCGTCGGTCACATGTAGCTCCACAATCACAGATATCAACCACGTAAAATAATATTCAACAACAATTTAATATTTATCTCCGACTGGTTTTTTTCTCTTCTCTCCTGATCGGTATCTTTAGTCCAACTAAACAACTGTCCTCCTTTGTAGCTCTACACCAACGGCTAACTCTTAGCAACGCATCCGTCACTCACCGGAGATTCTTCTCAGACTTAAAGAAACTTCTTCCTTCGGAGTCGGTCTGGTTAACGATCAAATAAATAAACATCCTCAACAGCATCGAGCAGAAATCAACCCAATGAGATTCTTCCTGCTGTAGATCATGACCTGCTGTTTCCTTGGAGACATAAAGGGTCTCTACCGGGAGAAGGCTTTGATCTCCCGACGTGCACCACAGCGCCCCTCTGGTGAACGTCGGTATTGCATGTTTGAGTTAACCCTTTAGTTGCTGGTAAAACTAATGTGGGTTACACCTACATCAGACATGCCCAAACTCCGGCCCCCGGCCCAAATGCGGCCCGCGTTCATATTTCCACTGGCCCGAAGCCTCTGTCATAAAATCAATAATATGTGGCCCCCCAGTACTGTTGTCCGCAGTCTAAAATACACGCGTAAAAAAAGCAATTTTATATTTCACTACAGGATGGCAGTAAAGTTGTGGCCGAACTCTCGCGACCCCGTTTTGAACGTGATCTGTTTTTTTGCCCATTTCTAAAATGGCAACTGGAAGTAAGAAAAGGAAAGTTGACAGCGAGGGCCGCCGTTTCAAGGACAAGTGGAAATCTGAATATTTTTCCACCGAGTTACGAAACAACTGTGTCTGCTTAATTTGCCAAGAGACTGTGGCTGTGTTCAAGGAGTTCAATATAAAGAGGCACTACCAGACGAAACATGCTCATTACGACAAACTAACTGGGAACGAACGCTGTGAAAAATTGAAGCAACCGGAAGCTGGTTTAACGGCACAGCAACGCTTTTTCACAAGAGCCGTTGAATCGAATGAAAATGCCACAAAGGCAAACTACGAGGTGGCAACGCTGATTGCCGAGCACTGCAAACCTTTTACTGAGGGTGAATTTATTAAAGACTGTGTGATGAAAATGGTGGAGAACATTTGTCCTGAGAAAAAGCAACAGTTCGCCAATGTTTGCCCGGCTCGTAGCACTGTGTCACGAAGGATTGAAGAAGTTTCATCTGATATTAAGAGACAGTTGGAGGCAAAAGGAGTGGAGTTTGAATTGTTTTCGTGAGCTTGCGACGAAAGCACGGATGCATCCGACACCGCTCAGTTCCTGATTTTTTGGAGAGGAGTGGACGGTGAAATGAACGTGAGTGAAGAGCTACTTGACCTCCAGAGCCTTCAGGACCAAACAAGAGGGATCGATTGATTTGCTTCTGTTTGTTCCGCCGTAGATGATATAAAACTGCAGTGGAATAAAATCACGGGGATTATTACAGATGGCGCACCTGCCATGGTTGGCAAGCACAGTGGATTATCAACCCTAGTGTGGAACAAAGTCAGCGAAGAAGGAGGTGAAGCTATACAACTCCATTGTATTATTCACCAACAAGTTCTATGTGCCAAACATCTGAAATATGATCACGTTATGAAACCGGTGATAAAGGTGATTAATTCTATTCGCTCCAAAGCCCTGTGCCACCGCCAGTTTCAACAGTTTCTACTGGACATCCACGCTGAAGACGGAGATGTTGTGTATCACGCTGATGTAAGACGGCTCAGTCGGGGGTCTGCACTGCAGCGTTTCTACTCTCTTAAAGAGGAAATTGGACAATTCTTGGAAAAAAAAAAAGGGACAACCGATGCCAGAACTAACCGATCCTGTTTGGCTGGCTGATTTGGGATTTTTAGTTGACATAACCCGACATCTGAACGCCTTGAACACGAGCCTTCAGGGGCAAAATGCAATGATAAGCCAACTGTATTCACATATCAAAGCCTTTCGGACCAAGCTGCTACTTTTCCAAAGCCACCTGTCACAAACGCAGCCCGATACCACACATTTCCAATCTCTGCAAGCAATAATGACCCGTTTTCCAGCGCACAATATCAGTGCGCAAATGAGGAGGTATGCCGCAAACATCTCATCTCTGGCTGAGGAGTTTCAACAGCGTTTCAGTGATTTTGCAACTATTGAAAAGGAGATCAGGCTTTCTTCCTCCTTTTTCCGTGGATCCCGGTGATGTTCCAGCCCACCTGCAGCTGGAGCTCATTGAGCTGCAGTGTGACACGGAGTGTCGCGGCCGGCACCAACAACTCCCTCTTGTCAACTTTTACCAGCAGCTGGATGAAGACAGGTTCCAAGAGATTCGAACATTTGCTAAGAAAATGTTGAGCTTGTTTGGCTCGACGTACTTGTGCGAGAAGATATTCTCAGTTATGAACATGAATAAGAACCGTGTGAGGACAAGACTAAGTGACTCCCACCTGCGTGACATCTTGCGCATTAAAACCACCGTTTTTGAGCCAGACCTGCCCCATTTACTGCAGTCCAGATCTCAGTATCACCCTTCGCATTAATGCAAACATGTTATTTGTTGATTCTGGTGAATAAAGGTTTGAGTTTGAGTCATATTTCATAGAATACTTTACTTGCATTCAATTTATTTTTATTATAATCTTCATTTATCCGGGTCAGGCAGTTATCAGATCTAAATGTCACAATAATGAGAAAGATAATTTCTTAGAGAATTTTACATTACTTTTTTTGAGGTCAAAAGTTCACATACACCAAAAGTACTATGTCTTTAAACAACGTGGGCAAGCCCAGATGATGATGTCATGGCTTTTGAAGCTCCTGATAGGTTAACTGACAACATGTGAGTTAATTGAAGGCACACCTGGGGATGTATTTTAAGGCCACACCTCAAACACTCTGCTTCCTTGTTTGAAATCATGGGAAAGTCAAAAGAAATCAGCCAAGAAATCAGAGAGAGAATCGTGGAGCTCCACAAGTCTGGTTCATCCTTGGTTGCAATTTCCAGATGCTTGAAGATGCCACGTTCATCTGTGCAAACAATTATACGCAAGTATAAACAGGAATGTCCAGCCATCACACCGCTCAGGAAGGAGACGGGCTCTGTGTCCCAGAGATGAACGTGTTTTGGTCCGACATGTGCAAATCAACCTCAGAATAAAAGCTAAAGACCTTGTGAAGATGATGGCTGAAGCTGGTAAGAAAGTGTCATTGTCCACAGTAAAACGAGTCCTGCACCGACATGGGCTGAAAGGCTACTCAGCAAGAAGGAAGCCATTACTCCGAAAGAAACATAAAAGGAAATATTAAGGCAACATCTCAGGACATCAGCCAGGAAGCTCAAACTTGGGTGCAAATGGGTCTTCCAAATGGACAATGACCCAAAGCATACTGCCAAAATAGTTAAAAAGTGGCTTGAGGACAACAAAGTCAATGTCTTGGAGTGGCCATCACAAAGCCCTGACCTGAATCCCATCAAAAATTTGTGGGCAGATCTGAAAAGGCGTGTGCGAGCGAGGCGGCCAACAAACCTGACTCAGTTCCACCAGTTCTGTCCGGAGGAATGGGCCAGAATTCCTGCAGAGTACTGCAAGAAGCTTGTGGAAGGACACCCAAAACGTTTGACCCAAGTCATGCAGTTCAAAGGCAATGCTACTAAATACTAAGGAACTGTATGTAAAGTTTTGACCTTGAAGAAAGTAATGAAAAATTCTCTAAAATATTCTCTTTCTCATTATTGTGACATTTAGCAAAAGTTAAATAATTTTGGTAATCCTAACGGACCTGAAACAGGAGAGGTTTAGTCTGATTTAACTTCAGACAGTGAGAAAAAAAGTGTTATGTGTCTTTTTGCACCGTGTATGTAAACTTCTGGTTTCAACTGTACATGACAGAGCCACGTTTATTTAATCTGTGACAGCAGTGAATACTCAGTATTCATGAAATCGTAGCTGCACTCACAGGTGTGTGTTTATGAAATCATTCAGAGACAGAAATTTGGATTATTTGGGGACTTTATTGAGAATCAAAACACACGTAAAAATAGATTGAAATGTCAATACAACTTAATTAAATCTACATAACCCCAAACACAAAGTGATTGGAGCACCTCTCTTTTAATTTCTAAATGCTTACATGACAGAAAAGCCCTTCGTCCCTAAAAACGACCAAATATCACACCACCCTTCATTATATCAGCTAAACTTAAACTGTAGTGTCAAATGAAGAATAATAAAGTAACTTGCATCAGAAAGCCTTGAAGACATAAATTATTTGCTCAAACCTTCTTACAATCAAAACAAAACCTTTAATGTTTTATCAGCTCAACAAAAATATATAAGCAGAATATTTACAACTAGAAAACAACATTTTAACTGGTTCTTAAATTTTGTGTCCGTACGCATTGATGCAACCTCATATTGTAATTTCATGTTTTTACTGTTATTTTCTGGGAATTAAATTAACAAATGATGTCATCATAACCGACTAATTAGCATCAAGCACCACAGTGATGCAAAACTCCCTTCATCCATTTCCTGTCCTGTTGTTCAGCGGAGTTAAAGAGGACTGGAGTCAGTCGCAGCTTTATCATCAGGAGCACACTATTATAATTTTATGAATGGTATCTAAAAAAAAATCCTGAACTACTTACAGCAGATTCAGATCTCCGCTGCCCGAGTGTTGACTACAACCAAAGGATAAAACACATCCTTTAATGTTTATTCACCTGTCAATGCTTCAAGCACGTCTTGTCCACTTGTCTGACGTGCTTCTAGTCTATAAAATAAATGATCTCTCAGGTCCTCTGGCAATTTGTTTTTTTAGTTGTTTCAAAGTCAAGACAATAACATTTGGTCAGACTGCTTTTAGTTTTTATGCTCCTGGAACAATCTGCCTGAGGACCTGACGATCTTATATGCTATTGTATTTATTGACTTACTTTTACATGTTTATTGACATGATGTCTATCTTTTATTGCTGTTAACAGTTTATTATCTTCAAAAAAAATTAACAATAGATATTACTTGTAACATTTAAAATCAAAATTTTAGGTTATCTTCCATATAAAAATGTTAACCTCCCCAAACTATTTGCATAACTTGAAATAAATGTAAATATTATTCAATTCAATTTGGTCGTGAAGTATATTTTGTATATGTTCTGGATTACAAGTTGTGTCATGGCTGTAATAAAACATGTTTACTCCTTTTCCAAAACACAAACATCTTCACAAAGATGTTGGTGATGATGTGTCAGGCAAACCTCATCAGTTAGCCAGCCTTGATCAGGCCTGTAGAGCTGCTTACAGTTTTTGAAGACTCATCAGAGGATCTCGAGAATTTGTCAGAATCTAGAGAAAAAGAAATCGGACATCATTAAGGTGGAAGACAAAAATGCAAGACGACATGACAAGTTATGTCAAACAAACAGGTGGACAGCAGTATATGGACCAACTGTCACAGCCCAAACCTCGAGGCTTTGACGACCTCTGCAAAAATGTTACGAGCCTATGATTTAACTACCGACTAATATATATATTTATATACAGTGGGTACGGAAAGTATTCAGACCCCTTTAAATTTTTCACTCTTTGTTTCATTGCAGCCATTTGCTAAAATCAAAAAAGTTCATTTTATTTCTCATTAATGTACACTCAGCACCCCATCTTGACAGAAAAAAACAGAAATGTAGAAATTTGTGCAAATTTATTAAAAAAGAAAAACTGAAATATCACATGGTCATAAGTATTCAGACCCTTTGCTCAGTATTGAGTAGAAGCACCCTTTTGAGCTAGTACAGCCATGAGTCTTCTTGGGAATGATGCAACAAGCTTTTCACACCTGGATTTGGGGATCCTCTGCCCTTCTTCCTTGCAGATCCTCTCTAGTTCAGTCAGGTTGGATGGTGAACGTTGGTGGACAGCCATTTTCAGGTCTCTCCAGAGATGCTCAATTGGGTTTAGGTCAGGGCTCTGGCTGGGCCAGTCAAGAATGGTCACAGAGTTGTTCCGAAGCCACTCCTTTGTTATTTTAGCTGTGTGCTTAGGGTCATTGTCTTGTTGGAAGGTGAACCTTCGGCCCAGTCTGAGGTCCAGAGCACTCTGGAAGAGGTTTTCTTCCAGGATATCTCTGTACTTGGCCGCATTCATCTTTCCTTCAATTGCAACCAGTCGTCCTGTCCTTGCAGCTGAAAAACACCCCCATAGCATGATGCTGCCACCACCATGTTTCACTGTTGGGATTGTATTGGGCAGGTGATGAGCAGTGCCTGGTTTTCTCCACACATACCGCTTAGAATTAACGCCAAAAAGTTCAATCTTGGTCTCGTCAGACCAGAGAATCTTATTTCTCATAGTCTGGGAGTCCTTCATGTGTTTTTTGGCAAACTCTATGCGGGCTTTCATATGTCTTGCACTGAGGAGAGGCTTCCGTCGGGCCACTCTGCCATAAAGCCCCGACTGGTGGAGGGCTGCAGTGATAGTTGACTTTGTGGAACTTTCTCCCATCTCCCTACTGCATCTCTGGAGCTCAGCCACAGTGATCTTTGGGTTCTTCTTTACCTCTCTCACCAAGGCTCTTCTCCCACGATTGCTCAGTTTAGCTGGACGGCCAGGTCTAGGA
>NW_027185395.1:0-242500 GCF_022577435.1 Embiotoca jacksoni
GCACAGAACAAACCGGTCATATATTTTTTTTAATGACAATCTAGTCACTTTTTATTTTTATTTTTTCTTCTTATTTTTTTCATGCAGGGATCTGTCTCCTCCTGTAATAAAAAAACAAAAAAAGACAAAAAAAATCAGAGAGGAACTAACATTTAACAGGGACAGATGAGCCCAAATTATAAACACGGAATATGAGGGAGAGAGAGGTGTTGGGGTGGGAGTCCTGCCGGAGGATGGACCGTGCATTTACTCTCGCCCGTTTATTCGGACGGGAGGATCAGAATACTTCACCTAACCCGCCAGTGCCTCCTCCGGATCACAGGCTCCCATCCCGCCCCTACTCCCTCATTTCCATCCACGTAATCAGGACCACGTAAAATTAATATTCACCTTGATACCAAATTTGATACTTACCTGATTACTAGAATTCGAACCCAAATTTATATTATATATAACAAACCTAAAATGGATACTTACCTTAAGGCAAAACTGCCTTTTATTTATTTCTCCTAACCCTAACTTGGGATAATTTGGCCCCTAACCCTAACTTGGGATAATTTGGCCCCTAACCCTAACACGGGATAATTTGGCCCCTAACCCTTCTCCTAACCCTAACTTGGGATAATTTGGCCCCTAACCCTAACTTGGGATAATTTGGCCCCTAACCCTAACACGGGATAATTTGGCCCCTAACCCTAACCCAGGGGACTTTGGCCCTAACCCTAACCTAGGGGACTTTGGCCCTAACCCTAACACGGGATAATTTGGCCCCTAACCCTAACACGGGATAATTTGGCCCTAACCCTAACCCAGGGGACTTTGGCCCTAACCCTAACCTAGGGGACTTTGGCCCTAACCCTAACACGGGATAATTTGGCCCCTAACCCTAACACGGGATAATTTGGCCCCTAACCCTAACACGGGATAATTTGGCCCCTAACCCTAACCTAGGGGACTTTGGCCCTAACCCTAACCTAGGGGACTTTGGCCCTAACCCTAACACGGGATAATTTGGCCCCTAACCCTAACACGGGAGAATTTGGCCCCTAACCCTAATACGGGATAATTTGGCCCCTAACCCTAGCACGGGATAATTTAATTTGACCCTAACCATAATACGGAATAATTTGGCCCCTAACCATAATACGGAATAATTTGGCCCCTAACCCTAATACGGGATATAATTTTTTAAAATAAAAATCAGATCCCTATATTTTTTTAAATAAATTTAAAAAAAATAACAGAAACAGTGGTCCATTGAATTTGAAAATATATTTGGATACCGTAACACATTGGAGAAGTTACGAGGACTAAAATGGGGAGGTACGAAAAATGGCCAACGGAATAGAAGCTCCAAAAAGCCAGGCCCCCGCGCAGAAAGGTACGGTCGACAGACAAACAGTCCATCAGGCAAAGCAGAGTCAGAGGGAAAAAGAAATCCACAGGACTAAGCCGGGGGACCCAAAAAGGGAAGGCAAAACCGATCCGAAGGATAGAGAAAAACCCATAAGACAGAGCAAAGCCGTGGACTGTGACATTTCATGGGGCAAACCGCTGCGCGGGGATAACAGCCAATGGGAGGGAAGCTCCGGAAGCCACGCCCCCACACGACAGGGAGACTCCATAAATAGGAGCAGAGGCAGAGGCCCCCCTGTCTTCATTCGGTCTGCTGACACAGAGCAAGAAGGAGCTGCTCAGCAAAGCAAAAAAAACACTCGTAGACCGCGAGGGGACCACTTTTCTTTTATTTTATTTTATTTTTCTTTCGTGCCTACGCCTGATGAAGACCAAACAGGTCGAAACGTTGCGACAGGCACAGAACAAACCGGTCATATATTTTTTTTTAATGACAATCTAGTCACTTTTTATTTTTATTTTTTCTTCTTATTTTTTTCATGCAGGGATCTGTCTCCTCCTGTAATAAAAAAACAAAAAAAGACAAAAAAAATCAGAGAGGAACTAACATTTAACAGGGACAGATGAGCCCAAATTATAAACACGGAATATGAGGGAGAGAGAGGTGTTGGGGTGGGAGTCCTGCCGGAGGATGGACCGTGCATTTACTCTCGCCCGTTTATTCGGACGGGAGGATCAGAATACTTCACCTAACCCGCCAGTGCCTCCTCCGGATCACAGGCTCCCATCCCGCCCCTACTCCCTCATTTCCATCCACGTAATCAGGACCACGTAAAATTAATATTCACCTTGATACCAAATTTGATACTTACCTGATTACTAGAATTCGAACCCAAATTTATATTATATATAACAAACCTAAAATGGATACTTACCTTAAGGCAAAACTGCCTTTTATTTATTTCTCCTAACCCTAACTTGGGATAATTTGGCCCCTAACCCTAACTTGGGATAATTTGGCCCCTAACCCTAACACGGGATAATTTGGCCCCTAACCCTTCTCCTAACCCTAACTTGGGATAATTTGGCCCCTAACCCTAACTTGGGATAATTTGGCCCCTAACCCTAACACGGGATAATTTGGCCCCTAACCCTAACCCAGGGGACTTTGGCCCTAACCCTAACCTAGGGGACTTTGGCCCTAACCCTAACACGGGATAATTTGGCCCCTAACCCTAACACGGGATAATTTGGCCCTAACCCTAACCCAGGGGACTTTGGCCCTAACCCTAACCTAGGGGACTTTGGCCCTAACCCTAACACGGGATAATTTGGCCCCTAACCCTAACACGGGATAATTTGGCCCCTAACCCTAACACGGGATAATTTGGCCCCTAACCCTAACCTAGGGGACTTTGGCCCTAACCCTAACCTAGGGGACTTTGGCCCTAACCCTAACACGGGATAATTTGGCCCCTAACCCTAACACGGGAGAATTTGGCCCCTAACCCTAATACGGGATAATTTGGCCCCTAACCCTAGCACGGGATAATTTAATTTGACCCTAACCATAATACGGAATAATTTGGCCCCTAACCATAATACGGAATAATTTGGCCCCTAACCCTAATACGGGATATAATTTTTTAAAATAAAAATCAGATCCCTATATTTTTTTAAATAAATTTAAAAAAAATAACAGAAACAGTGGTCCATTGAATTTGAAAATATATTTGGATACCGTAACACATTGGAGAAGTTACGAGGACTAAAATGGGGAGGTACGAAAAATGGCCAACGGAATAGAAGCTCCAAAAAGCCAGGCCCCCGCGCAGAAAGGTACGGTCGACAGACAAACAGTCCATCAGGCAAAGCAGAGTCAGAGGGAAAAAGAAATCCACAGGACTAAGCCGGGGGACCCAAAAAGGGAAGGCAAAACCGATCCGAAGGATAGAGAAAAACCCATAAGACAGAGCAAAGCCGTGGACTGTGACATTTCATGGGGCAAACCGCTGCGCGGGGATAACAGCCAATGGGAGGGAAGCTCCGGAAGCCACGCCCCCACACGACAGGGAGACTCCATAAATAGGAGCAGAGGCAGAGGCCCCCCTGTCTTCATTCGGTCTGCTGACACAGAGCAAGAAGGAGCTGCTCAGCAAAGCAAAAAAAACACTCGTAGACCGCGAGGGGACCACTTTTCTTTTATTTTATTTTATTTTTCTTTCGTGCCTACGCCTGATGAAGACCAAACAGGTCGAAACGTTGCGACAGGCACAGAACAAACCGGTCATATATTTTTTTTTTTTTTAATGACAATCTAGTCACTTTTTATTTTTATTTTTTCTTCTTATTTTTTTCATGCAGGGATCTGTCTCCTCCTGTAATAAAAAAACAAAAAAAGACAAAAAAAATCAGAGAGGAACTAACATTTAACAGGGACAGATGAGCCCAAATTATAAACACGGAATATGAGGGAGAGAGAGGTGTTGGGGTGGGAGTCCTGCCGGAGGATGGACCGTGCATTTACTCTCGCCCGTTTATTCGGACGGGAGGATCAGAATACTTCACCTAACCCGCCAGTGCCTCCTCCGGATCACAGGCTCCCATCCCGCCCCTACTCCCTCATTTCCATCCACGTAATCAGGACCACGTAAAATTAATATTCACCTTGATACCAAATTTGATACTTACCTGATTACTAGAATTCGAACCCAAATTTATATTATATATAACAAACCTAAAATGGATACTTACCTTAAGGCAAAACTGCCTTTTATTTATTTCTCCTAACCCTAACTTGGGATAATTTGGCCCCTAACCCTAACTTGGGATAATTTGGCCCCTAACCCTAACACGGGATAATTTGGCCCCTAACCCTTCTCCTAACCCTAACTTGGGATAATTTGGCCCCTAACCCTAACTTGGGATAATTTGGCCCCTAACCCTAACACGGGATAATTTGGCCCCTAACCCTAACCCAGGGGACTTTGGCCCTAACCCTAACCTAGGGGACTTTGGCCCTAACCCTAACACGGGATAATTTGGCCCCTAACCCTAACACGGGATAATTTGGCCCTAACCCTAACCCAGGGGACTTTGGCCCTAACCCTAACCTAGGGGACTTTGGCCCTAACCCTAACACGGGATAATTTGGCCCCTAACCCTAACACGGGATAATTTGGCCCCTAACCCTAACACGGGATAATTTGGCCCCTAACCCTAACCTAGGGGACTTTGGCCCTAACCCTAACCTAGGGGACTTTGGCCCTAACCCTAACACGGGATAATTTGGCCCCTAACCCTAACACGGGAGAATTTGGCCCCTAACCCTAATACGGGATAATTTGGCCCCTAACCCTAGCACGGGATAATTTAATTTGACCCTAACCATAATACGGAATAATTTGGCCCCTAACCATAATACGGAATAATTTGGCCCCTAACCCTAATACGGGATATAATTTTTTAAAATAAAAATCAGATCCCTATATTTTTTTAAATAAATTTAAAAAAAATAACAGAAACAGTGGTCCATTGAATTTGAAAATATATTTGGATACCGTAACACATTGGAGAAGTTACGAGGACTAAAATGGGGAGGTACGAAAAATGGCCAACGGAATAGAAGCTCCAAAAAGCCAGGCCCCCGCGCAGAAAGGTACGGTCGACAGACAAACAGTCCATCAGGCAAAGCAGAGTCAGAGGGAAAAAGAAATCCACAGGACTAAGCCGGGGGACCCAAAAAGGGAAGGCAAAACCGATCCGAAGGATAGAGAAAAACCCATAAGACAGAGCAAAGCCGTGGACTGTGACATTTCATGGGGCAAACCGCTGCGCGGGGATAACAGCCAATGGGAGGGAAGCTCCGGAAGCCACGCCCCCACACGACAGGGAGACTCCATAAATAGGAGCAGAGGCAGAGGCCCCCCTGTCTTCATTCGGTCTGCTGACACAGAGCAAGAAGGAGCTGCTCAGCAAAGCAAAAAAAACACTCGTAGACCGCGAGGGGACCACTTTTCTTTTATTTTATTTTATTTTTCTTTCGTGCCTACGCCTGATGAAGACCAAACAGGTCGAAACGTTGCGACAGGCACAGAACAAACCGGTCATATATTTTTTTTTTTTAATGACAATCTAGTCACTTTTTATTTTTATTTTTTCTTCTTATTTTTTTCATGCAGGGATCTGTCTCCTCCTGTAATAAAAAAACAAAAAAAGACAAAAAAAATCAGAGAGGAACTAACATTTAACAGGGACAGATGAGCCCAAATTATAAACACGGAATATGAGGGAGAGAGAGGTGTTGGGGTGGGAGTCCTGCCGGAGGATGGACCGTGCATTTACTCTCGCCCGTTTATTCGGACGGGAGGATCAGAATACTTCACCTAACCCGCCAGTGCCTCCTCCGGATCACAGGCTCCCATCCCGCCCCTACTCCCTCATTTCCATCCACGTAATCAGGACCACGTAAAATTAATATTCACCTTGATACCAAATTTGATACTTACCTGATTACTAGAATTCGAACCCAAATTTATATTATATATAACAAACCTAAAATGGATACTTACCTTAAGGCAAAACTGCCTTTTATTTATTTCTCCTAACCCTAACTTGGGATAATTTGGCCCCTAACCCTAACTTGGGATAATTTGGCCCCTAACCCTAACACGGGATAATTTGGCCCCTAACCCTTCTCCTAACCCTAACTTGGGATAATTTGGCCCCTAACCCTAACTTGGGATAATTTGGCCCCTAACCCTAACACGGGATAATTTGGCCCCTAACCCTAACCCAGGGGACTTTGGCCCTAACCCTAACCTAGGGGACTTTGGCCCTAACCCTAACACGGGATAATTTGGCCCCTAACCCTAACACGGGATAATTTGGCCCTAACCCTAACCCAGGGGACTTTGGCCCTAACCCTAACCTAGGGGACTTTGGCCCTAACCCTAACACGGGATAATTTGGCCCCTAACCCTAACACGGGATAATTTGGCCCCTAACCCTAACACGGGATAATTTGGCCCCTAACCCTAACCTAGGGGACTTTGGCCCTAACCCTAACCTAGGGGACTTTGGCCCTAACCCTAACACGGGATAATTTGGCCCCTAACCCTAACACGGGAGAATTTGGCCCCTAACCCTAATACGGGATAATTTGGCCCCTAACCCTAGCACGGGATAATTTAATTTGACCCTAACCATAATACGGAATAATTTGGCCCCTAACCATAATACGGAATAATTTGGCCCCTAACCCTAATACGGGATATAATTTTTTAAAATAAAAATCAGATCCCTATATTTTTTTAAATAAATTTAAAAAAAATAACAGAAACAGTGGTCCATTGAATTTGAAAATATATTTGGATACCGTAACACATTGGAGAAGTTACGAGGACTAAAATGGGGAGGTACGAAAAATGGCCAACGGAATAGAAGCTCCAAAAAGCCAGGCCCCCGCGCAGAAAGGTGACGGTCGACAGACAAACAGTCCATCAGGCAAAGCAGAGTCAGAGGGAAAAAGAAATCCACAGGACTAAGCCGGGGGACCCAAAAAGGGAAGGCAAAACCGATCCGAAGGATAGAGAAAAACCCATAAGACAGAGCAAAGCCGTGGACTGTGACATTTCATGGGGCAAACCGCTGCGCGGGGATAACAGCCAATGGGAGGGAAGCTCCGGAAGCCACGCCCCCACACGACAGGGAGACTCCATAAATAGGAGCAGAGGCAGAGGCCCCCCTGTCTTCATTCGGTCTGCTGACACAGAGCAAGAAGGAGCTGCTCAGCAAAGCAAAAAAAACACTCGTAGACCGCGAGGGGACCACTTTTCTTTTATTTTATTTTATTTTTCTTTCGTGCCTACGCCTGATGAAGACCAAACAGGTCGAAACGTTGCGACAGGCACAGAACAAACCGGTCATATATTTTTTTTTAATGACAATCTAGTCACTTTTTATTTTTATTTTTTCTTCTTATTTTTTTCATGCAGGGATCTGTCTCCTCCTGTAATAAAAAAACAAAAAAAGACAAAAAAAATCAGAGAGGAACTAACATTTAACAGGGACAGATGAGCCCAAATTATAAACACGGAATATGAGGGAGAGAGAGGTGTTGGGGTGGGAGTCCTGCCGGAGGATGGACCGTGCATTTACTCTCGCCCGTTTATTCGGACGGGAGGATCAGAATACTTCACCTAACCCGCCAGTGCCTCCTCCGGATCACAGGCTCCCATCCCGCCCCTACTCCCTCATTTCCATCCACGTAATCAGGACCACGTAAAATTAATATTCACCTTGATACCAAATTTGATACTTACCTGATTACTAGAATTCGAACCCAAATTTATATTATATATAACAAACCTAAAATGGATACTTACCTTAAGGCAAAACTGCCTTTTATTTATTTCTCCTAACCCTAACTTGGGATAATTTGGCCCCTAACCCTAACTTGGGATAATTTGGCCCCTAACCCTAACACGGGATAATTTGGCCCCTAACCCTTCTCCTAACCCTAACTTGGGATAATTTGGCCCCTAACCCTAACTTGGGATAATTTGGCCCCTAACCCTAACACGGGATAATTTGGCCCCTAACCCTAACCCAGGGGACTTTGGCCCTAACCCTAACCTAGGGGACTTTGGCCCTAACCCTAACACGGGATAATTTGGCCCCTAACCCTAACACGGGATAATTTGGCCCTAACCCTAACCCAGGGGACTTTGGCCCTAACCCTAACCTAGGGGACTTTGGCCCTAACCCTAACACGGGATAATTTGGCCCCTAACCCTAACACGGGATAATTTGGCCCCTAACCCTAACACGGGATAATTTGGCCCCTAACCCTAACCTAGGGGACTTTGGCCCTAACCCTAACCTAGGGGACTTTGGCCCTAACCCTAACACGGGATAATTTGGCCCCTAACCCTAACACGGGAGAATTTGGCCCCTAACCCTAATACGGGATAATTTGGCCCCTAACCCTAGCACGGGATAATTTAATTTGACCCTAACCATAATACGGAATAATTTGGCCCCTAACCATAATACGGAATAATTTGGCCCCTAACCCTAATACGGGATATAATTTTTTAAAATAAAAATCAGATCCCTATATTTTTTTAAATAAATTTAAAAAAAATAACAGAAACAGTGGTCCATTGAATTTGAAAATATATTTGGATACCGTAACACATTGGAGAAGTTACGAGGACTAAAATGGGGAGGTACGAAAAATGGCCAACGGAATAGAAGCTCCAAAAAGCCAGGCCCCCGCGCAGAAAGGTACGGTCGACAGACAAACAGTCCATCAGGCAAAGCAGAGTCAGAGGGAAAAAGAAATCCACAGGACTAAGCCGGGGGACCCAAAAAGGGAAGGCAAAACCGATCCGAAGGATAGAGAAAAACCCATAAGACAGAGCAAAGCCGTGGACTGTGACATTTCATGGGGCAAACCGCTGCGCGGGGATAACAGCCAATGGGAGGGAAGCTCCGGAAGCCACGCCCCCACACGACAGGGAGACTCCATAAATAGGAGCAGAGGCAGAGGCCCCCCTGTCTTCATTCGGTCTGCTGACACAGAGCAAGAAGGAGCTGCTCAGCAAAGCAAAAAAAACACTCGTAGACCGCGAGGGGACCACTTTTCTTTTATTTTATTTTATTTTTCTTTCGTGCCTACGCCTGATGAAGACCAAACAGGTCGAAACGTTGCGACAGGCACAGAACAAACCGGTCATATATTTTTTTTAATGACAATCTAGTCACTTTTTATTTTTATTTTTTCTTCTTATTTTTTTCATGCAGGGATCTGTCTCCTCCTGTAATAAAAAAACAAAAAAAGACAAAAAAAATCAGAGAGGAACTAACATTTAACAGGGACAGATGAGCCCAAATTATAAACACGGAATATGAGGGAGAGAGAGGTGTTGGGGTGGGAGTCCTGCCGGAGGATGGACCGTGCATTTACTCTCGCCCGTTTATTCGGACGGGAGGATCAGAATACTTCACCTAACCCGCCAGTGCCTCCTCCGGATCACAGGCTCCCATCCCGCCCCTACTCCCTCATTTCCATCCACGTAATCAGGACCACGTAAAATTAATATTCACCTTGATACCAAATTTGATACTTACCTGATTACTAGAATTCGAACCCAAATTTATATTATATATAACAAACCTAAAATGGATACTTACCTTAAGGCAAAACTGCCTTTTATTTATTTCTCCTAACCCTAACTTGGGATAATTTGGCCCCTAACCCTAACTTGGGATAATTTGGCCCCTAACCCTAACACGGGATAATTTGGCCCCTAACCCTTCTCCTAACCCTAACTTGGGATAATTTGGCCCCTAACCCTAACTTGGGATAATTTGGCCCCTAACCCTAACACGGGATAATTTGGCCCCTAACCCTAACCCAGGGGACTTTGGCCCTAACCCTAACCTAGGGGACTTTGGCCCTAACCCTAACACGGGATAATTTGGCCCCTAACCCTAACACGGGATAATTTGGCCCTAACCCTAACCCAGGGGACTTTGGCCCTAACCCTAACCTAGGGGACTTTGGCCCTAACCCTAACACGGGATAATTTGGCCCCTAACCCTAACACGGGATAATTTGGCCCCTAACCCTAACACGGGATAATTTGGCCCCTAACCCTAACCTAGGGGACTTTGGCCCTAACCCTAACCTAGGGGACTTTGGCCCTAACCCTAACACGGGATAATTTGGCCCCTAACCCTAACACGGGAGAATTTGGCCCCTAACCCTAATACGGGATAATTTGGCCCCTAACCCTAGCACGGGATAATTTAATTTGACCCTAACCATAATACGGAATAATTTGGCCCCTAACCATAATACGGAATAATTTGGCCCCTAACCCTAATACGGGATATAATTTTTTAAAATAAAAATCAGATCCCTATATTTTTTTAAATAAATTTAAAAAAAATAACAGAAA
This sequence comes from Embiotoca jacksoni, assembly GCF_022577435.1. Taxonomy (NCBI): domain Eukaryota; kingdom Metazoa; phylum Chordata; class Actinopteri; family Embiotocidae; genus Embiotoca; species Embiotoca jacksoni. Next base: position 10,326 of record NW_027185395.1, read on the forward strand.
CAGTGGTCCATTGAATTTGAAAATATATTTGGATACCGTAACACATTGGAGAAGTTACGAGGACTAAAATGGGGAGGTACGAAAAATGGCCAACGGAATAGAAGCTCCAAAAAGCCAGGCCCCCGCGCAGAAAGGTACGGTCGACAGACAAACAGTCCATCAGGCAAAGCAGAGTCAGAGGGAAAAAGAAATCCACAGGACTAAGCCGGGGGACCCAAAAAGGGAAGGCAAAACCGATCCGAAGGATAGAGAAAAACCCATAAGACAGAGCAAAGCCGTGGACTGTGACATTTCATGGGGCAAACCGCTGCGCGGGGATAACAGCCAATGGGAGGGAAGCTCCGGAAGCCACGCCCCCACACGACAGGGAGACTCCATAAATAGGAGCAGAGGCAGAGGCCCCCCTGTCTTCATTCGGTCTGCTGACACAGAGCAAGAAGGAGCTGCTCAGCAAAGCAAAAAAAACACTCGTAGACCGCGAGGGGACCACTTTTCTTTTATTTTATTTTATTTTTCTTTCGTGCCTACGCCTGATGAAGACCAAACAGGTCGAAACGTTGCGACAGGCACAGAACAAACCGGTCATATATTTTTTTTAATGACAATCTAGTCACTTTTTATTTTTATTTTTTCTTCTTATTTTTTTCATGCAGGGATCTGTCTCCTCCTGTAATAAAAAAACAAAAAAAGACAAAAAAAATCAGAGAGGAACTAACATTTAACAGGGACAGATGAGCCCAAATTATAAACACGGAATATGAGGGAGAGAGAGGTGTTGGGGTGGGAGTCCTGCCGGAGGATGGACCGTGCATTTACTCTCGCCCGTTTATTCGGACGGGAGGATCAGAATACTTCACCTAACCCGCCAGTGCCTCCTCCGGATCACAGGCTCCCATCCCGCCCCTACTCCCTCATTTCCATCCACGTAATCAGGACCACGTAAAATTAATATTCACCTTGATACCAAATTTGATACTTACCTGATTACTAGAATTCGAACCCAAATTTATATTATATATAACAAACCTAAAATGGATACTTACCTTAAGGCAAAACTGCCTTTTATTTATTTCTCCTAACCCTAACTTGGGATAATTTGGCCCCTAACCCTAACTTGGGATAATTTGGCCCCTAACCCTAACACGGGATAATTTGGCCCCTAACCCTTCTCCTAACCCTAACTTGGGATAATTTGGCCCCTAACCCTAACTTGGGATAATTTGGCCCCTAACCCTAACACGGGATAATTTGGCCCCTAACCCTAACCCAGGGGACTTTGGCCCTAACCCTAACCTAGGGGACTTTGGCCCTAACCCTAACACGGGATAATTTGGCCCCTAACCCTAACACGGGATAATTTGGCCCTAACCCTAACCCAGGGGACTTTGGCCCTAACCCTAACCTAGGGGACTTTGGCCCTAACCCTAACACGGGATAATTTGGCCCCTAACCCTAACACGGGATAATTTGGCCCCTAACCCTAACACGGGATAATTTGGCCCCTAACCCTAACCTAGGGGACTTTGGCCCTAACCCTAACCTAGGGGACTTTGGCCCTAACCCTAACACGGGATAATTTGGCCCCTAACCCTAACACGGGAGAATTTGGCCCCTAACCCTAATACGGGATAATTTGGCCCCTAACCCTAGCACGGGATAATTTAATTTGACCCTAACCATAATACGGAATAATTTGGCCCCTAACCATAATACGGAATAATTTGGCCCCTAACCCTAATACGGGATATAATTTTTTAAAATAAAAATCAGATCCCTATATTTTTTTAAATAAATTTAAAAAAAATAACAGAAACAGTGGTCCATTGAATTTGAAAATATATTTGGATACCGTAACACATTGGAGAAGTTACGAGGACTAAAATGGGGAGGTACGAAAAATGGCCAACGGAATAGAAGCTCCAAAAAGCCAGGCCCCCGCGCAGAAAGGTACGGTCGACAGACAAACAGTCCATCAGGCAAAGCAGAGTCAGAGGGAAAAAGAAATCCACAGGACTAAGCCGGGGGACCCAAAAAGGGAAGGCAAAACCGATCCGAAGGATAGAGAAAAACCCATAAGACAGAGCAAAGCCGTGGACTGTGACATTTCATGGGGCAAACCGCTGCGCGGGGATAACAGCCAATGGGAGGGAAGCTCCGGAAGCCACGCCCCCACACGACAGGGAGACTCCATAAATAGGAGCAGAGGCAGAGGCCCCCCTGTCTTCATTCGGTCTGCTGACACAGAGCAAGAAGGAGCTGCTCAGCAAAGCAAAAAAAACACTCGTAGACCGCGAGGGGACCACTTTTCTTTTATTTTATTTTATTTTTCTTTCGTGCCTACGCCTGATGAAGACCAAACAGGTCGAAACGTTGCGACAGGCACAGAACAAACCGGTCATATATTTTTTTTAATGACAATCTAGTCACTTTTTATTTTTATTTTTTCTTCTTATTTTTTTCATGCAGGGATCTGTCTCCTCCTGTAATAAAAAAACAAAAAAAGACAAAAAAAATCAGAGAGGAACTAACATTTAACAGGGACAGATGAGCCCAAATTATAAACACGGAATATGAGGGAGAGAGAGGTGTTGGGGTGGGAGTCCTGCCGGAGGATGGACCGTGCATTTACTCTCGCCCGTTTATTCGGACGGGAGGATCAGAATACTTCACCTAACCCGCCAGTGCCTCCTCCGGATCACAGGCTCCCATCCCGCCCCTACTCCCTCATTTCCATCCACGTAATCAGGACCACGTAAAATTAATATTCACCTTGATACCAAATTTGATACTTACCTGATTACTAGAATTCGAACCCAAATTTATATTATATATAACAAACCTAAAATGGATACTTACCTTAAGGCAAAACTGCCTTTTATTTATTTCTCCTAACCCTAACTTGGGATAATTTGGCCCCTAACCCTAACTTGGGATAATTTGGCCCCTAACCCTAACACGGGATAATTTGGCCCCTAACCCTTCTCCTAACCCTAACTTGGGATAATTTGGCCCCTAACCCTAACTTGGGATAATTTGGCCCCTAACCCTAACACGGGATAATTTGGCCCCTAACCCTAACCCAGGGGACTTTGGCCCTAACCCTAACCTAGGGGACTTTGGCCCTAACCCTAACACGGGATAATTTGGCCCCTAACCCTAACACGGGATAATTTGGCCCTAACCCTAACCCAGGGGACTTTGGCCCTAACCCTAACCTAGGGGACTTTGGCCCTAACCCTAACACGGGATAATTTGGCCCCTAACCCTAACACGGGATAATTTGGCCCCTAACCCTAACACGGGATAATTTGGCCCCTAACCCTAACCTAGGGGACTTTGGCCCTAACCCTAACCTAGGGGACTTTGGCCCTAACCCTAACACGGGATAATTTGGCCCCTAACCCTAACACGGGAGAATTTGGCCCCTAACCCTAATACGGGATAATTTGGCCCCTAACCCTAGCACGGGATAATTTAATTTGACCCTAACCATAATACGGAATAATTTGGCCCCTAACCATAATACGGAATAATTTGGCCCCTAACCCTAATACGGGATATAATTTTTTAAAATAAAAATCAGATCCCTATATTTTTTTAAATAAATTTTAAAAAAAATAACAGAAACAGTGGTCCATTGAATTTGAAAATATATTTGGATACCGTAACACATTGGAGAAGTTACGAGGACTAAAATGGGGAGGTACGAAAAATGGCCAACGGAATAGAAGCTCCAAAAAGCCAGGCCCCCGCGCAGAAAGGTACGGTCGACAGACAAACAGTCCATCAGGCAAAGCAGAGTCAGAGGGAAAAAGAAATCCACAGGACTAAGCCGGGGGACCCAAAAAGGGAAGGCAAAACCGATCCGAAGGATAGAGAAAAACCCATAAGACAGAGCAAAGCCGTGGACTGTGACATTTCATGGGGCAAACCGCTGCGCGGGGATAACAGCCAATGGGAGGGAAGCTCCGGAAGCCACGCCCCCACACGACAGGGAGACTCCATAAATAGGAGCAGAGGCAGAGGCCCCCCTGTCTTCATTCGGTCTGCTGACACAGAGCAAGAAGGAGCTGCTCAGCAAAGCAAAAAAAACACTCGTAGACCGCGAGGGGACCACTTTTCTTTTATTTTATTTTATTTTTCTTTCGTGCCTACGCCTGATGAAGACCAAACAGGTCGAAACGTTGCGACAGGCACAGAACAAACCGGTCATATATTTTTTTTAATGACAATCTAGTCACTTTTTATTTTTATTTTTTCTTCTTATTTTTTTCATGCAGGGATCTGTCTCCTCCTGTAATAAAAAAACAAAAAAAGACAAAAAAAATCAGAGAGGAACTAACATTTAACAGGGACAGATGAGCCCAAATTATAAACACGGAATATGAGGGAGAGAGAGGTGTTGGGGTGGGAGTCCTGCCGGAGGATGGACCGTGCATTTACTCTCGCCCGTTTATTCGGACGGGAGGATCAGAATACTTCACCTAACCCGCCAGTGCCTCCTCCGGATCACAGGCTCCCATCCCGCCCCTACTCCCTCATTTCCATCCACGTAATCAGGACCACGTAAAATTAATATTCACCTTGATACCAAATTTGATACTTACCTGATTACTAGAATTCGAACCCAAATTTATATTATATATAACAAACCTAAAATGGATACTTACCTTAAGGCAAAACTGCCTTTTATTTATTTCTCCTAACCCTAACTTGGGATAATTTGGCCCCTAACCCTAACTTGGGATAATTTGGCCCCTAACCCTAACACGGGATAATTTGGCCCCTAACCCTTCTCCTAACCCTAACTTGGGATAATTTGGCCCCTAACCCTAACTTGGGATAATTTGGCCCCTAACCCTAACACGGGATAATTTGGCCCCTAACCCTAACCCAGGGGACTTTGGCCCTAACCCTAACCTAGGGGACTTTGGCCCTAACCCTAACACGGGATAATTTGGCCCCTAACCCTAACACGGGATAATTTGGCCCTAACCCTAACCCAGGGGACTTTGGCCCTAACCCTAACCTAGGGGACTTTGGCCCTAACCCTAACACGGGATAATTTGGCCCCTAACCCTAACACGGGATAATTTGGCCCCTAACCCTAACACGGGATAATTTGGCCCCTAACCCTAACCTAGGGGACTTTGGCCCTAACCCTAACCTAGGGGACTTTGGCCCTAACCCTAACACGGGATAATTTGGCCCCTAACCCTAACACGGGAGAATTTGGCCCCTAACCCTAATACGGGATAATTTGGCCCCTAACCCTAGCACGGGATAATTTAATTTGACCCTAACCATAATACGGAATAATTTGGCCCCTAACCATAATACGGAATAATTTGGCCCCTAACCCTAATACGGGATATAATTTTTTAAAATAAAAATCAGATCCCTATATTTTTTTAAATAAATTTAAAAAAAATAACAGAAACAGTGGTCCATTGAATTTGAAAATATATTTGGATACCGTAACACATTGGAGAAGTTACGAGGACTAAAATGGGGAGGTACGAAAAATGGCCAACGGAATAGAAGCTCCAAAAAGCCAGGCCCCCGCGCAGAAAGGTACGGTCGACAGACAAACAGTCCATCAGGCAAAGCAGAGTCAGAGGGAAAAAGAAATCCACAGGACTAAGCCGGGGGACCCAAAAAGGGAAGGCAAAACCGATCCGAAGGATAGAGAAAAACCCATAAGACAGAGCAAAGCCGTGGACTGTGACATTTCATGGGGCAAACCGCTGCGCGGGGATAACAGCCAATGGGAGGGAAGCTCCGGAAGCCACGCCCCCACACGACAGGGAGACTCCATAAATAGGAGCAGAGGCAGAGGCCCCCCTGTCTTCATTCGGTCTGCTGACACAGAGCAAGAAGGAGCTGCTCAGCAAAGCAAAAAAAACACTCGTAGACCGCGAGGGGACCACTTTTCTTTTATTTTATTTTATTTTTCTTTCGTGCCTACGCCTGATGAAGACCAAACAGGTCGAAACGTTGCGACAGGCACAGAACAAACCGGTCATATATTTTTTTTAATGACAATCTAGTCACTTTTTATTTTTATTTTTTCTTCTTATTTTTTTCATGCAGGGATCTGTCTCCTCCTGTAATAAAAAAACAAAAAAAGACAAAAAAAATCAGAGAGGAACTAACATTTAACAGGGACAGATGAGCCCAAATTATAAACACGGAATATGAGGGAGAGAGAGGTGTTGGGGTGGGAGTCCTGCCGGAGGATGGACCGTGCATTTACTCTCGCCCGTTTATTCGGACGGGAGGATCAGAATACTTCACCTAACCCGCCAGTGCCTCCTCCGGATCACAGGCTCCCATCCCGCCCCTACTCCCTCATTTCCATCCACGTAATCAGGACCACGTAAAATTAATATTCACCTTGATACCAAATTTGATACTTACCTGATTACTAGAATTCGAACCCAAATTTATATTATATATAACAAACCTAAAATGGATACTTACCTTAAGGCAAAACTGCCTTTTATTTATTTCTCCTAACCCTAACTTGGGATAATTTGGCCCCTAACCCTAACTTGGGATAATTTGGCCCCTAACCCTAACACGGGATAATTTGGCCCCTAACCCTTCTCCTAACCCTAACTTGGGATAATTTGGCCCCTAACCCTAACTTGGGATAATTTGGCCCCTAACCCTAACACGGGATAATTTGGCCCCTAACCCTAACCCAGGGGACTTTGGCCCTAACCCTAACCTAGGGGACTTTGGCCCTAACCCTAACACGGGATAATTTGGCCCCTAACCCTAACACGGGATAATTTGGCCCTAACCCTAACCCAGGGGACTTTGGCCCTAACCCTAACCTAGGGGACTTTGGCCCTAACCCTAACACGGGATAATTTGGCCCCTAACCCTAACACGGGATAATTTGGCCCCTAACCCTAACACGGGATAATTTGGCCCCTAACCCTAACCTAGGGGACTTTGGCCCTAACCCTAACCTAGGGGACTTTGGCCCTAACCCTAACACGGGATAATTTGGCCCCTAACCCTAACACGGGAGAATTTGGCCCCTAACCCTAATACGGGATAATTTGGCCCCTAACCCTAGCACGGGATAATTTAATTTGACCCTAACCATAATACGGAATAATTTGGCCCCTAACCATAATACGGAATAATTTGGCCCCTAACCCTAATACGGGATATAATTTTTTAAAATAAAAATCAGATCCCTATATTTTTTTAAATAAATTTAAAAAAAATAACAGAAACAGTGGTCCATTGAATTTGAAAATATATTTGGATACCGTAACACATTGGAGAAGTTACGAGGACTAAAATGGGGAGGTACGAAAAATGGCCAACGGAATAGAAGCTCCAAAAAGCCAGGCCCCCGCGCAGAAAGGTACGGTCGACAGACAAACAGTCCATCAGGCAAAGCAGAGTCAGAGGGAAAAAGAAATCCACAGGACTAAGCCGGGGGACCCAAAAAGGGAAGGCAAAACCGATCCGAAGGATAGAGAAAAACCCATAAGACAGAGCAAAGCCGTGGACTGTGACATTTCATGGGGCAAACCGCTGCGCGGGGATAACAGCCAATGGGAGGGAAGCTCCGGAAGCCACGCCCCCACACGACAGGGAGACTCCATAAATAGGAGCAGAGGCAGAGGCCCCCCTGTCTTCATTCGGTCTGCTGACACAGAGCAAGAAGGAGCTGCTCAGCAAAGCAAAAAAAACACTCGTAGACCGCGAGGGGACCACTTTTCTTTTATTTTATTTTATTTTTCTTTCGTGCCTACGCCTGATGAAGACCAAACAGGTCGAAACGTTGCGACAGGCACAGAACAAACCGGTCATATATTTTTTTTAATGACAATCTAGTCACTTTTTATTTTTATTTTTTCTTCTTATTTTTTTCATGCAGGGATCTGTCTCCTCCTGTAATAAAAAAACAAAAAAAGACAAAAAAAATCAGAGAGGAACTAACATTTAACAGGGACAGATGAGCCCAAATTATAAACACGGAATATGAGGGAGAGAGAGGTGTTGGGGTGGGAGTCCTGCCGGAGGATGGACCGTGCATTTACTCTCGCCCGTTTATTCGGACGGGAGGATCAGAATACTTCACCTAACCCGCCAGTGCCTCCTCCGGATCACAGGCTCCCATCCCGCCCCTACTCCCTCATTTCCATCCACGTAATCAGGACCACGTAAAATTAATATTCACCTTGATACCAAATTTGATACTTACCTGATTACTAGAATTCGAACCCAAATTTATATTATATATAACAAACCTAAAATGGATACTTACCTTAAGGCAAAACTGCCTTTTATTTATTTCTCCTAACCCTAACTTGGGATAATTTGGCCCCTAACCCTAACTTGGGATAATTTGGCCCCTAACCCTAACACGGGATAATTTGGCCCCTAACCCTTCTCCTAACCCTAACTTGGGATAATTTGGCCCCTAACCCTAACTTGGGATAATTTGGCCCCTAACCCTAACACGGGATAATTTGGCCCCTAACCCTAACCCAGGGGACTTTGGCCCTAACCCTAACCTAGGGGACTTTGGCCCTAACCCTAACACGGGATAATTTGGCCCCTAACCCTAACACGGGATAATTTGGCCCTAACCCTAACCCAGGGGACTTTGGCCCTAACCCTAACCTAGGGGACTTTGGCCCTAACCCTAACACGGGATAATTTGGCCCCTAACCCTAACACGGGATAATTTGGCCCCTAACCCTAACACGGGATAATTTGGCCCCTAACCCTAACCTAGGGGACTTTGGCCCTAACCCTAACCTAGGGGACTTTGGCCCTAACCCTAACACGGGATAATTTGGCCCCTAACCCTAACACGGGAGAATTTGGCCCCTAACCCTAATACGGGATAATTTGGCCCCTAACCCTAGCACGGGATAATTTAATTTGACCCTAACCATAATACGGAATAATTTGGCCCCTAACCATAATACGGAATAATTTGGCCCCTAACCCTAATACGGGATATAATTTTTTAAAATAAAAATCAGATCCCTATATTTTTTTAAATAAATTTAAAAAAAATAACAGAAACAGTGGTCCATTGAATTTGAAAATATATTTGGATACCGTAACACATTGGAGAAGTTACGAGGACTAAAATGGGGAGGTACGAAAAATGGCCAACGGAATAGAAGCTCCAAAAAGCCAGGCCCCCGCGCAGAAAGGTACGGTCGACAGACAAACAGTCCATCAGGCAAAGCAGAGTCAGAGGGAAAAAGAAATCCACAGGACTAAGCCGGGGGACCCAAAAAGGGAAGGCAAAACCGATCCGAAGGATAGAGAAAAACCCATAAGACAGAGCAAAGCCGTGGACTGTGACATTTCATGGGGCAAACCGCTGCGCGGGGATAACAGCCAATGGGAGGGAAGCTCCGGAAGCCACGCCCCCACACGACAGGGAGACTCCATAAATAGGAGCAGAGGCAGAGGCCCCCCTGTCTTCATTCGGTCTGCTGACACAGAGCAAGAAGGAGCTGCTCAGCAAAGCAAAAAAAACACTCGTAGACCGCGAGGGGACCACTTTTCTTTTATTTTATTTTATTTTTCTTTCGTGCCTACGCCTGATGAAGACCAAACAGGTCGAAACGTTGCGACAGGCACAGAACAAACCGGTCATATATTTTTTTTAATGACAATCTAGTCACTTTTTATTTTTATTTTTTCTTCTTATTTTTTTCATGCAGGGATCTGTCTCCTCCTGTAATAAAAAAACAAAAAAAGACAAAAAAAATCAGAGAGGAACTAACATTTAACAGGGACAGATGAGCCCAAATTATAAACACGGAATATGAGGGAGAGAGAGGTGTTGGGGTGGGAGTCCTGCCGGAGGATGGACCGTGCATTTACTCTCGCCCGTTTATTCGGACGGGAGGATCAGAATACTTCACCTAACCCGCCAGTGCCTCCTCCGGATCACAGGCTCCCATCCCGCCCCTACTCCCTCATTTCCATCCACGTAATCAGGACCACGTAAAATTAATATTCACCTTGATACCAAATTTGATACTTACCTGATTACTAGAATTCGAACCCAAATTTATATTATATATAACAAACCTAAAATGGATACTTACCTTAAGGCAAAACTGCCTTTTATTTATTTCTCCTAACCCTAACTTGGGATAATTTGGCCCCTAACCCTAACTTGGGATAATTTGGCCCCTAACCCTAACACGGGATAATTTGGCCCCTAACCCTTCTCCTAACCCTAACTTGGGATAATTTGGCCCCTAACCCTAACTTGGGATAATTTGGCCCCTAACCCTAACACGGGATAATTTGGCCCCTAACCCTAACCCAGGGGACTTTGGCCCTAACCCTAACCTAGGGGACTTTGGCCCTAACCCTAACACGGGATAATTTGGCCCCTAACCCTAACACGGGATAATTTGGCCCTAACCCTAACCCAGGGGACTTTGGCCCTAACCCTAACCTAGGGGACTTTGGCCCTAACCCTAACACGGGATAATTTGGCCCCTAACCCTAACACGGGATAATTTGGCCCCTAACCCTAACACGGGATAATTTGGCCCCTAACCCTAACCTAGGGGACTTTGGCCCTAACCCTAACCTAGGGGACTTTGGCCCTAACCCTAACACGGGATAATTTGGCCCCTAACCCTAACACGGGAGAATTTGGCCCCTAACCCTAATACGGGATAATTTGGCCCCTAACCCTAGCACGGGATAATTTAATTTGACCCTAACCATAATACGGAATAATTTGGCCCCTAACCATAATACGGAATAATTTGGCCCCTAACCCTAATACGGGATATAATTTTTTAAAATAAAAATCAGATCCCTATATTTTTTTAAATAAATTTAAAAAAAATAACAGAAACAGTGGTCCATTGAATTTGAAAATATATTTGGATACCGTAACACATTGGAGAAGTTACGAGGACTAAAATGGGGAGGTACGAAAAATGGCCAACGGAATAGAAGCTCCAAAAAGCCAGGCCCCCGCGCAGAAAGGTACGGTCGACAGACAAACAGTCCATCAGGCAAAGCAGAGTCAGAGGGAAAAAGAAATCCACAGGACTAAGCCGGGGGACCCAAAAAGGGAAGGCAAAACCGATCCGAAGGATAGAGAAAAACCCATAAGACAGAGCAAAGCCGTGGACTGTGACATTTCATGGGGCAAACCGCTGCGCGGGGATAACAGCCAATGGGAGGGAAGCTCCGGAAGCCACGCCCCCACACGACAGGGAGACTCCATAAATAGGAGCAGAGGCAGAGGCCCCCCTGTCTTCATTCGGTCTGCTGACACAGAGCAAGAAGGAGCTGCTCAGCAAAGCAAAAAAAACACTCGTAGACCGCGAGGGGACCACTTTTCTTTTATTTTATTTTATTTTTCTTTCGTGCCTACGCCTGATGAAGACCAAACAGGTCGAAACGTTGCGACAGGCACAGAACAAACCGGTCATATATTTTTTTTAATGACAATCTAGTCACTTTTTATTTTTATTTTTTCTTCTTATTTTTTTCATGCAGGGATCTGTCTCCTCCTGTAATAAAAAAACAAAAAAAGACAAAAAAAATCAGAGAGGAACTAACATTTAACAGGGACAGATGAGCCCAAATTATAAACACGGAATATGAGGGAGAGAGAGGTGTTGGGGTGGGAGTCCTGCCGGAGGATGGACCGTGCATTTACTCTCGCCCGTTTATTCGGACGGGAGGATCAGAATACTTCACCTAACCCGCCAGTGCCTCCTCCGGATCACAGGCTCCCATCCCGCCCCTACTCCCTCATTTCCATCCACGTAATCAGGACCACGTAAAATTAATATTCACCTTGATACCAAATTTGATACTTACCTGATTACTAGAATTCGAACCCAAATTTATATTATATATAACAAACCTAAAATGGATACTTACCTTAAGGCAAAACTGCCTTTTATTTATTTCTCCTAACCCTAACTTGGGATAATTTGGCCCCTAACCCTAACTTGGGATAATTTGGCCCCTAACCCTAACACGGGATAATTTGGCCCCTAACCCTTCTCCTAACCCTAACTTGGGATAATTTGGCCCCTAACCCTAACTTGGGATAATTTGGCCCCTAACCCTAACACGGGATAATTTGGCCCCTAACCCTAACCCAGGGGACTTTGGCCCTAACCCTAACCTAGGGGACTTTGGCCCTAACCCTAACACGGGATAATTTGGCCCCTAACCCTAACACGGGATAATTTGGCCCTAACCCTAACCCAGGGGACTTTGGCCCTAACCCTAACCTAGGGGACTTTGGCCCTAACCCTAACACGGGATAATTTGGCCCCTAACCCTAACACGGGATAATTTGGCCCCTAACCCTAACACGGGATAATTTGGCCCCTAACCCTAACCTAGGGGACTTTGGCCCTAACCCTAACCTAGGGGACTTTGGCCCTAACCCTAACACGGGATAATTTGGCCCCTAACCCTAACACGGGAGAATTTGGCCCCTAACCCTAACACGGGATAATTTGGCCCCTAACCCTTCTCCTAACCCTAACTTGGGATAATTTGGCCCCTAACCCTAACTTGGGATAATTTGGCCCCTAACCCTAACACGGGATAATTTGGCCCCTAACCCTTCTCCTAACCCTAACTTGGGATAATTTGGCCCCTAACCCTAACTTGGGATAATTTGGCCCCTAACCCTAACTTGGGATAATTTGGCCCCTAACCCTAACACGGGATAATTTGGCCCCTAACCCTTCTCCTAACCCTAACTTGGGATAATTTGGCCCCTAACCCTAACTTGGGATAATTTGGCCCCTAACCCTAACACGGGATAATTTGGCCCCTAACCCTAACCCAGGGGACTTTGGCCCTAACCCTAACCTAGGGGACTTTGGCCCTAACCCTAACACGGGATAATTTGGCCCCTAACCCTAACACGGGATAATTTGGCCCTAACCCTAACCCAGGGGACTTTGGCCCTAACCCTAACCTAGGGGACTTTGGCCCTAACCCTAACACGGGATAATTTGGCCCCTAACCCTAACACGGGATAATTTGGCCCCTAACCCTAACACGGGATAATTTGGCCCCTAACCCTAACCTAGGGGACTTTGGCCCTAACCCTAACCTAGGGGACTTTGGCCCTAACCCTAACACGGGATAATTTGGCCCCTAACCCTAACACGGGAGAATTTGGCCCCTAACCCTAATACGGGATAATTTGGCCCCTAACCCTAGCACGGGATAATTTAATTTGACCCTAACCATAATACGGAATAATTTGGCCCCTAACCATAATACGGAATAATTTGGCCCCTAACCCTAATACGGGATATAATTTTTTAAAATAAAAATCAGATCCCTATATTTTTTTAAATAAATTTAAAAAAAATAACAGAAACAGTGGTCCATTGAATTTGAAAATATATTTGGATACCGTAACACATTGGAGAAGTTACGAGGACTAAAATGGGGAGGTACGAAAAATGGCCAACGGAATAGAAGCTCCAAAAAGCCAGGCCCCCGCGCAGAAAGGTACGGTCGACAGACAAACAGTCCATCAGGCAAAGCAGAGTCAGAGGGAAAAAGAAATCCACAGGACTAAGCCGGGGGACCCAAAAAGGGAAGGCAAAACCGATCCGAAGGATAGAGAAAAACCCATAAGACAGAGCAAAGCCGTGGACTGTGACATTTCATGGGGCAAACCGCTGCGCGGGGATAACAGCCAATGGGAGGGAAGCTCCGGAAGCCACGCCCCCACACGACAGGGAGACTCCATAAATAGGAGCAGAGGCAGAGGCCCCCCTGTCTTCATTCGGTCTGCTGACACAGAGCAAGAAGGAGCTGCTCAGCAAAGCAAAAAAAACACTCGTAGACCGCGAGGGGACCACTTTTCTTTTATTTTATTTTATTTTTCTTTCGTGCCTACGCCTGATGAAGACCAAACAGGTCGAAACGTTGCGACAGGCACAGAACAAACCGGTCATATATTTTTTTTAATGACAATCTAGTCACTTTTTATTTTTATTTTTTCTTCTTATTTTTTTCATGCAGGGATCTGTCTCCTCCTGTAATAAAAAAACAAAAAAAGACAAAAAAAATCAGAGAGGAACTAACATTTAACAGGGACAGATGAGCCCAAATTATAAACACGGAATATGAGGGAGAGAGAGGTGTTGGGGTGGGAGTCCTGCCGGAGGATGGACCGTGCATTTACTCTCGCCCGTTTATTCGGACGGGAGGATCAGAATACTTCACCTAACCCGCCAGTGCCTCCTCCGGATCACAGGCTCCCATCCCGCCCCTACTCCCTCATTTCCATCCACGTAATCAGGACCACGTAAAATTAATATTCACCTTGATACCAAATTTGATACTTACCTGATTACTAGAATTCGAACCCAAATTTATATTATATATAACAAACCTAAAATGGATACTTACCTTAAGGCAAAACTGCCTTTTATTTATTTCTCCTAACCCTAACTTGGGATAATTTGGCCCCTAACCCTAACTTGGGATAATTTGGCCCCTAACCCTAACACGGGATAATTTGGCCCCTAACCCTTCTCCTAACCCTAACTTGGGATAATTTGGCCCCTAACCCTAACTTGGGATAATTTGGCCCCTAACCCTAACACGGGATAATTTGGCCCCTAACCCTAACCCAGGGGACTTTGGCCCTAACCCTAACCTAGGGGACTTTGGCCCTAACCCTAACACGGGATAATTTGGCCCCTAACCCTAACACGGGATAATTTGGCCCTAACCCTAACCCAGGGGACTTTGGCCCTAACCCTAACCTAGGGGACTTTGGCCCTAACCCTAACACGGGATAATTTGGCCCCTAACCCTAACACGGGATAATTTGGCCCCTAACCCTAACACGGGATAATTTGGCCCCTAACCCTAACCTAGGGGACTTTGGCCCTAACCCTAACCTAGGGGACTTTGGCCCTAACCCTAACACGGGATAATTTGGCCCCTAACCCTAACACGGGAGAATTTGGCCCCTAACCCTAATACGGGATAATTTGGCCCCTAACCCTAGCACGGGATAATTTAATTTGACCCTAACCATAATACGGAATAATTTGGCCCCTAACCATAATACGGAATAATTTGGCCCCTAACCCTAATACGGGATATAATTTTTTAAAATAAAAATCAGATCCCTATATTTTTTTAAATAAATTTAAAAAAAATAACAGAAACAGTGGTCCATTGAATTTGAAAATATATTTGGATACCGTAACACATTGGAGAAGTTACGAGGACTAAAATGGGGAGGTACGAAAAATGGCCAACGGAATAGAAGCTCCAAAAAGCCAGGCCCCCGCGCAGAAAGGTACGGTCGACAGACAAACAGTCCATCAGGCAAAGCAGAGTCAGAGGGAAAAAGAAATCCACAGGACTAAGCCGGGGGACCCAAAAAGGGAAGGCAAAACCGATCCGAAGGATAGAGAAAAACCCATAAGACAGAGCAAAGCCGTGGACTGTGACATTTCATGGGGCAAACCGCTGCGCGGGGATAACAGCCAATGGGAGGGAAGCTCCGGAAGCCACGCCCCCACACGACAGGGAGACTCCATAAATAGGAGCAGAGGCAGAGGCCCCCCTGTCTTCATTCGGTCTGCTGACACAGAGCAAGAAGGAGCTGCTCAGCAAAGCAAAAAAAACACTCGTAGACCGCGAGGGGACCACTTTTCTTTTATTTTATTTTATTTTTCTTTCGTGCCTACGCCTGATGAAGACCAAACAGGTCGAAACGTTGCGACAGGCACAGAACAAACCGGTCATATATTTTTTTTAATGACAATCTAGTCACTTTTTATTTTTATTTTTTCTTCTTATTTTTTTCATGCAGGGATCTGTCTCCTCCTGTAATAAAAAAACAAAAAAAGACAAAAAAAATCAGAGAGGAACTAACATTTAACAGGGACAGATGAGCCCAAATTATAAACACGGAATATGAGGGAGAGAGAGGTGTTGGGGTGGGAGTCCTGCCGGAGGATGGACCGTGCATTTACTCTCGCCCGTTTATTCGGACGGGAGGATCAGAATACTTCACCTAACCCGCCAGTGCCTCCTCCGGATCACAGGCTCCCATCCCGCCCCTACTCCCTCATTTCCATCCACGTAATCAGGACCACGTAAAATTAATATTCACCTTGATACCAAATTTGATACTTACCTGATTACTAGAATTCGAACCCAAATTTATATTATATATAACAAACCTAAAATGGATACTTACCTTAAGGCAAAACTGCCTTTTATTTATTTCTCCTAACCCTAACTTGGGATAATTTGGCCCCTAACCCTAACTTGGGATAATTTGGCCCCTAACCCTAACACGGGATAATTTGGCCCCTAACCCTTCTCCTAACCCTAACTTGGGATAATTTGGCCCCTAACCCTAACTTGGGATAATTTGGCCCCTAACCCTAACACGGGATAATTTGGCCCCTAACCCTAACCCAGGGGACTTTGGCCCTAACCCTAACCTAGGGGACTTTGGCCCTAACCCTAACACGGGATAATTTGGCCCCTAACCCTAACACGGGATAATTTGGCCCTAACCCTAACCCAGGGGACTTTGGCCCTAACCCTAACCTAGGGGACTTTGGCCCTAACCCTAACACGGGATAATTTGGCCCCTAACCCTAACACGGGATAATTTGGCCCCTAACCCTAACACGGGATAATTTGGCCCCTAACCCTAACCTAGGGGACTTTGGCCCTAACCCTAACCTAGGGGACTTTGGCCCTAACCCTAACACGGGATAATTTGGCCCCTAACCCTAACACGGGAGAATTTGGCCCCTAACCCTAATACGGGATAATTTGGCCCCTAACCCTAGCACGGGATAATTTAATTTGACCCTAACCATAATACGGAATAATTTGGCCCCTAACCATAATACGGAATAATTTGGCCCCTAACCCTAATACGGGATATAATTTTTTAAAATAAAAATCAGATCCCTATATTTTTTTAAATAAATTTAAAAAAAATAACAGAAACAGTGGTCCATTGAATTTGAAAATATATTTGGATACCGTAACACATTGGAGAAGTTACGAGGACTAAAATGGGGAGGTACGAAAAATGGCCAACGGAATAGAAGCTCCAAAAAGCCAGGCCCCCGCGCAGAAAGGTACGGTCGACAGACAAACAGTCCATCAGGCAAAGCAGAGTCAGAGGGAAAAAGAAATCCACAGGACTAAGCCGGGGGACCCAAAAAGGGAAGGCAAAACCGATCCGAAGGATAGAGAAAAACCCATAAGACAGAGCAAAGCCGTGGACTGTGACATTTCATGGGGCAAACCGCTGCGCGGGGATAACAGCCAATGGGAGGGAAGCTCCGGAAGCCACGCCCCCACACGACAGGGAGACTCCATAAATAGGAGCAGAGGCAGAGGCCCCCCTGTCTTCATTCGGTCTGCTGACACAGAGCAAGAAGGAGCTGCTCAGCAAAGCAAAAAAAACACTCGTAGACCGCGAGGGGACCACTTTTCTTTTATTTTATTTTATTTTTCTTTCGTGCCTACGCCTGATGAAGACCAAACAGGTCGAAACGTTGCGACAGGCACAGAACAAACCGGTCATATATTTTTTTTAATGACAATCTAGTCACTTTTTATTTTTATTTTTTCTTCTTATTTTTTTCATGCAGGGATCTGTCTCCTCCTGTAATAAAAAAACAAAAAAAGACAAAAAAAATCAGAGAGGAACTAACATTTAACAGGGACAGATGAGCCCAAATTATAAACACGGAATATGAGGGAGAGAGAGGTGTTGGGGTGGGAGTCCTGCCGGAGGATGGACCGTGCATTTACTCTCGCCCGTTTATTCGGACGGGAGGATCAGAATACTTCACCTAACCCGCCAGTGCCTCCTCCGGATCACAGGCTCCCATCCCGCCCCTACTCCCTCATTTCCATCCACGTAATCAGGACCACGTAAAATTAATATTCACCTTGATACCAAATTTGATACTTACCTGATTACTAGAATTCGAACCCAAATTTATATTATATATAACAAACCTAAAATGGATACTTACCTTAAGGCAAAACTGCCTTTTATTTATTTCTCCTAACCCTAACTTGGGATAATTTGGCCCCTAACCCTAACTTGGGATAATTTGGCCCCTAACCCTAACACGGGATAATTTGGCCCCTAACCCTTCTCCTAACCCTAACTTGGGATAATTTGGCCCCTAACCCTAACTTGGGATAATTTGGCCCCTAACCCTAACACGGGATAATTTGGCCCCTAACCCTAACCCAGGGGACTTTGGCCCTAACCCTAACCTAGGGGACTTTGGCCCTAACCCTAACACGGGATAATTTGGCCCCTAACCCTAACACGGGATAATTTGGCCCTAACCCTAACCCAGGGGACTTTGGCCCTAACCCTAACCTAGGGGACTTTGGCCCTAACCCTAACACGGGATAATTTGGCCCCTAACCCTAACACGGGATAATTTGGCCCCTAACCCTAACACGGGATAATTTGGCCCCTAACCCTAACCTAGGGGACTTTGGCCCTAACCCTAACCTAGGGGACTTTGGCCCTAACCCTAACACGGGATAATTTGGCCCCTAACCCTAACACGGGAGAATTTGGCCCCTAACCCTAATACGGGATAATTTGGCCCCTAACCCTAGCACGGGATAATTTAATTTGACCCTAACCATAATACGGAATAATTTGGCCCCTAACCATAATACGGAATAATTTGGCCCCTAACCCTAATACGGGATATAATTTTTTAAAATAAAAATCAGATCCCTATATTTTTTTAAATAAATTTAAAAAAAATAACAGAAACAGTGGTCCATTGAATTTGAAAATATATTTGGATACCGTAACACATTGGAGAAGTTACGAGGACTAAAATGGGGAGGTACGAAAAATGGCCAACGGAATAGAAGCTCCAAAAAGCCAGGCCCCCGCGCAGAAAGGTACGGTCGACAGACAAACAGTCCATCAGGCAAAGCAGAGTCAGAGGGAAAAAGAAATCCACAGGACTAAGCCGGGGGACCCAAAAAGGGAAGGCAAAACCGATCCGAAGGATAGAGAAAAACCCATAAGACAGAGCAAAGCCGTGGACTGTGACATTTCATGGGGCAAACCGCTGCGCGGGGATAACAGCCAATGGGAGGGAAGCTCCGGAAGCCACGCCCCCACACGACAGGGAGACTCCATAAATAGGAGCAGAGGCAGAGGCCCCCCTGTCTTCATTCGGTCTGCTGACACAGAGCAAGAAGGAGCTGCTCAGCAAAGCAAAAAAAACACTCGTAGACCGCGAGGGGACCACTTTTCTTTTATTTTATTTTATTTTTCTTTCGTGCCTACGCCTGATGAAGACCAAACAGGTCGAAACGTTGCGACAGGCACAGAACAAACCGGTCATATATTTTTTTTAATGACAATCTAGTCACTTTTTATTTTTATTTTTTCTTCTTATTTTTTTCATGCAGGGATCTGTCTCCTCCTGTAATAAAAAAACAAAAAAAGACAAAAAAAATCAGAGAGGAACTAACATTTAACAGGGACAGATGAGCCCAAATTATAAACACGGAATATGAGGGAGAGAGAGGTGTTGGGGTGGGAGTCCTGCCGGAGGATGGACCGTGCATTTACTCTCGCCCGTTTATTCGGACGGGAGGATCAGAATACTTCACCTAACCCGCCAGTGCCTCCTCCGGATCACAGGCTCCCATCCCGCCCCTACTCCCTCATTTCCATCCACGTAATCAGGACCACGTAAAATTAATATTCACCTTGATACCAAATTTGATACTTACCTGATTACTAGAATTCGAACCCAAATTTATATTATATATAACAAACCTAAAATGGATACTTACCTTAAGGCAAAACTGCCTTTTATTTATTTCTCCTAACCCTAACTTGGGATAATTTGGCCCCTAACCCTAACTTGGGATAATTTGGCCCCTAACCCTAACACGGGATAATTTGGCCCCTAACCCTTCTCCTAACCCTAACTTGGGATAATTTGGCCCCTAACCCTAACTTGGGATAATTTGGCCCCTAACCCTAACACGGGATAATTTGGCCCCTAACCCTAACCCAGGGGACTTTGGCCCTAACCCTAACCTAGGGGACTTTGGCCCTAACCCTAACACGGGATAATTTGGCCCCTAACCCTAACACGGGATAATTTGGCCCTAACCCTAACCCAGGGGACTTTGGCCCTAACCCTAACCTAGGGGACTTTGGCCCTAACCCTAACACGGGATAATTTGGCCCCTAACCCTAACACGGGATAATTTGGCCCCTAACCCTAACACGGGATAATTTGGCCCCTAACCCTAACCTAGGGGACTTTGGCCCTAACCCTAACCTAGGGGACTTTGGCCCTAACCCTAACACGGGATAATTTGGCCCCTAACCCTAACACGGGAGAATTTGGCCCCTAACCCTAATACGGGATAATTTGGCCCCTAACCCTAGCACGGGATAATTTAATTTGACCCTAACCATAATACGGAATAATTTGGCCCCTAACCATAATACGGAATAATTTGGCCCCTAACCCTAATACGGGATATAATTTTTTAAAATAAAAATCAGATCCCTATATTTTTTTAAATAAATTTAAAAAAAATAACAGAAACAGTGGTCCATTGAATTTGAAAATATATTTGGATACCGTAACACATTGGAGAAGTTACGAGGACTAAAATGGGGAGGTACGAAAAATGGCCAACGGAATAGAAGCTCCAAAAAGCCAGGCCCCCGCGCAGAAAGGTACGGTCGACAGACAAACAGTCCATCAGGCAAAGCAGAGTCAGAGGGAAAAAGAAATCCACAGGACTAAGCCGGGGGACCCAAAAAGGGAAGGCAAAACCGATCCGAAGGATAGAGAAAAACCCATAAGACAGAGCAAAGCCGTGGACTGTGACATTTCATGGGGCAAACCGCTGCGCGGGGATAACAGCCAATGGGAGGGAAGCTCCGGAAGCCACGCCCCCACACGACAGGGAGACTCCATAAATAGGAGCAGAGGCAGAGGCCCCCCTGTCTTCATTCGGTCTGCTGACACAGAGCAAGAAGGAGCTGCTCAGCAAAGCAAAAAAAACACTCGTAGACCGCGAGGGGACCACTTTTCTTTTATTTTATTTTATTTTTCTTTCGTGCCTACGCCTGATGAAGACCAAACAGGTCGAAACGTTGCGACAGGCACAGAACAAACCGGTCATATATTTTTTTTAATGACAATCTAGTCACTTTTTATTTTTATTTTTTCTTCTTATTTTTTTCATGCAGGGATCTGTCTCCTCCTGTAATAAAAAAACAAAAAAAGACAAAAAAAATCAGAGAGGAACTAACATTTAACAGGGACAGATGAGCCCAAATTATAAACACGGAATATGAGGGAGAGAGAGGTGTTGGGGTGGGAGTCCTGCCGGAGGATGGACCGTGCATTTACTCTCGCCCGTTTATTCGGACGGGAGGATCAGAATACTTCACCTAACCCGCCAGTGCCTCCTCCGGATCACAGGCTCCCATCCCGCCCCTACTCCCTCATTTCCATCCACGTAATCAGGACCACGTAAAATTAATATTCACCTTGATACCAAATTTGATACTTACCTGATTACTAGAATTCGAACCCAAATTTATATTATATATAACAAACCTAAAATGGATACTTACCTTAAGGCAAAACTGCCTTTTATTTATTTCTCCTAACCCTAACTTGGGATAATTTGGCCCCTAACCCTAACTTGGGATAATTTGGCCCCTAACCCTAACACGGGATAATTTGGCCCCTAACCCTTCTCCTAACCCTAACTTGGGATAATTTGGCCCCTAACCCTAACTTGGGATAATTTGGCCCCTAACCCTAACACGGGATAATTTGGCCCCTAACCCTAACCCAGGGGACTTTGGCCCTAACCCTAACCTAGGGGACTTTGGCCCTAACCCTAACACGGGATAATTTGGCCCCTAACCCTAACACGGGATAATTTGGCCCTAACCCTAACCCAGGGGACTTTGGCCCTAACCCTAACCTAGGGGACTTTGGCCCTAACCCTAACACGGGATAATTTGGCCCCTAACCCTAACACGGGATAATTTGGCCCCTAACCCTAACACGGGATAATTTGGCCCCTAACCCTAACCTAGGGGACTTTGGCCCTAACCCTAACCTAGGGGACTTTGGCCCTAACCCTAACACGGGATAATTTGGCCCCTAACCCTAACACGGGAGAATTTGGCCCCTAACCCTAATACGGGATAATTTGGCCCCTAACCCTAGCACGGGATAATTTAATTTGACCCTAACCATAATACGGAATAATTTGGCCCCTAACCATAATACGGAATAATTTGGCCCCTAACCCTAATACGGGATATAATTTTTTAAAATAAAAATCAGATCCCTATATTTTTTTAAATAAATTTAAAAAAAATAACAGAAACAGTGGTCCATTGAATTTGAAAATATATTTGGATACCGTAACACATTGGAGAAGTTACGAGGACTAAAATGGGGAGGTACGAAAAATGGCCAACGGAATAGAAGCTCCAAAAAGCCAGGCCCCCGCGCAGAAAGGTACGGTCGACAGACAAACAGTCCATCAGGCAAAGCAGAGTCAGAGGGAAAAAGAAATCCACAGGACTAAGCCGGGGGACCCAAAAAGGGAAGGCAAAACCGATCCGAAGGATAGAGAAAAACCCATAAGACAGAGCAAAGCCGTGGACTGTGACATTTCATGGGGCAAAACCGCTGCGCGGGGATAACAGCCAATGGGAGGGAAGCTCCGGAAGCCACGCCCCCACACGACAGGGAGACTCCATAAATAGGAGCAGAGGCAGAGGCCCCCCTGTCTTCATTCGGTCTGCTGACACAGAGCAAGAAGGAGCTGCTCAGCAAAGCAAAAAAAAACACTCGTAGACCGCGAGGGGACCACTTTTCTTTTATTTTATTTTATTTTTCTTTCGTGCCTACGCCTGATGAAGACCAAACAGGTCGAAACGTTGCGACAGGCACAGAACAAACCGGTCATATATTTTTTTTAATGACAATCTAGTCACTTTTTATTTTTATTTTTTCTTCTTATTTTTTTCATGCAGGGATCTGTCTCCTCCTGTAATAAAAAAACAAAAAAAGACAAAAAAAATCAGAGAGGAACTAACATTTAACAGGGACAGATGAGCCCAAATTATAAACACGGAATATGAGGGAGAGAGAGGTGTTGGGGTGGGAGTCCTGCCGGAGGATGGACCGTGCATTTACTCTCGCCCGTTTATTCGGACGGGAGGATCAGAATACTTCACCTAACCCGCCAGTGCCTCCTCCGGATCACAGGCTCCCATCCCGCCCCTACTCCCTCATTTCCATCCACGTAATCAGGACCACGTAAAATTAATATTCACCTTGATACCAAATTTGATACTTACCTGATTACTAGAATTCGAACCCAAATTTATATTATATATAACAAACCTAAAATGGATACTTACCTTAAGGCAAAACTGCCTTTTATTTATTTCTCCTAACCCTAACTTGGGATAATTTGGCCCCTAACCCTAACTTGGGATAATTTGGCCCCTAACCCTAACACGGGATAATTTGGCCCCTAACCCTTCTCCTAACCCTAACTTGGGATAATTTGGCCCCTAACCCTAACTTGGGATAATTTGGCCCCTAACCCTAACACGGGATAATTTGGCCCCTAACCCTAACCCAGGGGACTTTGGCCCTAACCCTAACCTAGGGGACTTTGGCCCTAACCCTAACACGGGATAATTTGGCCCCTAACCCTAACACGGGATAATTTGGCCCTAACCCTAACCCAGGGGACTTTGGCCCTAACCCTAACCTAGGGGACTTTGGCCCTAACCCTAACACGGGATAATTTGGCCCCTAACCCTAACACGGGATAATTTGGCCCCTAACCCTAACACGGGATAATTTGGCCCCTAACCCTAACCTAGGGGACTTTGGCCCTAACCCTAACCTAGGGGACTTTGGCCCTAACCCTAACACGGGATAATTTGGCCCCTAACCCTAACACGGGAGAATTTGGCCCCTAACCCTAATACGGGATAATTTGGCCCCTAACCCTAGCACGGGATAATTTAATTTGACCCTAACCATAATACGGAATAATTTGGCCCCTAACCATAATACGGAATAATTTGGCCCCTAACCCTAATACGGGATATAATTTTTTAAAATAAAAATCAGATCCCTATATTTTTTTAAATAAATTTAAAAAAAATAACAGAAACAGTGGTCCATTGAATTTGAAAATATATTTGGATACCGTAACACATTGGAGAAGTTACGAGGACTAAAATGGGGAGGTACGAAAAATGGCCAACGGAATAGAAGCTCCAAAAAGCCAGGCCCCCGCGCAGAAAGGTACGGTCGACAGACAAACAGTCCATCAGGCAAAGCAGAGTCAGAGGGAAAAAGAAATCCACAGGACTAAGCCGGGGGACCCAAAAAGGGAAGGCAAAACCGATCCGAAGGATAGAGAAAAACCCATAAGACAGAGCAAAGCCGTGGACTGTGACATTTCATGGGGCAAACCGCTGCGCGGGGATAACAGCCAATGGGAGGGAAGCTCCGGAAGCCACGCCCCCACACGACAGGGAGACTCCATAAATAGGAGCAGAGGCAGAGGCCCCCCTGTCTTCATTCGGTCTGCTGACACAGAGCAAGAAGGAGCTGCTCAGCAAAGCAAAAAAAACACTCGTAGACCGCGAGGGGACCACTTTTCTTTTATTTTATTTTATTTTTCTTTCGTGCCTACGCCTGATGAAGACCAAACAGGTCGAAACGTTGCGACAGGCACAGAACAAACCGGTCATATATTTTTTTTAATGACAATCTAGTCACTTTTTATTTTTATTTTTTCTTCTTATTTTTTTCATGCAGGGATCTGTCTCCTCCTGTAATAAAAAAACAAAAAAAGACAAAAAAAATCAGAGAGGAACTAACATTTAACAGGGACAGATGAGCCCAAATTATAAACACGGAATATGAGGGAGAGAGAGGTGTTGGGGTGGGAGTCCTGCCGGAGGATGGACCGTGCATTTACTCTCGCCCGTTTATTCGGACGGGAGGATCAGAATACTTCACCTAACCCGCCAGTGCCTCCTCCGGATCACAGGCTCCCATCCCGCCCCTACTCCCTCATTTCCATCCACGTAATCAGGACCACGTAAAATTAATATTCACCTTGATACCAAATTTGATACTTACCTGATTACTAGAATTCGAACCCAAATTTATATTATATATAACAAACCTAAAATGGATACTTACCTTAAGGCAAAACTGCCTTTTATTTATTTCTCCTAACCCTAACTTGGGATAATTTGGCCCCTAACCCTAACTTGGGATAATTTGGCCCCTAACCCTAACACGGGATAATTTGGCCCCTAACCCTAACCCAGGGGACTTTGGCCCTAACCCTAACCTAGGGGACTTTGGCCCTAACCCTAACACGGGATAATTTGGCCCCTAACCCTAACACGGGATAATTTGGCCCCTAACCCTAACACGGGATAATTTGGCCCCTAACCCTAACCTAGGGGACTTTGGCCCTAACCCTAACCTAGGGGACTTTGGCCCTAACCCTAACACGGGATAATTTGGCCCCTAACCCTAACACGGGATAATTTGGCCCTAACCCTAACCCAGGGGACTTTGGCCCTAACCCTAACCTAGGGGACTTTGGCCCTAACCCTAACACGGGATAATTTGGCCCCTAACCCTAACACGGGAGAATTTGGCCCCTAACCCTAATACGGGATAATTTGGCCCCTAACCCTAACACGGGATAATTTAATTTGGCCCCTAACCATAATACGGAATAATTTGGCCCCTAACCCTAATACGGGATATAATAATTTTTTTTAAATAAAAATCAGATCCCTATATTTTTTTAAATAAATTTAAAAAAAATAACAGAAACAGTGGTCCATTGAATTTGAAAATATATTTGGATACCGTAACACATTGGAGAAGTTACGAGGACTAAAATGGGGAGGTACGAAAAATGGCCAACGGAATAGAAGCTCCAAAAAGCCAGGCCCCCGCGCAGAAAGGTACGGTCGACAGACAAACAGTCCATCGGGCGAAGCAGAGTCAGAGGGAGAAAGAAATCCACAGGACTAAGCCGGGGGACCCAAAGGGGGAAGGCAAAGCCGATCCGAGGGATAGAGAAGGACCCATAAGACAGAGCAAAGCCGTGGACTGTGACATTTCATGGGGCAAACCGCTGCGCGGGGATAACAGCCAATGGGAGGGAAGCTCCGGAAGCCACGCCCCCACACGACAGGGAGACTCCATAAATAGGAGCAGAGGCAGAGGCCCCCCTGTCTTCATTCGGTCTGCTGACACAGAGCAAGAAGGAGCTGCTCAGCAAAGCAAAAAAAACACTCGTAGACCGCGAGGGGACCACTTTTCTTTTATTTTATTTTATTTTTCTTTCGTGCCTACGCCTGATGAAGACCAAACAGGTCGAAACGTTGCGACAGGCACAGAACAAACCGGTCATATATTTTTTTTAATGACAATCTAGTCACTTTTTATTTTTATTTTTTCTTCTTATTTTTTTCATGCAGGGATCTGTCTCCTCCTGTAACAAAAAAACAAAAAAAGACAAAAAAAATCAGAGAGGAACTAACATTTAACAGGGACAGATGAGCCCAAATTATAAACACGGAATATGAGGGAGAGAGAGGTGTTGGGGTGGGAGTCCTGCCGGAGGATGGACCGTGCATCTACTCTCGCCCGTTTATTCGGACGGGAGGATCAGAATACTTCACCTAACCCGCCAGTGCCTCCTCCGGATCACAGGCTCCCATCCCGCCCCTACTCCCTCATTTCCATCCACGTAATCAGGACCACGTAAAATTAATATTCACCTTGATACCAAATTTGATACTTACCTGATTACTAGAATTCGAACCCAAATTTATATTATATATAACAAACCTAAAATGGATACTTACCTTAAGGCAAAACTGCCTTTTATTTATTTCTCCTAACCCTAACTTGGGATAATTTGGCCCCTAACCCTAACTTGGGATAATTTGGCCCCTAACCCTAACACGGGATAATTTGGCCCCTAACCCTAACCCAGGGGACTTTGGCCCTAACCCTAACCTAGGGGACTTTGGCCCTAACCCTAACACGGGATAATTTGGCCCCTAACCCTAACACGGGATAATTTGGCCCCTAACCCTAACACGGGATAATTTGGCCCCTAACCCTAACCTAGGGGACTTTGGCCCTAACCCTAACCTAGGGGACTTTGGCCCTAACCCTAACACGGGATAATTTGGCCCCTAACCCTAACACGGGATAATTTGGCCCTAACCCTAACCCAGGGGACTTTGGCCCTAACCCTAACCTAGGGGACTTTGGCCCTAACCCTAACACGGGATAATTTGGCCCCTAACCCTAACACGGGAGAATTTGGCCCCTAACCCTAATACGGGATAATTTGGCCCCTAACCCTAACACGGGATAATTTAATTTGGCCCCTAACCATAATACGGAATAATTTGGCCCCTAACCCTAATACGGGATATAATAATTTTTTTTAAATAAAAATCAGATCCCTATATTTTTTTAAATAAATTTAAAAAAAATAACAGAAACAGTGGTCCATTGAATTTGAAAATATATTTGGATACCGTAACACATTGGAGAAGTTACGAGGACTAAAATGGGGAGGTACGAAAAATGGCCAACGGAATAGAAGCTCCAAAAAGCCAGGCCCCCGCGCAGAAAGGTACGGTCGACAGACAAACAGTCCATCGGGCGAAGCAGAGTCAGAGGGAGAAAGAAATCCACAGGACTAAGCCGGGGGACCCAAAGGGGGAAGGCAAAGCCGATCCGAGGGATAGAGAAGGACCCATAAGACAGAGCAAAGCCGTGGACTGTGACATTTCATGGGGCAAACCGCTGCGCGGGGATAACAGCCAATGGGAGGGAAGCTCCGGAAGCCACGCCCCCACACGACAGGGAGACTCCATAAATAGGAGCAGAGGCAGAGGCCCCCCTGTCTTCATTCGGTCTGCTGACACAGAGCAAGAAGGAGCTGCTCAGCAAAGCAAAAAAAACACTCGTAGACCGCGAGGGGACCACTTTTCTTTTATTTTATTTTATTTTTCTTTCGTGCCTACGCCTGATGAAGACCAAACAGGTCGAAACGTTGCGACAGGCACAGAACAAACCGGTCATATATTTTTTTTAATGACAATCTAGTCACTTTTTATTTTTATTTTTTCTTCTTATTTTTTTCATGCAGGGATCTGTCTCCTCCTGTAACAAAAAAACAAAAAAAGACAAAAAAAATCAGAGAGGAACTAACATTTAACAGGGACAGATGAGCCCAAATTATAAACACGGAATATGAGGGAGAGAGAGGTGTTGGGGTGGGAGTCCTGCCGGAGGATGGACCGTGCATCTACTCTCGCCCGTTTATTCGGACGGGAGGATCAGAATACTTCACCTAACCCGCCAGTGCCTCCTCCGGATCACAGGCTCCCATCCCGCCCCTACTCCCTCATTTCCATCCACGTAATCAGGACCACGTAAAATTAATATTCACCTTGATACCAAATTTGATACTTACCTGATTACTAGAATTCGAACCCAAATTTATATTATATATAACAAACCTAAAATGGATACTTACCTTAAGGCAAAACTGCCTTTTATTTATTTCTCCTAACCCTAACTTGGGATAATTTGGCCCCTAACCCTAACTTGGGATAATTTGGCCCCTAACCCTAACACGGGATAATTTGGCCCCTAACCCTAACCCAGGGGACTTTGGCCCTAACCCTAACCTAGGGGACTTTGGCCCTAACCCTAACACGGGATAATTTGGCCCCTAACCCTAACACGGGATAATTTGGCCCCTAACCCTAACACGGGATAATTTGGCCCCTAACCCTAACCTAGGGGACTTTGGCCCTAACCCTAACCTAGGGGACTTTGGCCCTAACCCTAACACGGGATAATTTGGCCCCTAACCCTAACACGGGATAATTTGGCCCTAACCCTAACCCAGGGGACTTTGGCCCTAACCCTAACCTAGGGGACTTTGGCCCTAACCCTAACACGGGATAATTTGGCCCCTAACCCTAACACGGGAGAATTTGGCCCCTAACCCTAATACGGGATAATTTGGCCCCTAACCCTAACACGGGATAATTTAATTTGGCCCCTAACCATAATACGGAATAATTTGGCCCCTAACCCTAATACGGGATATAATAATTTTTTTTAAATAAAAATCAGATCCCTATATTTTTTTAAATAAATTTAAAAAAAATAACAGAAACAGTGGTCCATTGAATTTGAAAATATATTTGGATACCGTAACACATTGGAGAAGTTACGAGGACTAAAATGGGGAGGTACGAAAAATGGCCAACGGAATAGAAGCTCCAAAAAGCCAGGCCCCCGCGCAGAAAGGTACGGTCGACAGACAAACAGTCCATCGGGCGAAGCAGAGTCAGAGGGAGAAAGAAATCCACAGGACTAAGCCGGGGGACCCAAAGGGGGAAGGCAAAGCCGATCCGAGGGATAGAGAAGGACCCATAAGACAGAGCAAAGCCGTGGACTGTGACATTTCATGGGGCAAACCGCTGCGCGGGGATAACAGCCAATGGGAGGGAAGCTCCGGAAGCCACGCCCCCACACGACAGGGAGACTCCATAAATAGGAGCAGAGGCAGAGGCCCCCCTGTCTTCATTCGGTCTGCTGACACAGAGCAAGAAGGAGCTGCTCAGCAAAGCAAAAAAAACACTCGTAGACCGCGAGGGGACCACTTTTCTTTTATTTTATTTTATTTTTCTTTCGTGCCTACGCCTGATGAAGACCAAACAGGTCGAAACGTTGCGACAGGCACAGAACAAACCGGTCATATATTTTTTTTAATGACAATCTAGTCACTTTTTATTTTTATTTTTTCTTCTTATTTTTTTCATGCAGGGATCTGTCTCCTCCTGTAACAAAAAAACAAAAAAAGACAAAAAAAATCAGAGAGGAACTAACATTTAACAGGGACAGATGAGCCCAAATTATAAACACGGAATATGAGGGAGAGAGAGGTGTTGGGGTGGGAGTCCTGCCGGAGGATGGACCGTGCATCTACTCTCGCCCGTTTATTCGGACGGGAGGATCAGAATACTTCACCTAACCCGCCAGTGCCTCCTCCGGATCACAGGCTCCCATCCCGCCCCTACTCCCTCATTTCCATCCACGTAATCAGGACCACGTAAAATTAATATTCACCTTGATACCAAATTTGATACTTACCTGATTACTAGAATTCGAACCCAAATTTATATTATATATAACAAACCTAAAATGGATACTTACCTTAAGGCAAAACTGCCTTTTATTTATTTCTCCTAACCCTAACTTGGGATAATTTGGCCCCTAACCCTAACTTGGGATAATTTGGCCCCTAACCCTAACACGGGATAATTTGGCCCCTAACCCTAACCCAGGGGACTTTGGCCCTAACCCTAACCTAGGGGACTTTGGCCCTAACCCTAACACGGGATAATTTGGCCCCTAACCCTAACACGGGATAATTTGGCCCCTAACCCTAACACGGGATAATTTGGCCCCTAACCCTAACCTAGGGGACTTTGGCCCTAACCCTAACCTAGGGGACTTTGGCCCTAACCCTAACACGGGATAATTTGGCCCCTAACCCTAACACGGGATAATTTGGCCCTAACCCTAACCCAGGGGACTTTGGCCCTAACCCTAACCTAGGGGACTTTGGCCCTAACCCTAACACGGGATAATTTGGCCCCTAACCCTAACACGGGAGAATTTGGCCCCTAACCCTAATACGGGATAATTTGGCCCCTAACCCTAACACGGGATAATTTAATTTGGCCCCTAACCATAATACGGAATAATTTGGCCCCTAACCCTAATACGGGATATAATAATTTTTTTTAAATAAAAATCAGATCCCTATATTTTTTTAAATAAATTTAAAAAAAATAACAGAAACAGTGGTCCATTGAATTTGAAAATATATTTGGATACCGTAACACATTGGAGAAGTTACGAGGACTAAAATGGGGAGGTACGAAAAATGGCCAACGGAATAGAAGCTCCAAAAAGCCAGGCCCCCGCGCAGAAAGGTACGGTCGACAGACAAACAGTCCATCGGGCGAAGCAGAGTCAGAGGGAGAAAGAAATCCACAGGACTAAGCCGGGGGACCCAAAGGGGGAAGGCAAAGCCGATCCGAGGGATAGAGAAGGACCCATAAGACAGAGCAAAGCCGTGGACTGTGACATTTCATGGGGCAAACCGCTGCGCGGGGATAACAGCCAATGGGAGGGAAGCTCCGGAAGCCACGCCCCCACACGACAGGGAGACTCCATAAATAGGAGCAGAGGCAGAGGCCCCCCTGTCTTCATTCGGTCTGCTGACACAGAGCAAGAAGGAGCTGCTCAGCAAAGCAAAAAAAACACTCGTAGACCGCGAGGGGACCACTTTTCTTTTATTTTATTTTATTTTTCTTTCGTGCCTACGCCTGATGAAGACCAAACAGGTCGAAACGTTGCGACAGGCACAGAACAAACCGGTCATATATTTTTTTTAATGACAATCTAGTCACTTTTTATTTTTATTTTTTCTTCTTATTTTTTTCATGCAGGGATCTGTCTCCTCCTGTAACAAAAAAACAAAAAAAGACAAAAAAAATCAGAGAGGAACTAACATTTAACAGGGACAGATGAGCCCAAATTATAAACACGGAATATGAGGGAGAGAGAGGTGTTGGGGTGGGAGTCCTGCCGGAGGATGGACCGTGCATCTACTCTCGCCCGTTTATTCGGACGGGAGGATCAGAATACTTCACCTAACCCGCCAGTGCCTCCTCCGGATCACAGGCTCCCATCCCGCCCCTACTCCCTCATTTCCATCCACGTAATCAGGACCACGTAAAATTAATATTCACCTTGATACCAAATTTGATACTTACCTGATTACTAGAATTCGAACCCAAATTTATATTATATATAACAAACCTAAAATGGATACTTACCTTAAGGCAAAACTGCCTTTTATTTATTTCTCCTAACCCTAACTTGGGATAATTTGGCCCCTAACCCTAACTTGGGATAATTTGGCCCCTAACCCTAACACGGGATAATTTGGCCCCTAACCCTAACCCAGGGGACTTTGGCCCTAACCCTAACCTAGGGGACTTTGGCCCTAACCCTAACACGGGATAATTTGGCCCCTAACCCTAACACGGGATAATTTGGCCCCTAACCCTAACACGGGATAATTTGGCCCCTAACCCTAACCTAGGGGACTTTGGCCCTAACCCTAACCTAGGGGACTTTGGCCCTAACCCTAACACGGGATAATTTGGCCCCTAACCCTAACACGGGATAATTTGGCCCTAACCCTAACCCAGGGGACTTTGGCCCTAACCCTAACCTAGGGGACTTTGGCCCTAACCCTAACACGGGATAATTTGGCCCCTAACCCTAACACGGGAGAATTTGGCCCCTAACCCTAATACGGGATAATTTGGCCCCTAACCCTAACACGGGATAATTTAATTTGGCCCCTAACCATAATACGGAATAATTTGGCCCCTAACCCTAATACGGGATATAATAATTTTTTTTAAATAAAAATCAGATCCCTATATTTTTTTAAATAAATTTAAAAAAAATAACAGAAACAGTGGTCCATTGAATTTGAAAATATATTTGGATACCGTAACACATTGGAGAAGTTACGAGGACTAAAATGGGGAGGTACGAAAAATGGCCAACGGAATAGAAGCTCCAAAAAGCCAGGCCCCCGCGCAGAAAGGTACGGTCGACAGACAAACAGTCCATCGGGCGAAGCAGAGTCAGAGGGAGAAAGAAATCCACAGGACTAAGCCGGGGGACCCAAAGGGGGAAGGCAAAGCCGATCCGAGGGATAGAGAAGGACCCATAAGACAGAGCAAAGCCGTGGACTGTGACATTTCATGGGGCAAACCGCTGCGCGGGGATAACAGCCAATGGGAGGGAAGCTCCGGAAGCCACGCCCCCACACGACAGGGAGACTCCATAAATAGGAGCAGAGGCAGAGGCCCCCCTGTCTTCATTCGGTCTGCTGACACAGAGCAAGAAGGAGCTGCTCAGCAAAGCAAAAAAAACACTCGTAGACCGCGAGGGGACCACTTTTCTTTTATTTTATTTTATTTTTCTTTCGTGCCTACGCCTGATGAAGACCAAACAGGTCGAAACGTTGCGACAGGCACAGAACAAACCGGTCATATATTTTTTTTAATGACAATCTAGTCACTTTTTATTTTTATTTTTTCTTCTTATTTTTTTCATGCAGGGATCTGTCTCCTCCTGTAACAAAAAAACAAAAAAAGACAAAAAAAATCAGAGAGGAACTAACATTTAACAGGGACAGATGAGCCCAAATTATAAACACGGAATATGAGGGAGAGAGAGGTGTTGGGGTGGGAGTCCTGCCGGAGGATGGACCGTGCATCTACTCTCGCCCGTTTATTCGGACGGGAGGATCAGAATACTTCACCTAACCCGCCAGTGCCTCCTCCGGATCACAGGCTCCCATCCCGCCCCTACTCCCTCATTTCCATCCACGTAATCAGGACCACGTAAAATTAATATTCACCTTGATACCAAATTTGATACTTACCTGATTACTAGAATTCGAACCCAAATTTATATTATATATAACAAACCTAAAATGGATACTTACCTTAAGGCAAAACTGCCTTTTATTTATTTCTCCTAACCCTAACTTGGGATAATTTGGCCCCTAACCCTAACTTGGGATAATTTGGCCCCTAACCCTAACACGGGATAATTTGGCCCCTAACCCTAACCCAGGGGACTTTGGCCCTAACCCTAACCTAGGGGACTTTGGCCCTAACCCTAACACGGGATAATTTGGCCCCTAACCCTAACACGGGATAATTTGGCCCCTAACCCTAACACGGGATAATTTGGCCCCTAACCCTAACCTAGGGGACTTTGGCCCTAACCCTAACCTAGGGGACTTTGGCCCTAACCCTAACACGGGATAATTTGGCCCCTAACCCTAACACGGGATAATTTGGCCCTAACCCTAACCCAGGGGACTTTGGCCCTAACCCTAACCTAGGGGACTTTGGCCCTAACCCTAACACGGGATAATTTGGCCCCTAACCCTAACACGGGAGAATTTGGCCCCTAACCCTAATACGGGATAATTTGGCCCCTAACCCTAACACGGGATAATTTAATTTGGCCCCTAACCATAATACGGAATAATTTGGCCCCTAACCCTAATACGGGATATAATAATTTTTTTTAAATAAAAATCAGATCCCTATATTTTTTTAAATAAATTTAAAAAAAATAACAGAAACAGTGGTCCATTGAATTTGAAAATATATTTGGATACCGTAACACATTGGAGAAGTTACGAGGACTAAAATGGGGAGGTACGAAAAATGGCCAACGGAATAGAAGCTCCAAAAAGCCAGGCCCCCGCGCAGAAAGGTACGGTCGACAGACAAACAGTCCATCGGGCGAAGCAGAGTCAGAGGGAGAAAGAAATCCACAGGACTAAGCCGGGGGACCCAAAGGGGGAAGGCAAAGCCGATCCGAGGGATAGAGAAGGACCCATAAGACAGAGCAAAGCCGTGGACTGTGACATTTCATGGGGCAAACCGCTGCGCGGGGATAACAGCCAATGGGAGGGAAGCTCCGGAAGCCACGCCCCCACACGACAGGGAGACTCCATAAATAGGAGCAGAGGCAGAGGCCCCCCTGTCTTCATTCGGTCTGCTGACACAGAGCAAGAAGGAGCTGCTCAGCAAAGCAAAAAAAACACTCGTAGACCGCGAGGGGACCACTTTTCTTTTATTTTATTTTATTTTTCTTTCGTGCCTACGCCTGATGAAGACCAAACAGGTCGAAACGTTGCGACAGGCACAGAACAAACCGGTCATATATTTTTTTTAATGACAATCTAGTCACTTTTTATTTTTATTTTTTCTTCTTATTTTTTTCATGCAGGGATCTGTCTCCTCCTGTAACAAAAAAACAAAAAAAGACAAAAAAAATCAGAGAGGAACTAACATTTAACAGGGACAGATGAGCCCAAATTATAAACACGGAATATGAGGGAGAGAGAGGTGTTGGGGTGGGAGTCCTGCCGGAGGATGGACCGTGCATCTACTCTCGCCCGTTTATTCGGACGGGAGGATCAGAATACTTCACCTAACCCGCCAGTGCCTCCTCCGGATCACAGGCTCCCATCCCGCCCCTACTCCCTCATTTCCATCCACGTAATCAGGACCACGTAAAATTAATATTCACCTTGATACCAAATTTGATACTTACCTGATTACTAGAATTCGAACCCAAATTTATATTATATATAACAAACCTAAAATGGATACTTACCTTAAGGCAAAACTGCCTTTTATTTATTTCTCCTAACCCTAACTTGGGATAATTTGGCCCCTAACCCTAACTTGGGATAATTTGGCCCCTAACCCTAACACGGGATAATTTGGCCCCTAACCCTAACCCAGGGGACTTTGGCCCTAACCCTAACCTAGGGGACTTTGGCCCTAACCCTAACACGGGATAATTTGGCCCCTAACCCTAACACGGGATAATTTGGCCCCTAACCCTAACACGGGATAATTTGGCCCCTAACCCTAACCTAGGGGACTTTGGCCCTAACCCTAACCTAGGGGACTTTGGCCCTAACCCTAACACGGGATAATTTGGCCCCTAACCCTAACACGGGATAATTTGGCCCTAACCCTAACCCAGGGGACTTTGGCCCTAACCCTAACCTAGGGGACTTTGGCCCTAACCCTAACACGGGATAATTTGGCCCCTAACCCTAACACGGGAGAATTTGGCCCCTAACCCTAATACGGGATAATTTGGCCCCTAACCCTAACACGGGATAATTTAATTTGGCCCCTAACCATAATACGGAATAATTTGGCCCCTAACCCTAATACGGGATATAATAATTTTTTTTAAATAAAAATCAGATCCCTATATTTTTTTAAATAAATTTAAAAAAAATAACAGAAACAGTGGTCCATTGAATTTGAAAATATATTTGGATACCGTAACACATTGGAGAAGTTACGAGGACTAAAATGGGGAGGTACGAAAAATGGCCAACGGAATAGAAGCTCCAAAAAGCCAGGCCCCCGCGCAGAAAGGTACGGTCGACAGACAAACAGTCCATCGGGCGAAGCAGAGTCAGAGGGAGAAAGAAATCCACAGGACTAAGCCGGGGGACCCAAAGGGGGAAGGCAAAGCCGATCCGAGGGATAGAGAAGGACCCATAAGACAGAGCAAAGCCGTGGACTGTGACATTTCATGGGGCAAACCGCTGCGCGGGGATAACAGCCAATGGGAGGGAAGCTCCGGAAGCCACGCCCCCACACGACAGGGAGACTCCATAAATAGGAGCAGAGGCAGAGGCCCCCCTGTCTTCATTCGGTCTGCTGACACAGAGCAAGAAGGAGCTGCTCAGCAAAGCAAAAAAAACACTCGTAGACCGCGAGGGGACCACTTTTCTTTTATTTTATTTTATTTTTCTTTCGTGCCTACGCCTGATGAAGACCAAACAGGTCGAAACGTTGCGACAGGCACAGAACAAACCGGTCATATATTTTTTTTAATGACAATCTAGTCACTTTTTATTTTTATTTTTTCTTCTTATTTTTTTCATGCAGGGATCTGTCTCCTCCTGTAACAAAAAAACAAAAAAAGACAAAAAAAATCAGAGAGGAACTAACATTTAACAGGGACAGATGAGCCCAAATTATAAACACGGAATATGAGGGAGAGAGAGGTGTTGGGGTGGGAGTCCTGCCGGAGGATGGACCGTGCATCTACTCTCGCCCGTTTATTCGGACGGGAGGATCAGAATACTTCACCTAACCCGCCAGTGCCTCCTCCGGATCACAGGCTCCCATCCCGCCCCTACTCCCTCATTTCCATCCACGTAATCAGGACCACGTAAAATTAATATTCACCTTGATACCAAATTTGATACTTACCTGATTACTAGAATTCGAACCCAAATTTATATTATATATAACAAACCTAAAATGGATACTTACCTTAAGGCAAAACTGCCTTTTATTTATTTCTCCTAACCCTAACTTGGGATAATTTGGCCCCTAACCCTAACTTGGGATAATTTGGCCCCTAAC
Source organism: Embiotoca jacksoni (assembly GCF_022577435.1). Classification (NCBI taxonomy): domain Eukaryota; kingdom Metazoa; phylum Chordata; class Actinopteri; family Embiotocidae; genus Embiotoca; species Embiotoca jacksoni. The sequence goes on from NW_027185395.1 coordinate 47,593, forward strand.
CCTAACACGGGATAATTTGGCCCCTAACCCTAACCCAGGGGACTTTGGCCCTAACCCTAACCTAGGGGACTTTGGCCCTAACCCTAACACGGGATAATTTGGCCCCTAACCCTAACACGGGATAATTTGGCCCCTAACCCTAACACGGGATAATTTGGCCCCTAACCCTAACCTAGGGGACTTTGGCCCTAACCCTAACCTAGGGGACTTTGGCCCTAACCCTAACACGGGATAATTTGGCCCCTAACCCTAACACGGGATAATTTGGCCCTAACCCTAACCCAGGGGACTTTGGCCCTAACCCTAACCTAGGGGACTTTGGCCCTAACCCTAACACGGGATAATTTGGCCCCTAACCCTAACACGGGAGAATTTGGCCCCTAACCCTAATACGGGATAATTTGGCCCCTAACCCTAACACGGGATAATTTAATTTGGCCCCTAACCATAATACGGAATAATTTGGCCCCTAACCCTAATACGGGATATAATAATTTTTTTTAAATAAAAATCAGATCCCTATATTTTTTTAAATAAATTTAAAAAAAATAACAGAAACAGTGGTCCATTGAATTTGAAAATATATTTGGATACCGTAACACATTGGAGAAGTTACGAGGACTAAAATGGGGAGGTACGAAAAATGGCCAACGGAATAGAAGCTCCAAAAAGCCAGGCCCCCGCGCAGAAAGGTACGGTCGACAGACAAACAGTCCATCGGGCGAAGCAGAGTCAGAGGGAGAAAGAAATCCACAGGACTAAGCCGGGGGACCCAAAGGGGGAAGGCAAAGCCGATCCGAGGGATAGAGAAGGACCCATAAGACAGAGCAAAGCCGTGGACTGTGACATTTCATGGGGCAAACCGCTGCGCGGGGATAACAGCCAATGGGAGGGAAGCTCCGGAAGCCACGCCCCCACACGACAGGGAGACTCCATAAATAGGAGCAGAGGCAGAGGCCCCCCTGTCTTCATTCGGTCTGCTGACACAGAGCAAGAAGGAGCTGCTCAGCAAAGCAAAAAAAACACTCGTAGACCGCGAGGGGACCACTTTTCTTTTATTTTATTTTATTTTTCTTTCGTGCCTACGCCTGATGAAGACCAAACAGGTCGAAACGTTGCGACAGGCACAGAACAAACCGGTCATATATTTTTTTTAATGACAATCTAGTCACTTTTTATTTTTATTTTTTCTTCTTATTTTTTTCATGCAGGGATCTGTCTCCTCCTGTAACAAAAAAACAAAAAAAGACAAAAAAAATCAGAGAGGAACTAACATTTAACAGGGACAGATGAGCCCAAATTATAAACACGGAATATGAGGGAGAGAGAGGTGTTGGGGTGGGAGTCCTGCCGGAGGATGGACCGTGCATCTACTCTCGCCCGTTTATTCGGACGGGAGGATCAGAATACTTCACCTAACCCGCCAGTGCCTCCTCCGGATCACAGGCTCCCATCCCGCCCCTACTCCCTCATTTCCATCCACGTAATCAGGACCACGTAAAATTAATATTCACCTTGATACCAAATTTGATACTTACCTGATTACTAGAATTCGAACCCAAATTTATATTATATATAACAAACCTAAAATGGATACTTACCTTAAGGCAAAACTGCCTTTTATTTATTTCTCCTAACCCTAACTTGGGATAATTTGGCCCCTAACCCTAACTTGGGATAATTTGGCCCCTAACCCTAACACGGGATAATTTGGCCCCTAACCCTAACCCAGGGGACTTTGGCCCTAACCCTAACCTAGGGGACTTTGGCCCTAACCCTAACACGGGATAATTTGGCCCCTAACCCTAACACGGGATAATTTGGCCCCTAACCCTAACACGGGATAATTTGGCCCCTAACCCTAACCTAGGGGACTTTGGCCCTAACCCTAACCTAGGGGACTTTGGCCCTAACCCTAACACGGGATAATTTGGCCCCTAACCCTAACACGGGATAATTTGGCCCTAACCCTAACCCAGGGGACTTTGGCCCTAACCCTAACCTAGGGGACTTTGGCCCTAACCCTAACACGGGATAATTTGGCCCCTAACCCTAACACGGGAGAATTTGGCCCCTAACCCTAATACGGGATAATTTGGCCCCTAACCCTAACACGGGATAATTTAATTTGGCCCCTAACCATAATACGGAATAATTTGGCCCCTAACCCTAATACGGGATATAATAATTTTTTTTAAATAAAAATCAGATCCCTATATTTTTTTAAATAAATTTAAAAAAAATAACAGAAACAGTGGTCCATTGAATTTGAAAATATATTTGGATACCGTAACACATTGGAGAAGTTACGAGGACTAAAATGGGGAGGTACGAAAAATGGCCAACGGAATAGAAGCTCCAAAAAGCCAGGCCCCCGCGCAGAAAGGTACGGTCGACAGACAAACAGTCCATCGGGCGAAGCAGAGTCAGAGGGAGAAAGAAATCCACAGGACTAAGCCGGGGGACCCAAAGGGGGAAGGCAAAGCCGATCCGAGGGATAGAGAAGGACCCATAAGACAGAGCAAAGCCGTGGACTGTGACATTTCATGGGGCAAACCGCTGCGCGGGGATAACAGCCAATGGGAGGGAAGCTCCGGAAGCCACGCCCCCACACGACAGGGAGACTCCATAAATAGGAGCAGAGGCAGAGGCCCCCCTGTCTTCATTCGGTCTGCTGACACAGAGCAAGAAGGAGCTGCTCAGCAAAGCAAAAAAAACACTCGTAGACCGCGAGGGGACCACTTTTCTTTTATTTTATTTTATTTTTCTTTCGTGCCTACGCCTGATGAAGACCAAACAGGTCGAAACGTTGCGACAGGCACAGAACAAACCGGTCATATATTTTTTTTAATGACAATCTAGTCACTTTTTATTTTTATTTTTTCTTCTTATTTTTTTCATGCAGGGATCTGTCTCCTCCTGTAACAAAAAAACAAAAAAAGACAAAAAAAATCAGAGAGGAACTAACATTTAACAGGGACAGATGAGCCCAAATTATAAACACGGAATATGAGGGAGAGAGAGGTGTTGGGGTGGGAGTCCTGCCGGAGGATGGACCGTGCATCTACTCTCGCCCGTTTATTCGGACGGGAGGATCAGAATACTTCACCTAACCCGCCAGTGCCTCCTCCGGATCACAGGCTCCCATCCCGCCCCTACTCCCTCATTTCCATCCACGTAATCAGGACCACGTAAAATTAATATTCACCTTGATACCAAATTTGATACTTACCTGATTACTAGAATTCGAACCCAAATTTATATTATATATAACAAACCTAAAATGGATACTTACCTTAAGGCAAAACTGCCTTTTATTTATTTCTCCTAACCCTAACTTGGGATAATTTGGCCCCTAACCCTAACTTGGGATAATTTGGCCCCTAACCCTAACACGGGATAATTTGGCCCCTAACCCTAACCCAGGGGACTTTGGCCCTAACCCTAACCTAGGGGACTTTGGCCCTAACCCTAACACGGGATAATTTGGCCCCTAACCCTAACACGGGATAATTTGGCCCCTAACCCTAACACGGGATAATTTGGCCCCTAACCCTAACCTAGGGGACTTTGGCCCTAACCCTAACCTAGGGGACTTTGGCCCTAACCCTAACACGGGATAATTTGGCCCCTAACCCTAACACGGGATAATTTGGCCCTAACCCTAACCCAGGGGACTTTGGCCCTAACCCTAACCTAGGGGACTTTGGCCCTAACCCTAACACGGGATAATTTGGCCCCTAACCCTAACACGGGAGAATTTGGCCCCTAACCCTAATACGGGATAATTTGGCCCCTAACCCTAACACGGGATAATTTAATTTGGCCCCTAACCATAATACGGAATAATTTGGCCCCTAACCCTAATACGGGATATAATAATTTTTTTTAAATAAAAATCAGATCCCTATATTTTTTTAAATAAATTTAAAAAAAATAACAGAAACAGTGGTCCATTGAATTTGAAAATATATTTGGATACCGTAACACATTGGAGAAGTTACGAGGACTAAAATGGGGAGGTACGAAAAATGGCCAACGGAATAGAAGCTCCAAAAAGCCAGGCCCCCGCGCAGAAAGGTACGGTCGACAGACAAACAGTCCATCGGGCGAAGCAGAGTCAGAGGGAGAAAGAAATCCACAGGACTAAGCCGGGGGACCCAAAGGGGGAAGGCAAAGCCGATCCGAGGGATAGAGAAGGACCCATAAGACAGAGCAAAGCCGTGGACTGTGACATTTCATGGGGCAAACCGCTGCGCGGGGATAACAGCCAATGGGAGGGAAGCTCCGGAAGCCACGCCCCCACACGACAGGGAGACTCCATAAATAGGAGCAGAGGCAGAGGCCCCCCTGTCTTCATTCGGTCTGCTGACACAGAGCAAGAAGGAGCTGCTCAGCAAAGCAAAAAAAACACTCGTAGACCGCGAGGGGACCACTTTTCTTTTATTTTATTTTATTTTTCTTTCGTGCCTACGCCTGATGAAGACCAAACAGGTCGAAACGTTGCGACAGGCACAGAACAAACCGGTCATATATTTTTTTTAATGACAATCTAGTCACTTTTTATTTTTATTTTTTCTTCTTATTTTTTTCATGCAGGGATCTGTCTCCTCCTGTAACAAAAAAACAAAAAAAGACAAAAAAAATCAGAGAGGAACTAACATTTAACAGGGACAGATGAGCCCAAATTATAAACACGGAATATGAGGGAGAGAGAGGTGTTGGGGTGGGAGTCCTGCCGGAGGATGGACCGTGCATCTACTCTCGCCCGTTTATTCGGACGGGAGGATCAGAATACTTCACCTAACCCGCCAGTGCCTCCTCCGGATCACAGGCTCCCATCCCGCCCCTACTCCCTCATTTCCATCCACGTAATCAGGACCACGTAAAATTAATATTCACCTTGATACCAAATTTGATACTTACCTGATTACTAGAATTCGAACCCAAATTTATATTATATATAACAAACCTAAAATGGATACTTACCTTAAGGCAAAACTGCCTTTTATTTATTTCTCCTAACCCTAACTTGGGATAATTTGGCCCCTAACCCTAACTTGGGATAATTTGGCCCCTAACCCTAACACGGGATAATTTGGCCCCTAACCCTAACCCAGGGGACTTTGGCCCTAACCCTAACCTAGGGGACTTTGGCCCTAACCCTAACACGGGATAATTTGGCCCCTAACCCTAACACGGGATAATTTGGCCCCTAACCCTAACACGGGATAATTTGGCCCCTAACCCTAACCTAGGGGACTTTGGCCCTAACCCTAACCTAGGGGACTTTGGCCCTAACCCTAACACGGGATAATTTGGCCCCTAACCCTAACACGGGATAATTTGGCCCTAACCCTAACCCAGGGGACTTTGGCCCTAACCCTAACCTAGGGGACTTTGGCCCTAACCCTAACACGGGATAATTTGGCCCCTAACCCTAACACGGGAGAATTTGGCCCCTAACCCTAATACGGGATAATTTGGCCCCTAACCCTAACACGGGATAATTTAATTTGGCCCCTAACCATAATACGGAATAATTTGGCCCCTAACCCTAATACGGGATATAATAATTTTTTTTAAATAAAAATCAGATCCCTATATTTTTTTAAATAAATTTAAAAAAAATAACAGAAACAGTGGTCCATTGAATTTGAAAATATATTTGGATACCGTAACACATTGGAGAAGTTACGAGGACTAAAATGGGGAGGTACGAAAAATGGCCAACGGAATAGAAGCTCCAAAAAGCCAGGCCCCCGCGCAGAAAGGTACGGTCGACAGACAAACAGTCCATCGGGCGAAGCAGAGTCAGAGGGAGAAAGAAATCCACAGGACTAAGCCGGGGGACCCAAAGGGGGAAGGCAAAGCCGATCCGAGGGATAGAGAAGGACCCATAAGACAGAGCAAAGCCGTGGACTGTGACATTTCATGGGGCAAACCGCTGCGCGGGGATAACAGCCAATGGGAGGGAAGCTCCGGAAGCCACGCCCCCACACGACAGGGAGACTCCATAAATAGGAGCAGAGGCAGAGGCCCCCCTGTCTTCATTCGGTCTGCTGACACAGAGCAAGAAGGAGCTGCTCAGCAAAGCAAAAAAAACACTCGTAGACCGCGAGGGGACCACTTTTCTTTTATTTTATTTTATTTTTCTTTCGTGCCTACGCCTGATGAAGACCAAACAGGTCGAAACGTTGCGACAGGCACAGAACAAACCGGTCATATATTTTTTTTAATGACAATCTAGTCACTTTTTATTTTTATTTTTTCTTCTTATTTTTTTCATGCAGGGATCTGTCTCCTCCTGTAACAAAAAAACAAAAAAAGACAAAAAAAATCAGAGAGGAACTAACATTTAACAGGGACAGATGAGCCCAAATTATAAACACGGAATATGAGGGAGAGAGAGGTGTTGGGGTGGGAGTCCTGCCGGAGGATGGACCGTGCATCTACTCTCGCCCGTTTATTCGGACGGGAGGATCAGAATACTTCACCTAACCCGCCAGTGCCTCCTCCGGATCACAGGCTCCCATCCCGCCCCTACTCCCTCATTTCCATCCACGTAATCAGGACCACGTAAAATTAATATTCACCTTGATACCAAATTTGATACTTACCTGATTACTAGAATTCGAACCCAAATTTATATTATATATAACAAACCTAAAATGGATACTTACCTTAAGGCAAAACTGCCTTTTATTTATTTCTCCTAACCCTAACTTGGGATAATTTGGCCCCTAACCCTAACTTGGGATAATTTGGCCCCTAACCCTAACACGGGATAATTTGGCCCCTAACCCTAACCCAGGGGACTTTGGCCCTAACCCTAACCTAGGGGACTTTGGCCCTAACCCTAACACGGGATAATTTGGCCCCTAACCCTAACACGGGATAATTTGGCCCCTAACCCTAACACGGGATAATTTGGCCCCTAACCCTAACCTAGGGGACTTTGGCCCTAACCCTAACCTAGGGGACTTTGGCCCTAACCCTAACACGGGATAATTTGGCCCCTAACCCTAACACGGGATAATTTGGCCCTAACCCTAACCCAGGGGACTTTGGCCCTAACCCTAACCTAGGGGACTTTGGCCCTAACCCTAACACGGGATAATTTGGCCCCTAACCCTAACACGGGAGAATTTGGCCCCTAACCCTAATACGGGATAATTTGGCCCCTAACCCTAACACGGGATAATTTAATTTGGCCCCTAACCATAATACGGAATAATTTGGCCCCTAACCCTAATACGGGATATAATAATTTTTTTTAAATAAAAATCAGATCCCTATATTTTTTTAAATAAATTTAAAAAAAATAACAGAAACAGTGGTCCATTGAATTTGAAAATATATTTGGATACCGTAACACATTGGAGAAGTTACGAGGACTAAAATGGGGAGGTACGAAAAATGGCCAACGGAATAGAAGCTCCAAAAAGCCAGGCCCCCGCGCAGAAAGGTACGGTCGACAGACAAACAGTCCATCGGGCGAAGCAGAGTCAGAGGGAGAAAGAAATCCACAGGACTAAGCCGGGGGACCCAAAGGGGGAAGGCAAAGCCGATCCGAGGGATAGAGAAGGACCCATAAGACAGAGCAAAGCCGTGGACTGTGACATTTCATGGGGCAAACCGCTGCGCGGGGATAACAGCCAATGGGAGGGAAGCTCCGGAAGCCACGCCCCCACACGACAGGGAGACTCCATAAATAGGAGCAGAGGCAGAGGCCCCCCTGTCTTCATTCGGTCTGCTGACACAGAGCAAGAAGGAGCTGCTCAGCAAAGCAAAAAAAACACTCGTAGACCGCGAGGGGACCACTTTTCTTTTATTTTATTTTATTTTTCTTTCGTGCCTACGCCTGATGAAGACCAAACAGGTCGAAACGTTGCGACAGGCACAGAACAAACCGGTCATATATTTTTTTTAATGACAATCTAGTCACTTTTTATTTTTATTTTTTCTTCTTATTTTTTTCATGCAGGGATCTGTCTCCTCCTGTAACAAAAAAACAAAAAAAGACAAAAAAAATCAGAGAGGAACTAACATTTAACAGGGACAGATGAGCCCAAATTATAAACACGGAATATGAGGGAGAGAGAGGTGTTGGGGTGGGAGTCCTGCCGGAGGATGGACCGTGCATCTACTCTCGCCCGTTTATTCGGACGGGAGGATCAGAATACTTCACCTAACCCGCCAGTGCCTCCTCCGGATCACAGGCTCCCATCCCGCCCCTACTCCCTCATTTCCATCCACGTAATCAGGACCACGTAAAATTAATATTCACCTTGATACCAAATTTGATACTTACCTGATTACTAGAATTCGAACCCAAATTTATATTATATATAACAAACCTAAAATGGATACTTACCTTAAGGCAAAACTGCCTTTTATTTATTTCTCCTAACCCTAACTTGGGATAATTTGGCCCCTAACCCTAACTTGGGATAATTTGGCCCCTAACCCTAACACGGGATAATTTGGCCCCTAACCCTAACCCAGGGGACTTTGGCCCTAACCCTAACCTAGGGGACTTTGGCCCTAACCCTAACACGGGATAATTTGGCCCCTAACCCTAACACGGGATAATTTGGCCCCTAACCCTAACACGGGATAATTTGGCCCCTAACCCTAACCTAGGGGACTTTGGCCCTAACCCTAACCTAGGGGACTTTGGCCCTAACCCTAACACGGGATAATTTGGCCCCTAACCCTAACACGGGATAATTTGGCCCTAACCCTAACCCAGGGGACTTTGGCCCTAACCCTAACCTAGGGGACTTTGGCCCTAACCCTAACACGGGATAATTTGGCCCCTAACCCTAACACGGGAGAATTTGGCCCCTAACCCTAATACGGGATAATTTGGCCCCTAACCCTAACACGGGATAATTTAATTTGGCCCCTAACCATAATACGGAATAATTTGGCCCCTAACCCTAATACGGGATATAATAATTTTTTTTAAATAAAAATCAGATCCCTATATTTTTTTAAATAAATTTAAAAAAAATAACAGAAACAGTGGTCCATTGAATTTGAAAATATATTTGGATACCGTAACACATTGGAGAAGTTACGAGGACTAAAATGGGGAGGTACGAAAAATGGCCAACGGAATAGAAGCTCCAAAAAGCCAGGCCCCCGCGCAGAAAGGTACGGTCGACAGACAAACAGTCCATCGGGCGAAGCAGAGTCAGAGGGAGAAAGAAATCCACAGGACTAAGCCGGGGGACCCAAAGGGGGAAGGCAAAGCCGATCCGAGGGATAGAGAAGGACCCATAAGACAGAGCAAAGCCGTGGACTGTGACATTTCATGGGGCAAACCGCTGCGCGGGGATAACAGCCAATGGGAGGGAAGCTCCGGAAGCCACGCCCCCACACGACAGGGAGACTCCATAAATAGGAGCAGAGGCAGAGGCCCCCCTGTCTTCATTCGGTCTGCTGACACAGAGCAAGAAGGAGCTGCTCAGCAAAGCAAAAAAAACACTCGTAGACCGCGAGGGGACCACTTTTCTTTTATTTTATTTTATTTTTCTTTCGTGCCTACGCCTGATGAAGACCAAACAGGTCGAAACGTTGCGACAGGCACAGAACAAACCGGTCATATATTTTTTTTAATGACAATCTAGTCACTTTTTATTTTTATTTTTTCTTCTTATTTTTTTCATGCAGGGATCTGTCTCCTCCTGTAACAAAAAAACAAAAAAAGACAAAAAAAATCAGAGAGGAACTAACATTTAACAGGGACAGATGAGCCCAAATTATAAACACGGAATATGAGGGAGAGAGAGGTGTTGGGGTGGGAGTCCTGCCGGAGGATGGACCGTGCATCTACTCTCGCCCGTTTATTCGGACGGGAGGATCAGAATACTTCACCTAACCCTAACCCTAACCCTAAACCTAAACCTAAACCCTAACCCTAACCCTAACCCTAACCCTAACCCTAACTCAGGATAATTTGGCCCTAATCCTAAACCAGGATTTTTTTGGCCCTAACCCTAACCAGGGAGACCCTGGCCCTAAGCCTAAAATTTGGACTCTCTGGCCTTATCCCTATCCCAGGATATTTTAACCCTAACCCTAACCGGGGTCACCTTGAAAGGCCCTAAACCTAAATTTTGAAGGGGAAGCATGGCCTATGGAAAAGAAGCCCCAAAAGCCAAGCCCCCGCGCAGTAAGGTTCTGTCAGGTGGTGGTGATCAGTCCAATAGGCAAAAGCAAGGTCAAAGGGACAGGAAGATCCACAGGGCCGCAGAGGAATAAGACCCCCCAAAAGGAGGGGGCGAACCCGGGCCGATGGATGGATAAAGGTACCCAAAAGACCAGCAAAGCCATGGACTTGGAAGTTCCTGGGGACAAACCGCTGCGCAGGGTGGACAGCCACTGGGAGGGACACCCCAGAAGCCACGCGCCCACAGGACAGGGAGACTCCATGGGCTGGAGCAGAGGCGGACGCCACCCCTGTCCACATTTGGTTTAATTTTTTTTAAATTTTTTTTAAATAACCACTCAGGAGCCACTTTTTATTTTTTTTAATTCTTTTTATTCTTCTTCCATGCTTGTGCCTGGTAAAAGGAAAAGAAGTGCCCTCTTACCAGCCTGGGCACTTGGCCAAACTGTCTGGGCCCCCGCCCCTGCAGACAGAGGGAGAAGCAGCCAGAAGAGCCCTCTCAACAGCCTGGGCGCTGAGCCAAAATGTCTGGGCCCGCCACTGCAAGCTGTGGGAGACTGGCCCCTTCTCTCCATACTCCGTTGAGCTGAACAAGGGAACAGACCTCACGGCCAACAGGTAAGTATGAGTTTTTTATCTTTTTGATATCTTTTTTAGTTTAGTCTTTTTATTTTTATGTGCCAATTGCCTGAAGAAGACTTAAAAAAGTCGAAACGTCGCGACAGGCACATTAGCTTGCAAAAACATTTAGAGTTTTTGCTTTTTGCATTTTTCTTTTCTTTTGTTTTGTTTTTTCGTTTTTTATTTTTTTATTTTTAGTTTGGACCCTCCTTACCAGCTGTGAAGTACAAGACAGCGGGGAGTGATTTTGGACTGGGAGACCTACCTGGTTGAGGGCCCGTGCTTCACCTTCCCACCGTTCATTCGGAGGGGGGGATCAGTTCCCTGCACCCTAACTCGCCAGTGCCGCCTCTGGGATAGGTTTCCCACACCCATCCCCACTTCCCTACTTCCTCCAGACCACCTTGGAGACACAAAGACATGGACAACAAGAAGACCAAAGTAAAGAGTGGACCTGTCCCTATCCTGGGATATTTTGACACTAAACCTAACACTGGTTTTTTTTGGCCCTAACCCTAACTCAGGATAATTTGGCCCTAATCCTAAACCAGGATTTTTTTGGCCCTAACCCTAACCAGGGAGACCCTGGCCCTAAGCCTAAAATTTGGACTCTCTGGCCTTATCCCTATCCCAGGATATTTTAACCCTAACCCTAACCGGGGTCACCTTGAAAGGCCCTAAACCTAAATTTTGAAGGGGAAGCATGGCCTATGGAAAAGAAGCCCCAAAAGCCAAGCCCCCGCGCAGTAAGGTTCTGTCAGGTGGTGGTGATCAGTCCAATAGGCAAAAGCAAGGTCAAAGGGACAGGAAGATCCACAGGGCCGCAGAGGAATAAGACCCCCCAAAAGGAGGGGGCGAACCCGGGCCGATGGATGGATAAAGGTACCCAAAAGACCAGCAAAGCCATGGACTTGGAAGTTCCTGGGGACAAACCGCTGCGCAGGGTGGACAGCCACTGGGAGGGACACCCCAGAAGCCACGCGCCCACAGGACAGGGAGACTCCATGGGCTGGAGCAGAGGCGGACGCCACCCCTGTCCACATTTGGTTTAATTTTTTTTAAATTTTTTTTAAATAACCACTCAGGAGCCACTTTTTATTTTTTTTAATTCTTTTTATTCTTCTTCCATGCTTGTGCCTGGTAAAAGGAAAAGAAGTGCCCTCTTACCAGCCTGGGCACTTGGCCAAACTGTCTGGGCCCCCGCCCCTGCAGACAGAGGGAGAAGCAGCCAGAAGAGCCCTCTCAACAGCCTGGGCGCTGAGCCAAAATGTCTGGGCCCGCCACTGCAAGCTGTGGGAGACTGGCCCCTTCTCTCCATACTCCGTTGAGCTGAACAAGGGAACAGACCTCACGGCCAACAGGTAAGTATGAGTTTTTTATCTTTTTGATATCTTTTTTAGTTTAGTCTTTTTATTTTTATGTGCCAATTGCCTGAAGAAGACTTAAAAAAGTCGAAACGTCGCGACAGGCACATTAGCTTGCAAAAACATTTAGAGTTTTTGCTTTTTGCTTTTTTCTTTTCTTTTGTTTTGTTTTTTCGTTTTTTATTTTTTTATTTTTAGTTTGGACCCTCCTTACCAGCTGTGAAGTACAAGACAGCGGGGAGTGATTTTGGACTGGGAGACCTACCTGGTTGAGGGCCCGTGCTTCACCTTCCCACCGTTCATTCGGAGGGGGGGATCAGTTCCCTGCACCCTAACTCGCCAGTGCCGCCTCTGGGATAGGTTTCCCACACCCATCCCCACTTCCCTACTTCCTCCAGACCACCTTGGAGACACAAAGACATGGACAACAAGAAGACCAAAGTAAAGAGTGGACCTGTCCCTATCCTGGGATATTTTGACACTAAACCTAACACTGGTTTTTTTTGGCCCTAACCCTAACTCAGGATAATTTGGCCCTAATCCTAAACCAGGATTTTTTTGGCCCTAACCCTAACCAGGGAGACCCTGGCCCTAAGCCTAAAATTTGGACTCTCTGGCCTTATCCCTATCCCAGGATATTTTAACCCTAACCCTAACCGGGGTCACCTTGAAAGGCCCTAAACCTAAATTTTGAAGGGGAAGCATGGCCTATGGAAAAGAAGCCCCAAAAGCCAAGCCCCCGCGCAGTAAGGTTCTGTCAGGTGGTGGTGATCAGTCCAATAGGCAAAAGCAAGGTCAAAGGGACAGGAAGATCCACAGGGCCGCAGAGGAATAAGACCCCCCAAAAGGAGGGGGCGAACCCGGGCCGATGGATGGATAAAGGTACCCAAAAGACCAGCAAAGCCATGGACTTGGAAGTTCCTGGGGACAAACCGCTGCGCAGGGTGGACAGCCACTGGGAGGGACACCCCAGAAGCCACGCGCCCACAGGACAGGGAGACTCCATGGGCTGGAGCAGAGGCGGACGCCACCCCTGTCCACATTTGGTTTAATTTTTTTTAATTTTTTTTAAATAACCACTCAGGAGCCACTTTTTATTTTTTTAATTCTTTTTATTCTTCTTCCATGCTTGTGCCTGGTAAAAGGAAAAGAAGTGCCCTCTTACCAGCCTGGGCACTTGGCCAAACTGTCTGGGCCCCCGCCCCTGCAGACAGAGGGAGAAGCAGCCAGAAGAGCCCTCTCAACAGCCTGGGCGCTGAGCCAAAATGTCTGGGCCCGCCACTGCAAGCTGTGGGAGACTGGCCCCTTCTCTCCATACTCCGTTGAGCTGAACAAGGGAACAGACCTCACGGCCAACAGGTAAGTATGAGTTTTTTATCTTTTTGATATCTTTTTTAGTTTAGTCTTTTTATTTTTATGTGCCAATTGCCTGAAGAAGACTTAAAAAAGTCGAAACGTCGCGACAGGCACATTAGCTTGCAAAAACATTTAGAGTTTTTGCTTTTTGCATTTTTCTTTTCTTTTGTTTTGTTTTTTCGTTTTTTATTTTTTTATTTTTAGTTTGGACCCTCCTTACCAGCTGTGAAGTACAAGACAGCGGGGAGTGATTTTGGACTGGGAGACCTACCTGGTTGAGGGCCCGTGCTTCACCTTCCCACCGTTCATTCGGAGGGGGGGATCAGTTCCCTGCACCCTAACTCGCCAGTGCCGCCTCTGGGATAGGTTTCCCACACCCATCCCCACTTCCCTACTTCCTCCAGACCACCTTGGAGACACAAAGACATGGACAACAAGAAGACCAAAGTAAAGAGTGGACCTGTCCCTATCCTGGGATATTTTGACACTAAACCTAACACTGGTTTTTTTTGGCCCTAACCCTAACTCAGGATAATTTGGCCCTAATCCTAAACCAGGATTTTTTTGGCCCTAACCCTAACCAGGGAGACCCTGGCCCTAAGCCTAAAATTTGGACTCTCTGGCCTTATCCCTATCCCAGGATATTTTAACCCTAACCCTAACCGGGGTCACCTTGAAAGGCCCTAAACCTAAATTTTGAAGGGGAAGCATGGCCTATGGAAAAGAAGCCCCAAAAGCCAAGCCCCCGCGCAGTAAGGTTCTGTCAGGTGGTGGTGATCAGTCCAATAGGCAAAAGCAAGGTCAAAGGGACAGGAAGATCCACAGGGCCGCAGAGGAATAAGACCCCCCAAAAGGAGGGGGCGAACCCGGGCCGATGGATGGATAAAGGTACCCAAAAGACCAGCAAAGCCATGGACTTGGAAGTTCCTGGGGACAAACCGCTGCGCAGGGTGGACAGCCACTGGGAGGGACACCCCAGAAGCCACGCGCCCACAGGACAGGGAGACTCCATGGGCTGGAGCAGAGGCGGACGCCACCCCTGTCCACATTTGGTTTAATTTTTTTTAAAATTTTTTTTAAATAACCACTCAGGAGCCACTTTTTATTTTTTTTAATTCTTTTTATTCTTCTTCCATGCTTGTGCCTGGTAAAAGGAAAAGAAGTGCCCTCTTACCAGCCTGGGCACTTGGCCAAACTGTCTGGGCCCCCGCCCCTGCAGACAGAGGGAGAAGCAGCCAGAAGAGCCCTCTCAACAGCCTGGGCGCTGAGCCAAAATGTCTGGGCCCGCCACTGCAAGCTGTGGGAGACTGGCCCCTTCTCTCCATACTCCGTTGAGCTGAACAAGGGAACAGACCTCACGGCCAACAGGTAAGTATGAGTTTTTTATCTTTTTGATATCTTTTTTAGTTTAGTCTTTTTATTTTTATGTGCCAATTGCCTGAAGAAGACTTAAAAAAGTCGAAACGTCGCGACAGGCACATTAGCTTGCAAAAACATTTAGAGTTTTTGCTTTTTGCATTTTTCTTTTCTTTTGTTTTGTTTTTTCGTTTTTTATTTTTTTATTTTTAGTTTGGACCCTCCTTACCAGCTGTGAAGTACAAGACAGCGGGGAGTGATTTTGGACTGGGAGACCTACCTGGTTGAGGGCCCGTGCTTCACCTTCCCACCGTTCATTCGGAGGGGGGGATCAGTTCCCTGCACCCTAACTCGCCAGTGCCGCCTCTGGGATAGGTTTCCCACACCCATCCCCACTTCCCTACTTCCTCCAGACCACCTTGGAGACACAAAGACATGGACAACAAGAAGACCAAAGTAAAGAGTGGACCTGTCCCTATCCTGGGATATTTTGACACTAAACCTAACACTGGTTTTTTTTGGCCCTAACCCTAACTCAGGATAATTTGGCCCTAATCCTAAACCAGGATTTTTTTGGCCCTAACCCTAACCAGGGAGACCCTGGCCCTAAGCCTAAAATTTGGACTCTCTGGCCTTATCCCTATCCCAGGATATTTTAACCCTAACCCTAACCGGGGTCACCTTGAAAGGCCCTAAACCTAAATTTTGAAGGGGAAGCATGGCCTATGGAAAAGAAGCCCCAAAAGCCAAGCCCCCGCGCAGTAAGGTTCTGTCAGGTGGTGGTGATCAGTCCAATAGGCAAAAGCAAGGTCAAAGGGACAGGAAGATCCACAGGGCCGCAGAGGAATAAGACCCCCCAAAAGGAGGGGGCGAACCCGGGCCGATGGATGGATAAAGGTACCCAAAAGACCAGCAAAGCCATGGACTTGGAAGTTCCTGGGGACAAACCGCTGCGCAGGGTGGACAGCCACTGGGAGGGACACCCCAGAAGCCACGCGCCCACAGGACAGGGAGACTCCATGGGCTGGAGCAGAGGCGGACGCCACCCCTGTCCACATTTGGTTTAATTTTTTTTAAAATTTTTTTTAAATAACCACTCAGGAGCCACTTTTTATTTTTTTTAATTCTTTTTATTCTTCTTCCATGCTTGTGCCTGGTAAAAGGAAAAGAAGTGCCCTCTTACCAGCCTGGGCACTTGGCCAAACTGTCTGGGCCCCCGCCCCTGCAGACAGAGGGAGAAGCAGCCAGAAGAGCCCTCTCAACAGCCTGGGCGCTGAGCCAAAATGTCTGGGCCCGCCACTGCAAGCTGTGGGAGACTGGCCCCTTCTCTCCATACTCCGTTGAGCTGAACAAGGGAACAGACCTCACGGCCAACAGGTAAGTATGAGTTTTTTATCTTTTTGATATCTTTTTTAGTTTAGTCTTTTTATTTTTATGTGCCAATTGCCTGAAGAAGACTTAAAAAAGTCGAAACGTCGCGACAGGCACATTAGCTTGCAAAAACATTTAGAGTTTTTGCTTTTTGCATTTTTCTTTTCTTTTGTTTTGTTTTTTCGTTTTTTATTTTTTTATTTTTAGTTTGGACCCTCCTTACCAGCTGTGAAGTACAAGACAGCGGGGAGTGATTTTGGACTGGGAGACCTACCTGGTTGAGGGCCCGTGCTTCACCTTCCCACCGTTCATTCGGAGGGGGGGATCAGTTCCCTGCACCCTAACTCGCCAGTGCCGCCTCTGGGATAGGTTTCCCACACCCATCCCCACTTCCCTACTTCCTCCAGACCACCTTGGAGACACAAAGACATGGACAACAAGAAGACCAAAGTAAAGAGTGGACCTGTCCCTATCCTGGGATATTTTGACACTAAACCTAACACTGGTTTTTTTTGGCCCTAACCCTAACTCAGGATAATTTGGCCCTAATCCTAAACCAGGATTTTTTTGGCCCTAACCCTAACCAGGGAGACCCTGGCCCTAAGCCTAAAATTTGGACTCTCTGGCCTTATCCCTATCCCAGGATATTTTAACCCTAACCCTAACCGGGGTCACCTTGAAAGGCCCTAAACCTAAATTTTGAAGGGGAAGCATGGCCTATGGAAAAGAAGCCCCAAAAGCCAAGCCCCCGCGCAGTAAGGTTCTGTCAGGTGGTGGTGATCAGTCCAATAGGCAAAAGCAAGGTCAAAGGGACAGGAAGATCCACAGGGCCGCAGAGGAATAAGACCCCCCAAAAGGAGGGGGCGAACCCGGGCCGATGGATGGATAAAGGTACCCAAAAGACCAGCAAAGCCATGGACTTGGAAGTTCCTGGGGACAAACCGCTGCGCAGGGTGGACAGCCACTGGGAGGGACACCCCAGAAGCCACGCGCCCACAGGACAGGGAGACTCCATGGGCTGGAGCAGAGGCGGACGCCACCCCTGTCCACATTTGGTTTAATTTTTTTTAAAAATTTTTTTTAAATAACCACTCAGGAGCCACTTTTTATTTTTTTTAATTCTTTTTATTCTTCTTCCATGCTTGTGCCTGGTAAAAGGAAAAGAAGTGCCCTCTTACCAGCCTGGGCACTTGGCCAAACTGTCTGGGCCCCCGCCCCTGCAGACAGAGGGAGAAGCAGCCAGAAGAGCCCTCTCAACAGCCTGGGCGCTGAGCCAAAATGTCTGGGCCCACCACTGCAAGCTGTGGGAGACTGGCCCCTTCTCTCCATACTCCGTTGAGCTGAACAAGGGAACAGACCTCACGGCCAACAGGTAAGTATGAGTTTTTTATCTTTTTGATATCTTTTTTAGTTTAGTCTTTTTATTTTTATGTGCCAATTGCCTGAAGAAGACTTAAAAAAGTCGAAACGTCGCGACAGGCACATTAGCTTGCAAAAACATTTAGAGTTTTTGCTTTTTGCTTTTTTCTTTTCTTTTGTTTTGTTTTTTCGTTTTTTATTTTTTTATTTTTAGTTTGGACCCTCCTTACCAGCTGTGAAGTACAAGACAGCGGGGAGTGATTTTGGACTGGGAGACCTACCTGGTTGAGGGCCCGTGCTTCACCTTCCCACCGTTCATTCGGAGGGGGGGATCAGTTCCCTGCACCCTAACTCGCCAGTGCCGCCTCTGGGATAGGTTTCCCACACCCATCCCCACTTCCCTACTTCCTCCAGACCACCTTGGAGACACAAAGACATGGACAACAAGAAGACCAAAGTAAAGAGTGGACCTGTCCCTATCCTGGGATATTTTGACACTAAACCTAACACTGGTTTTTTTGGCCCTAACCCTAACTCAGGATAATTTGGCCCTAATCCTAAACCAGGATTTTTTTTGGCCCTAACCCTAACCAGGGAGACCCTGGCCCTAAGCCTAAAATTTGGACTCTCTGGCCTTATCCCTATCCCAGGATATTTTAACCCTAACCCTAACCGGGGTCACCTTGAAAGGCCCTAAACCTAAATTTTGAAGGGGAAGCATGGCCTATGGAAAAGAAGCCCCAAAAGCCAAGCCCCCGCGCAGTAAGGTTCTGTCAGGTGGTGGTGATCAGTCCAATAGGCAAAAGCAAGGTCAAAGGGACAGGAAGATCCACAGGGCCGCAGAGGAATAAGACCCCCCAAAAGGAGGGGGCGAACCCGGGCCGATGGATGGATAAAGGTACCCAAAAGACCAGCAAAGCCATGGACTTGGAAGTTCCTGGGGACAAACCGCTGCGCAGGGTGGACAGCCACTGGGAGGGACACCCCAGAAGCCACGCGCCCACAGGACAGGGAGACTCCATGGGCTGGAGCAGAGGCGGACGCCACCCCTGTCCACATTTGGTTTAATTTTTTTAATTTTTTTTAAATAACCACTCAGGAGCCACTTTTTATTTTTTTAATTCTTTTTATTCTTCTTCCATGCTTGTGCCTGGTAAAAGGAAAAGAAGTGCCCTCTTACCAGCCTGGGCACTTGGCCAAACTGTCTGGGCCCCCGCCCCTGCAGACAGAGGGAGAAGCAGCCAGAAGAGCCCTCTCAACAGCCTGGGCGCTGAGCCAAAATGTCTGGGCCCGCCACTGCAAGCTGTGGGAGACTGGCCCCTTCTCTCCATACTCCGTTGAGCTGAACAAGGGAACAGACCTCACGGCCAACAGGTAAGTATGAGTTTTTTATCTTTTTGATATCTTTTTTAGTTTAGTCTTTTTATTTTTATGTGCCAATTGCCTGAAGAAGACTTAAAAAAGTCGAAACGTCGCGACAGGCACATTAGCTTGCAAAAACATTTAGAGTTTTTGCTTTTTGCTTTTTTCTTTTCTTTTGTTTTGTTTTTTCGTTTTTTATTTTTTTATTTTTAGTTTGGACCCTCCTTACCAGCTGTGAAGTACAAGACAGCGGGGAGTGATTTTGGACTGGGAGACCTACCTGGTTGAGGGCCCGTGCTTCACCTTCCCACCGTTCATTCGGAGGGGGGGATCAGTTCCCTGCACCCTAACCCTAAACCCTAAACCCTAACCCTAACCCTAACCCTAACCCTAGCCCTAGCCCTAGCCCTAACCCTAGCCCTAAACCTAACCCATCCCTCTTTCCTAACCCTAACCCTAACCCCTTTTTCCTAACCCTAACCCCTAACCCTAATCCTAACCCACCCTCTTCCCTAACCCTAACCCTAACCCACCCCTCTTCCCTAAACCCTAACCCTAACCTTAACCCTAATCCTAACCCACCCCTCTTCCCTAACCCTAACCCCTAACCCTAACCCTAACCCACCCCTCTTCCCTAACCCTAACCCACCCCTCTTCCCTAAACCCTAACCCTAACCTTAACCCTAATCCTAACCCACCCCTCTTCCCTAACCCTAACCCCTAACCCTAACCCTAACCCACCCCTCTTCCCTAACCCTAAACCCTAACCCTAACTCTAACCCTAATCCTAACCCACCCCTCTTCCCTAACCCTAACCCTAACCCACCCCTCTTCCCTAACCCTAACCTTAACCCATCCCTCTTTCCTAACCCTAACCAACCTACCCTAACCCTCCCAACCCATAAACCTAAAATTAAAAAATTAAAACCCCCCCCCTTTTTTTTCTTTTTCTTTTTTTCTTTTAAATATTAGAAATCAAGGGATTTTAGAAAATATAATAATTAGGGATTAAAATAATATTAATAGTGGTCAAATAATTAGAATAATTAGAATTAAAAAGGCAAAAAAACTAAGGAGAAAAGCAATTCTTTTCTCCAAAAGTTAGGTGCCTTCCAAAAAGGCATGAAATTAGGAGCCTCCTAGATAGACAGGGCTCTCGGCCAATGAGCAAAAAGCTCCGCTAGGCCCACCCCTGCAGACAGAGGGAGGCATATATAAGAGCAGCTGCAGAAGCGTCTGTCCCCTCTTTCCATTATCTGTTGAGCTGAACACATGCACAGACCTCATACAGCCAACAAGACCACTATTTAGATTTCATTGTGCCTTAGCCTGAAGAAGACTCTAAGGAGTCGAAACGTCGCGATAGGCACGATATTAATTTTTCAAAAAATCTAGAATTTATTTTTTCTTTTCTTTTCTTAAAATAACAACATATATACTTACCTTATACTTACCTTACCCTACTTTCCCTACGTTTATTTCACCCCACTTACCTGATTTTATTTTCTTTCCCTTTATTCCTTTGGAATAAAACCCCTTTTCTCCCTCCCCAACCACCATGAGCACAGCTCACCACGATTGGACCCTTGTCAGCCACCGGAGGGGACGAAACCGTCCTCCGGCCAGGCCACAGACAAATTACGGGCACGAAACACACAACAGGGGGGAGTGGGATTGGACTGGGAGACCCACCTGGAGGAAGGCCCGTGCTCCACCCTTCATCCGTTCGTTCGGATGGGGGGATCAGTTTCCACACCCTAACCCTAACCCTAAACCCTAAACCCTAACCCTAACCCTAACCCTAAACCCTAACCCTAACCCTAACCCTAACCCAACCCTAACCCTAACCCTAAACCCTAACCCTAACCCTAAACCTAAACCTAAACCTAAACCCTAAACCCTAAACCTAACCCTAAACCCTAACCCTAACCCTAACCCCTAACCCTAACCCCTAACCCCTAACCCTAACCCTAACCCTAACCCTAACCAACCCTAACCCTATCCCTAAACCCTAACCCTAACCCTAACCCCAACCCTATCCCTAAACCCTAACCCTAACCCTAACCAACCCTAACCCTAACCCTTAACCCCTAACCCCTAACCCTAACCCCAACCCTAACCCAGGCACATTAGCTTGCAAAAACATTTAGAGTTTTTGCTTTTTTCTTTTCTTTTGTTTTGTTTTTTTGTTTTTTATTTTTTTATTTTTAGTTTGGACCCTCCTTACCAGCTGTGAAGTACAAGACAGCGGGGAGTGATTTTGGACTGGGAGACCTACCTGGTTGAGGGCTCGTGCTTCACCTTCCCACCGTTCATTCGGAGGGGGGGATCAGTTCCCTGCACCCTAACTCGCCAGTGCCGCCTCTGGGATAGGTTTCCCACACCCATCCCCACTTCCCTACTTCCTCCAGACCACCTTGGAGACACAAAGACATGGACAACAAGAAGACTAAAGTAAAGAGTGGACCTGTCCCTATCCTGGGATATTTTGACACTAACCCTAACACTGTGGTTTTTTTTGGCCCTAATCCTAACCCAGGATAATTTGGCCCTAACCCTAAACCAGAATTTTTTTTTTTGGCCCTAACCCTAACCAGGGAGACCCTGGCCCTAAGCCTAAAATTTGGACTCTCTGGCCTTATCCCTATCCCAGGATATTTTAACCCTAACCCTAACCGGGGTCACCTTGGCCCTAAACCTAAATTTTGAAGGGGAAGCATGGCCTATGGAAAAGAAGCCCCAAAAGCCAAGCCCCTGCGCAGTAAGGTTCTGTCAGGTTAGGGTTAGGGTTAGGAAGAAAAGAAAAAAAGTCATTCATTCTGGATTAACCAGAGCCAACCAACTGTGGACAAATGTTTGCATCAGGTGTCCATTAGGCAAAAGCAAGGTCAAAGGGACAGGAAGATTCACAGGGCCGCAGAGGAATAAGACCCCCCAAAAGGAGGGGGCGAACCCGGGCCGATGGATGGATAAAGGTACCCAAAAGACCAGCAAAGCCATGGACTTGGAAGTTCCTGGGGACAAACCGCTGCGCAGGGTGGACAGCCACTGGGAGGGACACCCCAGAAGCCACGCGCCCACAGGACAGGGAGACTCCATGGGCTGGAGCAGAGGCGGACGCCACCCATGTCCTCATTTGGTTTAATTTTTTTTTTTTTTTTTTTTTTTTTTTTTTTTTTTAAATAACCACTCAGGAGCCACTTTTTATTTTTTTAATTCTTTTTATTCTTCTTCCATGCCTGTGCCTGGTAAAAGGAAAAGAAGTGCCCTCTTACCAGCCTGGGCACTTGGCCAAACTGTCTGGGCCCCCGCCCCTGCAGACAGAGGGAGAAGCAGCCAGAAGAGCCCTCTCAACAGCCTGGGCGCTGAGCCAAAATGTCTGGGCCCGCCACTGCAAGCTGTGGGAGACTGGCCCCTTCTCTCCATACTCTGTTGAGCTGAACAAGGGAACAGACCTCAGGGCCAACAGGTAAGTATGAGTTTTTTATCTTTTTTATATCTTTTTTAGTTTAGTCTTTTTATTTTCATGTGCCAATTGCCTGAAGAAGACGAATAAAAGTGGCACCAACAGGACAAGAAATCCGTCCACCTGCATGGCAGCTACCTGCTAACAGCATGACCCCCCAAAGAAAATGTGCAGTGAGTACTCACAGTTGGTGTCGGTCCCAATCTTCCGAGAAAAGACATCCAGCGTTTGTGTCCATCTGTTATATTGAGTACGAACTACATGTGATTTCCCGCCATACACTCCAGCTGTCTTCTCCCAGATGGTGAAGCCAGGAGCTCATTAGCACAATGGTACACGCACGTGGCAAAGAACTCAGCGCAATTAAGTGTTTTCCTTCGGCCAACATGGTGGACTTTGTTATATGAACGAATCATATATGTGTACAAAAGTATTTATCTGACTTGAACTAATGACAAGAATAACCTTTTTGTGGTCCTTCCAATGTCTCTGTCTCAGCTTCCCCTCCGTGTGTCGGCTTGTCTTTCTCCGTTTCGCGCTCTCCTGCCGGTTAGCTCCGCCCCTCGAACATCCTGATAGGTTCCACAATCAAGAAGTCTGGCTAGCAACACATTGACACCTCAACCAACCAATGAAAAAACAGTAATCACACGACAGGTTCGCAGTCACCAGAGAGCAGTAGGACACTTGAACACTTTGAACATTTAATTTTTGAGCTTATTAATATCAGTTAAAAATGTCTGTTTTACATGATTGCAGATGAACAGTGTTCAGGGGAGAGGAGCAGCACCGAACATAGCAACTACAACCCAGGAATTGAGAAAGCAGGTTTCACAGCTCCTGTAGTTCTCCACTGTGTCCAGCAGAGTGCAGCAAACGCCGGTTGAGTACTGTGTGGAGGATCGTGGTCTCTGATTGGATGAAGCGGAAAAGTATATTTCCCATGTTCATGAGTATTTAGTTCCACTTCAACGTTACTTAGGCGTTGATAAAAAGTATGAGAGCAAGCATTAGTAATATTTTCCATTATTAAGCTTGTATTTGTGTCTTTCTGGAGCTGTGAAATAAAACAAGCGCCACGGGTGATAAGGACATGACTGAACAGTGCTATAAATGACGTGTTTCCTTTCAGTTTGTATCAAATTGAATGGACTCAGTCATGATGAAACTTTGTGTTCTGTTCGGTTCGGTTCGTTGCGGGTTCGGGTGGGGGGGGAATAAAAGGGGGTGGGCAGCGGGATGAAGAATATGCAAATGATTCAACAAGTTACAATATTTTTCAAGTTCAACAATAAACTTATAAATCTTTTTTGTAAGTTCTGTCACAAACTACTCGTTCACAACAATTACTTTGATATCTCGAATCAACAACAACACAACAGTAAACATGTTTCATGTGTTCATGTGCTGTTTCATGAATGATTAAGTTGAACAATGAAGTTTTACAAATATCAAACATTTATAACTTTTTGTCACCTCGTTAGCACTTCTACAACCAACAGTTCAACCTCTCAGTAATGAACAAATAGAGAAATCTTAACACTGTTAACAATGTAGTAAAGTACCAGATTGATATTATTAATGATGTCTATCATCTTATGATCACAGCAGGTGTGAGTCACTCAGTGACGGCAGTGAAGAGTTTACAGTGTTGCTCAACAAGCGAGCAGACAGACAGACAGACACACAGACAATGAAAAAACAAGAGAATAACAACGTTGACAGTTTCCATGTTTTCAGGAGAGATCTCATTATACTGACTGAATCAATCTACCAATCAGAGCGGGAGGGGAGGGTTACTACAGTTTCACTGTGTCCATCTTAAATGTGTGCATTCACAAACCAGTAAATATGTCCGAGTGATAAATACTTCTGTGTTTTTAAGTATGTATTTATGTATCAGGTACATTTAGGTCAAAATGAATCTGCATAAAGGTCACTAGCCCAATGCTAACACTAATTCTATAGTAATTCTTATTAAGCATTACATAATCACAGGGTTGGAAAGCAGGTTATGCTAAAGTCATGTGCAACCATAGTTAGCTGTAGAAAGGATGATGTCATTGTGTAATGACTGTGAGTGGATGGATTACAATTTATCTTCAAAACTCATCTATATAGGCTGAACTTTGGGGACTTCCCACATTTCCATATGAAGATGACCTTTAAACATATAATCAGTGGAGCAGTTCTTAGTGTTGCTTGTTTCACCCAAACTTTCAACCAGCACTGTTGTCCAGAGCAGGAACGTACCTATGGCATATTACAGTCTAAAACGTCTTGTTTGTGAGCTGAGCTGCCCAATGGAGCAAGTTCAAGCTCAAATAAATACCTCCTTCCTTCCTTCCTTCCTTCCCTCCTTCCTTCCATCCAGACAACCACCACAACCAAGCAGCACTACAATAACTTCAGAGAGAACAGACTGCTGCTGCCATTAACACACAATGAGCAACACAAGTGACTTCTAACCAGTCACACACACCTGTAACAAGGTTGGTGCTACCGGGTCTCTCCTGGACACAGATGACACGCTCAGTCGTACATTCAGGTGTAAAGTGCTTTTATTTGCCCGGTCCATACACCAATGTACTCCTGCGACCCCTTCCTCCTCAGCCTCCTTCTCCCTGCTCCCTTTATAGGGGAGAGCTCATCAGTCTACATCCAGCTCAGCTGTGCTCATCAGTTTGTATTCAGGTCAGCTGTGCTCATTACACCTGCCGGCACCGTTCCCTGAACCACTCCTCCCACTCTCCACCTCCTGCAGCTGAGCTAACCACACCCCGCCACCACAACACCTTTGACACAAGTCACCATATTTTCACCTGGGATGGAAGACGTGTGGAGGAATTACTTCTGAAGGCTTTTGCTGCTGTGACCAGGTGATAATAGACAGGAGCCACAATAAACTGGAACTTCACACTGATGGAGACAATCCAGGTGACTGGATGATAAAACTAAACACCAGGAATGATAAAGGGCTTCAAATAACTGTTTAATACTAAAATAAAAACAAACAGAAATTAACAACCAAACAAATCAAGAATGTGGGTCCAAACTGCAGTCAGGGAGGCTGGTTGGAAATAACATGTACAACAAATAATGATCACTGCAAACAAATTCACTGGAGCTAAACCAAACCATTTCACAGCACTACAAAATAAACTAACTTAAACAAACTCACACAAGACATGAATAAAGACTGGAACCATTTCCTTCTCCCTGGCAGCCCAAACACAGACACACTGTTTTAATGCAAAAAACAACAGTGGCTGATTTCTCAAAAGTATCTTCTAAAATAACTAAAGAAAGAAAAAAAATTATTTATATAAAAAAAATACTTTACAAACACATTTTACAAACAAAATCAAATCATTTACAGGCCTGAAACAAAGCCCTTCCCCTCAGTTTAGAACATGCAGTTGCCTGGAGACTATTTACAAAAAAACAAAAAGTTAATATGTTAAAAACAATAGTTGATTGTATTTGGTCTAAAGAGCTAAAAGACAAAGTTCATCTTTATATTTCTTCACTGCTAAAACCATGTTTTTTAACAAATCTTTTAAAACAAAGGGAGCCCAACTAAATCACCACCAAACCGAGGCGGGCCTCAGTTTGAGCTCAGGTGTGCAGGAAAGAGGCCCAGGTGAGCTTCCTGCCTCAATAAATAGACAATCCTCCCTTCCTGTCTGGGTCCTAGTGCTAGACTGGTATCTGCCCATCCACACTACTCACAAACTACAGCTCTTTTCTGCTCTCAAATGGAGACGTTAACAATGGAAACAGAATCTGATGGAATTTAAATGTTTGAAAAACATAACCCTGTTAGGGTGAGGATCTGACATTTTATTTATGGTTACTAACCCTAACCCCTAACCCCTAACCCTTAACCCATAACCCTAGGAGTTTTGCTGGTGTTTTTACAGGCATAAACAGCATATGAAACTAAAGGTTGACCATAGATCTTTTCTACAACAACACAATGTGTCCATGATCTGTTAATTTATTATTCAAATCTTACTGAACCTGATTGAACCACATTTCTTATATATATTCTACAGATCATTTTCACCAAGGTTAACAAACAGCTGAATTACACAATAATGGCTGCTTAATATTTTACTTTATAGGCACTGACGTGATACGAGGTATTAAGACAAATTTACATTTAACAGAGACATAACAGAAGCAAACAAAAATGGGACAAGGAAATTATTAACAGAGTTTAACATAAGACTTTTCAGGTTTTACAAGATCATAATTGATGGAATGTCAGTCAATGATTTCCTGTTTTAAATTAAAACTGATTTACAAATATCTAAAGTCAATATGTGACTTTGAAATATCAGGAACATCTGGTGGCCTCATGGTTCAAGAAGACAAGTGCAGCATCCACAGTTCAATCGTTGCTGGCGACCTTTTCTATGTCATATCCATCTCTGTTGTTTTTAGTAAAACAAACTATCAACTGTTACACTGCAAATGGAAAACAGATTTACAAATGAACAATCTTAAATGTTGCATTGTTGACATTGTTGTGTGTCCATTTTACACTTTTGGACACAGAGATCCGACCACCGGTTTGTCTGCACACAACTCTTTCCATCCCATGCTCTCTTTTCCGGCTCCGTGCCGCCCCCTCCCTTCCTCCCCATTCCCCCAACCCAGCAGTCCCACGGCCACACTACTGGCACCGAGATGCCAGCCCCCCTCCTCCCTTTTCCCCGGCTCCAACCACACACCCAGCACTTCTCCTTGGCGTCAGCGATTCCTCCACCCAGCATACCTGCCAAAAACCTTCTCCCATCTCCGCAAACCTCCGCCAGCAGATAATCTCAGATCTTCAGAACCTTAGCTCCAGATGCGGAGGAGAATTAATCCTGACTACTTCTCCGGCCACTCCTTTCGCATAGGGGCAGCCACCACTGCATCAAGCAGAGGAGTCCCAGACCACCTCATCAAGGTCATGGGCCGCTAGTGTTCCCAAGCCTACCAACTTTACACCCGCCACGGCTTCCACGACCTGCGCAAAGGGCAAGCAGCCTTGCCGTCTTAGGATGGCTTCTTTTGGGGATCTGCAAGGCCCGGAAGCCGCAGTGGATCCTCAACTAAGCCTTCCCCCAAACCGTGAAACTCTCACCCTGGCTTAATCTCCCCCAATCAATGAAGGTTCGCCCCCAGCCGAGGTGGGGTCCTAGCTAGTGAATTTGTCTTAAAGGCTGAAAGACAGTTCATCTTTATATTTGTTCACTAATAAAACCATGTTTTTCAACAAATCTTTTAAAACCGAGGGAGCCCACAAAAATCACCACCAAATGAAGGCAGGCCTCAGCTTGAGCTCAGGTGTGCAGGAAAGAGGCCCAGGTGAGCTTCCTGCCTCCCTTTATAGCCCCTCTCCTCCCTTCCTGCCTCAGTCCTCGTGCTAGACTGGTATCTGCCTGTCCACACAGAGCTTCAGTCTCTACAGCTGACTCCCTCCATCATTACACCCTCGATTCTGAACATGTAAATTACACAAACCAACTGAATGTGGTGGTTGGACTGATCTGTGAACAGTCTGAAAACATTTCAGCTGTTCATGTGAATGTTGGTCAAACTGTTCATGTTAAGGGACAACATCCAGAGACCAATATTTCACATGTGGGAGGACATCAATAAAAACAGAGCAGATCAGTGGAGACTGAGCTCTCTGATTATTTCTACATCACTTCTTCTTCTTCAGGTGTTTTCCTCACAGACAGCAGTGAAAGCATCAGAGGCAGTTGACACTGATGAGTTTCAGCCTGTTTCTGTGTCTCACTGACAAACTGAGGAACTCTGCTTCATGTTGAACAGCAGTTAGGACTCCTGTTGGATAGAAAATGATTGTGACTGTTTCTTCCTCCAGGGTGGACCATGGTGGAGAACAGAGGTTAAAACCTGGTCTGAGGAAGTGTAAGTTTGATTGATACATAAGAGAAGCCTGACAAAAAGTATCATCATTAAACTTTCTATGAATGAACAACAAGTCAGTAAGTAAAGAAAGAAAAAAGCCATCAAATGTGTCAGGTGATAAACTGCAGCTGTGTCGTGTCTTTTTCTCTCCATCAGATTTATGTGAACTTGAACTGGACACAAACTCAGTAAACAGACGACTGTCTGACAACAACAGGAAGGTGACAGCGGTGGAAGAAGATCAGTCATATCCTGATCATCCAGACAGATCTGACAGGTGGTGGCAGCTGCTGTGTAGAACTGGTCTGACTGGTCGCTGTTACTGGGAGGTCGAGTGGAGAGAAGAGGTTCATATGGCAGTGAGTTACAGAGGAATCAGGAGAGGAAAAAGTAATGACTGCTGGTTTGGAGGGAACGATCAGTCCTGGAGTCTGAGCTGCTATGATGGTGGTTACTATGTCTGGCACAATGACAAAGAAACAACCATCTCCTCCTCCTCGGTCTCCAACAGAGTAGCAGTGTATGTGGACTGTCCTGCTGGCACTCTGTCCTTCTACAGAGTCTCCTCTGACACTCTGATCCACCTCCACACCTTCAACACCACATTCACTGAACCTCTGTATCCTGGATTTGGATTTGCGTCATATGACTCCTCAGTGTCTCTGTGTTCTCTGTAGGAGGAAGAGTTTGTAGGATGAAGTTTCTCTTTGGTTCACAGTTGAATCACTGATTGTGATGTCAGAATAGGTTTTGTGTCAGAAGTAATGAAATGATATCCTCACCTCTGAACTTTGACCTTCACTTCCATCTGGACAGATGAAGGTCAAACTGAGCTCTTTGGCTGCTAAACATCAGCAGATTCTGGATGCAGACGTCCTGCAGTCAGTCAGGACAGTGAACAGAGGCTGGATTCTACAACAGGACAACGATCACAATGACAACTTTATGTAAAATTTTTACAAATCTATTAAAAATTAAAACTGCAAGCAGTGATGTACGGGCCCTCGCTCTCCCACGCACCGCCTCCCCGACGTGCAGCGCGCGAGGGATCACATATCCCCACTTAAAGTTGCTATTTTTGTCTCGTTTCCTGTCTCCAGCAGGGGGCGCTGGCGATCCGTTTGGCCATGCCCACTAGCAAAACACATCAGATGTTTTGTCTCACCACGCCGGATGTATGTCACACGTTTCGTGAGGTTTCAAGCATCCTTTGACCTTAAACATCAACTTCCTGTGTCACGGCGAGACATCCAACTTTGCCGCATCGTCACGGCGACGCCCATTGACAAAGTCGAACGAATGTCTCAATATATCATCAACTACATGTTTAGGTTATTGTGACATTTCATGTCCAGATGCTCATTTCCTGTTTCCAGCAGGTGGCACTATGACTATGACCAAATATTACCATACAGGTGTCTTCAGACTTTTGTACAAAGCTGTACACACTGAACTGTGTATTGCACAAAGCTGTACACTTTTACAGGAGCAGTGGAACTGATTTGTATTATTTTGCTTTCCCTTCGTTCCCTGCTGCTTCCTTGCCGTCGCCTCATCACTTCCCTGCTTTTTGGACATAAAGTAGTTGATATTAAATGACAGTCACCACAAAAATATTTTATATATCATCTAGTACTATAATAGCAGTAATACTACTGTACAAGAGCAGTAGTATACTGTAGTACTATTGTAGAAGTGCAATACAGCCTTGCATCTACTGTACTACTATTATTCTACATAGTATTACTTCTTGTCACTACTACTCAGTACACTACCCCATCCAGTCTGCAATATAGCCTTCCTTCAGCCAATAGTATACTGTAGTACTATTATACTACATAATATTAGTCAGAGTATCACTTTTTGTCACCGCACTACCGTCAAGTATGTTTCCCGGATCGGCGTCCGAGGCCGGGATCGAATCAGCAAGCTTCCACACCGCGGCTACGAGCCCCCCTTCCCTCCGCATTTTTTGCAACACCCCCCCCCCCCCCCCCCCCCCCCCCCCCCCACAGACCAGAACGCGCATTAGCCTCCTTGCAGCACATGCAGAAACAACCGCGACCAGGTAAGGTACAAACCACAGACAATTAAATAGGATGACTTAATCTTGTAATTGTTTAGTAATTTATGTGTTAAAAGAGCGATGCGAGTTGTTATTTTACTGTGTAAAATGAGTGAGAGTTAAAGTAAAGCCTTTATTAGTGTTTATGCATTATTATTGTGCGTTAGCACACTGAGAGCATGTCAGCAGTTTTTTTTACTCTAGAGCAGAGGTCTTCAACAGGGGGTCCATGACATTTTTGGTTGATTAAACTATTTCTCATTTTAATCTTTTCACAGTTTTTTTTTTCCACAAATTTAAATGTCTTTAAATACACATTAACATGAATCCAATATATTGTAGCAATGAATAAATGGAGGCAGAAGATGTTATCTTTCAGTCAGAAATGGACACATTCAGTGACACAGGAGCTCTCTCAAGCTGGACACCGGTTCACTCACACTGCGAGACTATCCTGGACATGTTCCTCAAAGCCTCCTGCACCCCTGTCAGGATTCCTGTTTTCCTGTTTTACCCCTGGACCACCTCTCCTCCTGTGTCCCCTCATTCCCCTGTCTGCTTGTTATTGTCCTCCCATGTGTTCTGTGTCCTCCTCTTCTCACCAGTCCCAGCAGATGCAGCCACTCACCCCGGATCACCACCTGCAGGTGTGCTGCATCTCCCTGATCACCTCTCCGGACTATATGTACCCTGCCCCTGCACTCTTCTGGTTGTCGGTGCATTATTACAACTAGAGACTTCTGGACTGCGAGTGCCTGTTGATCACTGCAAGGACCGCCAGTCACCCGTCCGTCCTGTTCCCGTTCCTCATGCTCCTGCTGCTGTTCCTGCTGCAGAGCTTTCTGCTTGAAGGTGTAAAATACTGAGAGGGAACATGCAAATAGAACAATTTATCACCTGCAACGATATTTACTGAACCTGGAAGTAGAAACAGGAGAAGTGATTGTTGTGTATTTTAGTACGACTGAAGGTTTTAATCAGATGAACATCAGGAGACACGGCTGCTCTTATTGTGAATAAGTCATGTGTAACACTTGCTTTGCACACTATGCAAGGAGATATGCACAAGACCATATGCAGGGTTCTTTTCAAGGAGGAGTAGAGGAATGAGAAACGTCTTCCACTTCAGAGAACTTACAAACAGCTGGCATTTATTCAACAGTGAACAGTTAACGTATCAACACATTTCTGAACCTGTTCTCAAAATAACATACAAAAGTCCCTTTTGGTTCACACAGTATATAATATGTTCAGATTGTTATTCAGGGTTTTTTTTTTACTCAGTTTTCCCTTAAGTTATTCTTTAAGTGGGGAAAACAGTCCTTTACCCTTTACAACCAACTCAGTTTGAGGAGAAAATAAATAAAATTACAAAAGCTGAGCTCTGAGAAAAATCAATAAACCTAAACAAACAAAACTGTTTTTTTTCCCCCTTTTAAATGAAGTGTGGTGTGATCTCTGCGCTTATGTGTGATTGACTAAACGTGATCCAGAGTCCTCTGCGAACTGGTGCTCGGTGACGTGTCCTCCTCTGCTGGACATCCACTGCTGGTCGTTGACCCGCAACAAACCGTCCAGCAAAACTCTCTCAGATCATCAGATGCAAAAAACAACAATCAGAGAATGAATCAAACGATCAATACATCCTCTGTAGAGCTTCGATACTCCTTGTGACCTACTTCAGGACAACGTTTGTTCACAAACAAACCTCTTAACTAACTTTTTTTTATGCTTTTACTCCATGTCGTCAAGTTTCCTTTCTGCCTTTGCTAACTGTTCCTCCGTCTCACTCTAATCTTCCTTTCTCTCCGGGGAACTCTGATCATGTTTTTTCTGTACGCATCTCCGCCACTGCCCTCTGCTGGACTAAAATGGCTACAGCAAACGGTGGAAAGACTGCCATCTCTTTAGTCCTAAATTCACTGAACTACTGAACTTGTTCAGAAAATGTTAAATCATATATTTTCTGACTGTTTTATAGTGAATCAGCTAGTAATCATCTAGTCCTGGAATTAATGTTTATCTAATATACTTTTAGCATGCTTGCATTGTTCGTAAGGTTTTTTCACACGGATTCAAAAAGAGTTGTTCAATTGTTGGGTTTCTTATATGTAAAGTTCCTTATATGTAAGGATATGTCTTATATTTCTAGTTGGTGCTATATAAATGAAACCAAGTCAAATAATTTCAAAATTCCACAGTTGTTATAGATATTGGTGCTAGATACTTTGTTTAGGCCTTGAGTATAACGGTGATGTTTTGAAATCACAGTGCAAAAGTTTGCCTAATTGATGTTTGACTTCACAAAGTTCCTACCTTTGTGTTACTGTGAAAAGAAAAGAAATATGAGTTGGGATGAGAAAATATTTTTAGCTGGATCAATACAATGCCAAAGGTTAGTCTACATAAAAATTCTAATCAATCAAGAGAATTTTTAGGAAACAGTAATGTCGAAAATGGTTTCAAATAAAAAACAAAAAAAAATTCAAAAAATAGTTGGGACAACTTAATTTTACAAATAATCAAAATAAATGTTCATGTTTAAATATATTAAGTTAATGTCACTTAAAAATGCTTATGATTATGGCAGAAAAGCTAATTCAATATACTTAAAATTTGTGTTGGATCAACTTAATTCTACCAACAGTTAACATAACGCAAAATGGTGTGTTTATTTGTTCTGCTGACCCAAGGCTTTATTGTTTGGAGTGAAATAAGCTCTGTACCCTCACCTTTCATTTTTTTATTCACTGTGGGTAATCATGTCCTTTTCCTGCCATTAGGGTTATTTTTGTTGTTGTTGTCAGTTCCACTTTATCACACTGTCAAAGCACTCATTCGTAATCTTTTCATAACTGTGCTTTGTCAATAATCTTTCTTTATGCGTTTCTGAGCCAATACCTTTTTTGTTCCAGATCTTTAAATATTATAGTAATTCCATCAATCTGCCATTCAGACCTCCTGACACGTGACCTTCCTCCTTCCCATCACCACCTCATATGTCTGGTTTTCCACAGAGCCTCAACTGAAATTTCCAGCTGTCATATCCGCTCTCCCTTCACCCAACTGGTCAAGGCAGATGACCGCCCACCTCTGAGCCTGGTTCTGTTGGAGGTTTCTTAATGTTGAAAGGGAGTTTTTCTTTCTTATTGTCTGATGTTTTCTGCCTGTTAAAAGGGAAATTGTTCTTCCACAATCAGCAAGGCTCTGTTCCAGTTCATTCATCACCAAAACAAATTCTGTGCACCGAAGAAAACCGGAACAAGCAGAAAAACTGGAAATGGGGTGTTCTCATTAAAATTATCTAGTTAAATGCCTGTGTGGTGGTGGGGGTATGTGGGGGTGTGCAGGAGGGACTGATTGGGGAAGTGGTTCAGGGAACGATGCCTGGAAGATTCTTAATTAGCCCAGCCACAGTGAATCACTGAGTGTCTCTCTCCACATCAAAGCACCTGGTAGGACACCGGACGTCTCTCCAGGGGACACGGAGCAGCAGGCTGGCTGCAGACAGGACGTGTGGCAGATGTTCGAATACCCAGCAGGAGAGTGAACGAAGATATTGTTTGTGTTGAATAAGCACGTTGACCAAACTGTACTGTTGCTGGTTGTTGTGCGTTCGGACCGGAAGAACCCACGGTGACGGCAACATGTCTGTTACAGCCTACTATCAAAGAAGTGATTACATATTACTGGATGTAAAATTAGTTTTATACACACTTCAAGTTGTAAGTGATTGTGCTTTGTTTTTGTGCATGCAGTATAAATTCTATTGATTTTTATTTATTTGTGTGTACCACACTGAACATGGACCAGAGAAAGCAAAGCAGAAAGCTTGCCAAGAAGATTAAAAATAAAATATAGACATGCATCTTCAAGGTAAAGGCTATAAGGCCATTTCCAAGCTGCTTGATGCTCCTGTGACGAGAGTTGCAAATATCTTTAACAAGTTTAAGGTCTATGGGACTGTAGTCAAACTGCCTGGATGTGACTTCGAGAAGAAAATGGATCCTAGATTTTAAAAAAGGATGATGGTGATGGTAGACAAAGAACCTATGAAAATGTCTAAGTAGATATAAGATGAATTACAAGGTCTAGGTACATCAGCGTCTGATTGCAGCATGCGTCACTTTTCGAGTGCAGTGGGCTCCATTGAAGATGACCCAGGAGGAATTTTTTTAGACAGAAACCGGAGCTTTTTGGTAATTCACATCACCTCTGTGTTCTCAGATGAAAAGATATTGGTTTCCAGGAAAAGAGTACCATACCTACTGTAAAACATGGGGAAGTTTGGTTTGCTGGATCTGGCACAGGGAGCCGGGAATCTGTGCTGGGCGAAATGAAGCCTAAAGACTATCAAGGCATTCTGGAGCAAAACATGCTGCGTGGTGTCAAAAAACTTGATCTCAGTTGCAGTTAAACGGTCCTCCGACATGATAATGACCCAAAACACTCAGGTAAAATCATCACAGAGGGGCTAAGAACCAAACAATTGGACTATTCTGAAGTGGCATTTTATTGGCCTTGATCTGAATCATATCAGACATCATGTAAAGAGTTGAAACATGGAGTCTAGAGAAGAACGGAGCAGTTTGCTTTGGGGAGACTGGGCCAAACTAGCCGTTGACAGGTCTCATAGAGAGCAACAGATATGTTTGCAGTGATTGCCTTTAGGGTCCCATCAATTTTATCATTGCCATTTTTCTTTGTTTCATAACTTAAAATATTCTGTTGAATCAAATATCAAAAGAAAAGTTAGATTTTTACCTGACATGAAAGCCTAATTACTCTTGTCAGTTCAACATGTTTTCAAAGACAAGTGAGGGTTTACCTTTTTCTTTCTTGAAAGGTTACACCAATTCATCAGCGACTGTATTTTCTTGCTCACTTCTTTTCATGGACTCCATACTTTTTTAGAATTAGGTTTTTAACATTTTTGTTACAGAAACAAATGACTGCTGATTACATTAATTTTCAATCTATATGGATGTGGCCTGTGAGCTTTGTGTGGGAGATTAAAACAGTTTTTGTCATGCTGTATCTTTCGGGGTATCCTTCACCCAGGTCCGTAGAGAATTCTATAGATTGTTGAGCTCCAGAAGAGTTTGGTCCAACACCTGGTGCATCTCCAGATTTTCTTCTTTGGCTTGGGCCAGTTTCTCTAGAGTTGAAAACAAAGTCACAAGTGAGTTTCCAAAAACCTTTTCGGACTGGAACTGAAGTGGCATAAAATCTAATGGCCTACTTCTACGGTTTATATGCATGGTCTCTGTGTAACCAAAAACATAGCCACTAAGCTCAGTCAAAGATACTTGGGGATCAAAAGTTGAGAATGAAATACTGCTCCAGATCAGCATTACTACTGCACATTTTTAATTTATCAAAAAACAATGACTGATAATTTCTCACTCATGGCCGTTGGGTTTCTATTATTTTCATTCATTCTGAGAAAACTGATAATTTACCTATTTTTCACACCTAAGGATGTGTAAAAGTGAGTGGTTAACAAGGCCAATATTTATCAATATGCTATTGATAAATATTGGCAAATACATAAAACAAACACATCAATAAGTATCTGCATGCATGACTTTTTCAGGGTGTATTGACATTGTCACACAATGAACTCATTCCAATGAATAGTAATTCCACAAATGTGTAAGTAAACCTACTACACATGCTAAGTAGTACATATCTACAGTGCCATGTTTTGATGGAGGGATAGATTGCCATGGTAACTTATGCTGCACAAATAACCTGCCCTGAAGCACGTTATTATCAAGATAACAAATCAAATTATATAAAATATCGACCACTGACCAATCAAATCTCTTGGTAATGGCATCGCCATTTATAGAAGATCTCGTGAAGACAATGAAAAAGTCCTGAGAGACGTTTGTGGATAATGTTTACTATGGTTCTTCTTTGCATGGTAGAACCTGCATTTGTGGATCCAGCAATGATCTCTTTTCATAGACAATAGGCTAGAGGATAGGCGGGGCTCAATCCGGAAGTGGGCGGTGCTTTGACCGGAAGTTGTCTGGGACTAATCGGAAGTTGTTTATTTCAGCCTGAGATTGATATGGGTTGATTAGAAAATGCTAACTTTATTATTTATTCAAAAAGTATTTACAGAACAGTCCCAGAATTGAGCTTCAGAGCAATGTTTTTATCACAAGAGTGAGAACTATTTCCAGAACAAGTTTTTTTTAATGAAAAAAAGTTCCTATATTTATTGTTAGTGTTGATAATATACTTTACTTTGTATTTTGTTCAGCGAAAATTGTGTGTGTGTGTGTGTGTGGGGGGGGGGGGGGGGGTGTAGTTGAGTGCTGTGGAGACTGATCAGCTGAGTAATCTGGTGTTTGTGAGAAGCTTGAGCCAGCACGGATATTTGACACAAATACTTGGATGATACTCGTATTAAAGTACATTATTCGTACCGGATACTCGTTTCAACCGAGTACTCGTCTCATCCCCACCTTATTATCCCTAATATTATATATTATTATAATTTAGGGAATTATCATTAGGGCCCGAGCACCGAAGTTGTTTTTCAAAACAAAAATTCTCAAAACTTCATTGCCTGTTTTGCAGCTTTAACACACTCAAAAACTCATGAAACTTAGAACACGCACCGGTCATGGTGAAAAAATACTTATTGTATAGGTTTTAAGTTTGGGCGGGGCCAAACGGCTGACCCCTAAACATCCCCCTATGCCGCTACTTTTACCTACATGCATCAAATTTGGTACACATGTATCACCTAGAACTACATAAGTCCAGGGGCACAACGACCTCAGCTCAACAGGAAGTCGGCCATTGTGAATTTAGTGGCCATTTTTGGCGAATGCACGTGTTGTACTTTAACAAACTCCTGTAGAATTTATTGGACTGACTTGAAATTTGGTCTGTGCAATCTTAAAAACTTTGGGATGAAAAGTTTGTTATATTAAAAGGTTATGTACTTTTTGAATGGTGTGTCCGTGGCGTGGTGACCATTTTGAGTGTCTCCATAAAATTGTAACTGCTGTAATTTTTATGTACATTGTCCGATCTTCCTCAAACTTTAAATGTTCGATAACACTCCCGGCCTGAAAACATCTGCATGGTCATATCCAGTCATACTAATAGCGCCACCTCCTGGCAACCGGAAATTACATGTTTTTTGCTTACGCTTGCTTCTTCCAGCAGGTTGATCAGATCCATCTTAAATCGGGTCAGAAAAGCCTTAAGACATTGATGATGGTATATTCAGAAACCCGTGAGTTTCCATTGCTATGGCAATGCAGCAGACTTTAACGTATTGGCCATGACACAATTAGTTGTTGTTTAAGGTCATGGCATGCTCAAAAACTCGAGAAACATGCCACATGCATCAGATGTGGTGAAAAGATAGACCTGGTATGTGTTTTGGCCATGAGCATGGAAAAATGACTCACTAGCGCCCACTAAACTGCAGCCCCCATATCTGCTTTCACCTACGTGTACTAAATTTGGTGGGCATGTGTATCATTCCCACACCTGCAAATAAAGTCTCTTGGCACCATGACCTAAACACAACAGGAAGTTGGCCATTTTGAATTTAGTGGCCATTTGTGGCGATTCGCTCGTCTTGTACTTTGACCAACCCCTCCTACAGAGTTTGTCGGAATGATTTGAAATTTTGTCTGTGCAATCTTAAAACATTTGGGAGGTAAAGTTATTAAAATAAATTGTTTTCACCAAACGGTGTGATCATGGCATTTGAGCGTCTCATCATGGCACTGAAAGTCACTGTAAGTTTTATGTACATTGTCTGACCTTCGTCAAACTTTACATAATTGATACCAGTCCTGGTCTGAAGACATCTGCATGGTAATATTGTTTCATAGTCATAGCACCACCTGCTGGCAACAGGAAATGAAATTTTTCATAGTTTCATCTGCTTCTTCGAGCTGCTACAGCTACTTTCACCAACATGCACGTAATTCGGTGGACATGTGTATCATACATAAATCTATAAAAAAGTCTCTTAGCACCATGGCTGAAACTCAACAGGAACTCAAACATTTTGATTTCAGTAAAGAAGTTTTGTGATTTGAGTTAACAAACTCCTCCAAATGTCCAAATTTCCTCAAACTTTACAAGTTTGCATGGTAATATTAAGTCATAGTTATATCACCACCTGCTGCCAACAGGAAATGACATGTTGCATACTTTCACGTGCTTCTTCCAGCTGGTTGATCACATCAACATTAAATCGGCTCAGAATTGCCTTAAGACATTATAGATGATAATTTGACGAGCCCAAGCGTTTTCATCAAAGCGCGTCACCATTGCAATGCACCAAAATTTTATATTTCGTTGAGACAGGGAGTTGTTCTTCAGGGTCAAAGGAAGCTCCAGTGAGCTCTTCTTTTTTTCAATACCTCCGAAAATAAATTTGAGAATAAATCATCTCCATACAAATTAACTACATGTTGCAGAGTAAACTTTCAAATTATGTCCTACCAACATTTTGATTTTTTTTTTAATTTTGTACACTTTATTAATCCCCGAGGGGAAATTTCTTCACTACAGCAGGGGGGGCTCTCAGGGGGGAGCTGCTGCAGCAGGCTGCCACTAGCGCGGCGCCAGGTAACCTGACCTGAGGTGCATGTTTTTGGATGATGGGAGGAAGCCGGAGAACCCGGAGAGAACCCACACAAGCACAGGGAGAACATGCAAACTCCGCACAGAAAGGCCCAGGACCGGTTTCGAACCCGGAACCTTTTTTGCTGTGAGGTGACAGTGCTAACCACTGCACCACCGTGCCACCCTGTCCCTGACACAATGTGTATTTCCCCAAAATACTCCGCAACACCCGGAACAGATGCTATGCTATCAGAATAAGTCTTTTTAGATTAGATTAGATTTGACTTTATTAATCCTACAGTGGGGAAATTTACTTGTCATAGCAGCAAAGAGAAAGACAAAAAAAGTGCACACAATATGAAAAAAATTTTCATTACGTGGGACCATATACACACACACACACTTCCTCTGACCCACAAACCAAATGGAAAAGAAAAGAAAACGTTGCAGGCCTGTAAATTGCTCGGTTGCGGTGTGGCCGAAGAAATCCTCTCCTCACACAAGCAGAGGCACGTGAGGTTCTACTCAGTTCAGCATCTGTCCTGAAGAATTCCTCGATGAAATTCAGAAAACACGTCAAGTTCAGCCAGAAAATGCTTTGTGGGCGAGGAAAAACATACAACATTTCTTAGACCTGGAAGGTACATCCAGTTTTGCATATAGTCTATGAATTTACTACAGATTTTCACACAGCAAGAGAAACTAGGACCTCAGTATTACATTATACCAGGTTGCTCAGTGAGTTGTATCTCTTTGCCATGTGATTACATAGCCATCTAGGGTTTAAACATATTTACTGTCTGACTTTATATTTAGATCATATTTCTCCAGTTTTAGCTTCTCTTCACTGGCTTCCTGTGAAATCAAGAATAGAATTTAAAATTCTCTTGATGACTTACAAAGCTCTACATGACCAGGCTCCATCATATCTTAGAGATCTTATAGAACCATATAATCCTAGCAGAGCACTTCTCTCTCAGTACGCTGGTCTACTTGTGGTTCCTAGAGTTTCCAGAAGTAGAATGGGAGGCGGAGCTTCAGTTTTCAGGCTCCTCCCCTGTGGAACCAGCTCCCAGTTTGTGTTGGAGGGGCAGAAACCCTCTCTAGCTTTAAGATTAGACTCAAAACGCTCCTTCTTGATAAAGCCTATAGTTAGGGCTGGCTCAGGTAGACCTGAACCAACCCTTAGTTATGCTGTTATAGGCCGAGGCTGCTGGGGGACCTCGTTACATGCTGAGCTTATTTTCTTTCCTCCTACTCTTTAACTGACTCATACCTCACCATCTTTTTCTCTCCCATAGTTTCTTATTATTATCTGTTGTCTCCATTCAGTTCCTTCACTCGTGTAGTTTCTGTTCTTTCTTTTCCAGATGTCCCGTCATGGAGCTGCATGTCTCTGCTCTGCGCTTGTCGTCTCCACCAACAGTTCTTCTCTATGCTGTCCTTTTCTCTCTCTGCTCTCCTCTCACCCCAACCGGTCGAGGCAGATGCTCCGCCCACCTCTGAGCCCAGTTCTGTTAACAGATGCTCCGCCCACCTCTGATCCTGGTTCTGTTAACAGATGCTCTGCCCACCTCTGAGCCTGGTTCTGTTAACAGATGCTCCGCCCACCTCTGATCCTGGTTCTGTTAACAGATGCTCCGCCCACCTCTGAGTCTGGTTCTGTTAACAGATGCTCCGCCCACCTCTGAGCCTGGTTCTGTTAACAGATGCTCCGCCCACCTCTGATCCT
This sequence comes from Embiotoca jacksoni, assembly GCF_022577435.1. Lineage (NCBI taxonomy): Eukaryota > Metazoa > Chordata > Actinopteri > Embiotocidae > Embiotoca > Embiotoca jacksoni. The sequence continues at coordinate 88,369 of NW_027185395.1, forward strand.
GGTTCTGTTGGAGGTTTCTTCCTGTTAAAGGGAGTTTTTTTTCCCTCTGTTGGAGGTTTTTCTCCCTTAAATAGGAGGGTTTTTTTTCCCCTCCTAGCTCATGCGGGAATTGTTGAATTGTTGGGTTTCTCTGTATAATATTGTAACGTCTTGCTGTAAGGACTTTAATGTGTTAAGTGCCATGAAATAACCTGTGTTGTGATTTGGCACTATATAAATAAAATTGAATTGAATTGAATTTAGAACTGCATATTTACATAATACAATAACTGATTTACTATGATGTATCACTTTTATTGATTTAGGAAGTAGTTTGTACAATCCCCATTTCTTTATACATTGTGTTAGAAACCATTTATTCTGTTAATCAATTCATTATATAAAGTTTGAAGGTTGTTAAAGGCTTTATTTCTCTGCTTACAATCAGCAATGTTAGGTAATATGTTAGTTTTGTTGAAGCTTCTATTTTACTTGGCTGAGCACTCTGCATTATGCTTTTGGAGTCATATTAACTGCATGCCTACTTCCAGAGAGCGTATCTACAACATTGAATCACCTCCAGTTAGAGATGGTTTTTCTAACCTGGCACTGTGGAACATCTAAACTACAGTATTTGAAGAATACTTTTACGGATCAAAACGTACAAAAAGCAACACCTACTGACTGATCAATTTTCTTGGAAAAATGCCAACACCATTTATACAAAGCTTTTGCTGGGATAGAAAGAGGTCAACAAAAATATATCCTAATGTAAACATTTATGTTATATTGTTATGTATGATGTCAACCACTGGAGTATTTGTACATAAGTTACAGATACTTCAAAAGTAGGGATGCTACAACCCCATTTCCAAAAAAGTTGGGACACTGTGTAAAATGTAAATAAAAACAGAATGCAAAATTTATAAACCATGTTAACTCATAATTAATTGAAAATAGACCTAAACAATAAAAATGTCTCCGTTTCAACACGTGGTATGTTGTATGTGGAAAGAAGGTTGTACAAATGTATGAAACTACATTATGGAATGCTCCAAAAAGCTGTTGTCTATTAACTATATACTGCTTATAAATGTTAAATATAGGAAGTAAACAGAAAAGACCAGGCAAAAGGAGGAGACAGAAAAGACAAGAGAGAGAGAGCTTTAAATCATTTATTATAGTGAAGGAGGAGGAAACAGGTTTAGATGAATATTTCACTAATGACAGGACATTAACTTAATCAACGGCCACAGGGCAGTGCAGTCACTTTTTGTAAAAGCATCTGTCCTGTTTAATAGAGATACAGCTTACTAAAGGATGGGCCAATTGGCACATTACGTTTCTAGAGTCTTCAAGCCCATCATGTCACTGAGGAATGGAACAAAACAACAGGAAACAGGCGGAGAACAGTTCAGACAAGAAGGAGGGGCAGTGAGAAATTAGAAGAGCATCTACAGTGTAGTCATGTCGTTGAGAGCCAGGTCCAGCTCCTCACTGAGAGCCTTGCCCTTTAGCTTCTGAGCGTACACTTCATCTACAGGACACACACACAGAGAGACGAGGGAATGCGTAGAGAAGGAGACACACAGAATAGATGAGGTGAAAGGACAGGAAACAAAAAAGCAAGTTAAAGCAGTTTTTAAACTGGAAAGTAGAAGATCCACTGGTCATCACATGAACTGGTTACACCCAGCAAAAGCAACAGCGAAAGCATGCAGTTTGAACTTGAAGCTAAATCAGTCAAATGATAGAATCCCTGAGCAAGGTAGAGATTGGAAGTAAGCAAATTATAGTCACTGAGTGCCTCAGTCAGCACCTCTATACACAACACACCACAGAGACCACAGTCTCAGGGTGAGCCAGACAAACACCTCGATCAAACTGTTTTCATTCATTCAATTGTTACTGAAATTATTAGTGCATTCGTATTACAGAATTACACTCACTGGAAACATGTCGGAAGTCAAAACTTCCTGGACACAATATATGTAATGTACATGCAGATATACAGTGTTATCTGATTTTTAAATACAGGATTTGCAGGAAACAACCTCTACAACAAGTTACCAGCGGTGGAGCAAGTTCACCAGCATATTCTATACATAACAGCATAGGGCAGCTCAATACACTAAAGTTAAAAAATATGCTCAAAGTTATCAGAACTAGTCATTGCAGACAGAATAACCTTCAAAAAAGAGCATTTGATAAATGCTCACTGATGCATGAAATTTAAGTAGCTTTTAAATGTTCTAACTGTTCAAGGCAGACTGCAAATCTCAAGCTTACTGCTGGGTAGTTTTATCTTTAAACCATGTATTCTGTAACTGGTCATATGTTTTGTATGTAAAATATCAACCTGTAAACTAGTGACAGCTGTTTCATGTAATTGATTTAGTTAGTGTTTTGTTTAAATATTTCTTAAGTTTCATACTGCCTGCTTGTTAGGTTTCTCTGTATAATATCTTCAGGTTTTGACCCTACTATGCAAAGTGCACTGAGAAGACTTATCCTGTGATTTTGTACTACATAAATGAAACTGACTTGAATGAAATTAAGTGAGAGAAAGCTGCAGCAAAGGGTGTGTTGGTAAAACTGCGAGAATTGACACCAATTTTGGTGTCAATTTTGAGGTGAACTTGAGCCGGCACCTCCGCCAGCTCAAACCAGGTCTAAGTGTATTTTTGTGGCTTCAGTAGGCAGGACAGCACATGAACAGACCTCCCCAAATCCCACAGACAGGTTTCATTTTTGTCCTATGTATTTAATCCATTTACATAAATAATTTTAAACGGATTTGTTTTGTAATGCGACTTTCCGATTCAGTTAATCATATAAAAAAATTAAGCTAACTCCTGTCATTGAAGTGGATGTGAATTAGGCAGTTGGTGCACGTCATGACACAGTAGCCAGTGTTGTCAATTAATGAATTGAATTGGAAGCTTTAAGTATGCTTAATTTACTTATGCTGACTCCCCATCATTGTTTCAGCACCTATTTTCAGTATATTAGATGAGTGTTGTTTTTTAACTTCGACATTTAATTAATGCCATTGTTGGCGTCTATAAGATGTAGGTTTTTGTCCTGTACTATTGAACCACTCGGTTCTCTCTCCTGTTGAACTGTGACACCATGACGACATTTTGGATGTCACCATCTTGGTTTTTTGAAGCCAGAAATGACCATATTTTGGTGAGCCGGGGAAAGAACAAGAGTTGGATCTGACTGAGAAACCAAGGACTGTCCACCTTTACTTTTCAGATCCGGACATTAGGTCCATTTTTATTTTCCATCTATGTTGTAACTTTTTATTACCAACATGTAAAGATGTCAAATTTATATCCTGAAATCTTTAAGACATGGTTACCTCTGCCGTGTTTTGGGTGGGTTTTGTTCATTTGTCTGTCAGCAGGATTACGGAAAAAACTACTTGTTAAATTTTCATAAAACTTGGTTGAAGGGTGCCGCATGGGCCAAGGAAGAAACCCATTCAATTTTGTAGCAGATTGAAATCAGCGGGCGATTTCATTAACAATGCTAGATAGAGCATCTGGAGTTCTAAATGCCATACATCTTAAAAATGCAGTAGATGTCATAAAGTTCAACAGTGACAACGCATAGACTAGAAACACGATGACTCCATTTCACAATCCACATTCAAAAGCACTAGTAACTCCCTGGGATACACATGCTCAGGCTTAATGTAACAAGCAGTCATTAAGGAGCACTCGGGCCAGTGGTTTCACAGGGAAGGACCGGAAGCTGTATAATTCTAACGTTGGCTTCGGCAGAGATCTGTGCTCTCCGAGTGCCCCACCAGTATGTGAATTGTTACCGTTCTTGCTGTTCAGTCTGTAATATATAACAGTGTATGTGCTACCAATTCATTGTATAGATTTTTTTGGTATTGAATTTGGTATTGAGACTGGTGAAATTTCAATGGTATTGGTACCTATTGCCATAGTCCCAGCAAATTTTATCATAATATTCCTAGTCCTGCATTTGTAAATGGCATTTAAACAGTGAACATTTTGGGTTACTTTCCTAAACCTGAAGATACAGGCAGATGAGGATATTTTTGTCATATTAACCCTTGGTGCTGTGCAGATGTAGACTGGATACAAAGTGAGCATCAAGTTGTGCAAAGAACAAATTTATGGAGACACACTTAAAAACAAAACGCAGAGCAAATTACTCCCAAGGAGTGATTACATACAAAGTCGCGAATGTCCGCGAATTTGCGTCCGTGCAAGTTTCACATTTAGCCTGAACACCATTTCAGGGCCGTCATACTCCATCAGAACTGCTATGAAACACATTCAGCAATATACACACACACACACACACACACACACACACACACACACACACACACACACACACACACACACACACACACCTTTCCAACAATGGAAATCAACGAACCAGCATTCATACAAGCAATTCATGTTGTGATTTGTCAGCTTTGTGGAGGGGCTCCCTACTTCTCTTTTTTTCATTTGTTACACAACTATTTGGACAGCTGAGTTTGAACGTCACATGAGGCACTTCATTTCTCATGTAACTTGACTGCCTTTATCCATCCTCACTTACCTCTGCTCATCAGGACCACAAGAGTGGAAAGATGAGATCCAAGGAGAGATTGCTGAGACTCAGTACTATTATTCTATCACTGGTGGCCAGTCATCCATTCGTTTCCCATAGTAGAACTGTGATTAGTGAAGCTGCTTGTTAATTTAACCTCATTCATTGACATGTCAGTGGAATAATGGCAACAGTCAGGTGAGTGTTGAATACCTTCCAAATCATCAATTGTCTTCTCAAGCTTGGCAACGGACCGCTCTGCAAACTCTGCACGGGTCTCAGCCTGGAACACAAAACACAGCAAAATGAGGTTTGATGCACCATTTGGGATGTAAAACATTCTGTTTACTGTTTAATTAAGTTACAGACAGTTACATCGGAGATGAAATGCAAGTGGAAAAACTCACCTCCTTCAGTTTGTCGGTAAGAACTTTAATTTCTTCTTCATATTTGTCCTCCTTTTGGGAGTACTGAAATCCAAACATAAAAAGCATTAAGAAGGCAAAATGATCATTCATTTACAACTACAGTATTAACAATAAAAACAAGACAGACATTCATAAATGAATGCAAAATACATTATTTGCTTTATTACTTTGGGAATTTATATTTTTTCAAAAAGACAAGTTGGATAATTATGAATACTTAGGTATGAAATTGAAATTAAAGTAAAATATTATACATATATATGGCATTTGAATTTTATTAATTTTGCATGTTACCTAAACAACAGCTTGTGCCAATCATCTATGTTCATTACAGTACATTTAAGTCGCAGAAAATGAATGGACTTCTCCACTAAGCATTCTTAGGAAGAAATTTCTTATAACCCACTTATGCAGTTTTTACAAAGATTCTGGCATTTACTAATGTTTTCTTGTTTAGGATTTGTTCTTGGGTAAAAACTAAATCTATACACACTCAATAGCACACTTACTCACATTTGAGTGCTGACAAGTTTTGTGCCAAATAACTGCTTATTGTGTATTCTTTAATTCTACAGTTGTATAATATTATAATATTTAATCTATAATTAAAATTGTTTAAATTCATAGTTTTAATAATTATTTTCATTACTTTACAAAGTATTGTGGTTTTGAACAAACACAACAGCTTTGCCTTCCAAGTTTGACAGAAATGAATTGCTTGTTTGTAAATTAAAATGAATTTGGCTTTTCCAGTGTGATTACATGATATATTATATTATATATTACAATAAATCTCAAGAAGAAAACTCATCACTTATAAAACAGAGTTCATTGTATCTTCATTTTAGTTTTTTCTGGTATTTCTGGGATTAAAACCAGAGGCTGTTGAGACTGTCAGTGTTAGTGTTTGTGTCCTTCCCTGCTGTTTGTCCAGGACGGCCTCTGACAGCAGGTCAGTCCAGCAGGATCTGAGTGCTCGTAGGATGCTTGCGGTAGAAAACGGGCTGCGAGCTGCCACTTCTTTTTACATTATTGGTTTTGTGCCTTTGTACTTATACAGCGACTGAACAAGCAGTTGCATCGCATGTATCTTTAATTCATATTTTTTTTAAAATATTACATCCAGTCTTCTGGCTACATTATTAAATATGGCAGCGCTTTCGTTGTTTACCTCCTGCAGCAGCATTTCCACTTCAGAACTTCTGAAGTTGTTCCCATCTCTTGGAGTCCGGTGCTCCACCGTCTTTTAGCAATATTTACTTTCTCTCAACATCTCTTGTCTCTCTCAATTTCTGTGACTCTGTGCACACAGCGCTGCGTTTTCATGCCCTTTTTTAGGGCTTTGACAGGACATTTATCTTTGCTAATTAGGAACAACTGGCAGTGCTTTCAACATACAGAGATCGTGGTATTCATCAATATAAGAACACAAATGTAAACAAATCAGTGGTTGAAGAACACACAAATCTGACGTAGACTTTTCTTACGACGACTCTTAAGAACAAGTTTAAGGAAAATCCTGTGAAGATATTGCTGAATAAGCCCCATTGTTTTTTTCCCCCATTGGTTAAATCAAGTGGCAGGTAACCAACATTTATTGCATTTTTCAAGTAATTTCCAATCCTCTCAACTCTTCAGGCCATATTTTTGTACCTAACGTAGTGCAAATTCAGGCGCAGTGGCATTTTCCTGCAGCGCAAGAGACTTTTTTTCCATGCTTGCACCACCAAGTTGCAATGTTCATGGATCGGCATGAAATGTTCCATTTCAGCGTCCTCGTCTACTCATTTGGTTTCATGATGGCGCCAGCCCTGCATACTGTACCTTCTCAGCCTGGGCTTCCAATGACTTCAGGTTGTTGGTGACATTTTTCAACTCTTCCTCAAGGTCACCTGATTTACTGAGCAAGATAACAAAGAGGAAAAAGAAAAAGAAAAAAAAGCAGTAATTTGAAAAGAAGGAGAGCAGAAAGAAATCCAACCCTGACACTGTTTGAGGGACCACTCCTGGATATTTAAAAATATTTTCCTTCCGTCTTACTCAAAGACCCATTGCTGTTACAATTGTTACATCTGACTCTGAGTAAGACAGCGAATGTGCCAGGGTGATTTTAAAGGGAAAAAAATGTGGGGTAAAAGTAGTCAACTAACCTGACAGATGAAAGATTACAGATATAAATAATAAAACCTAAAATTAAAGAGGAGGTTGTCTTATTTTTTTTGTCGTTATCAATAAATCCCATGAAAAGACTGAAACCAACAATGTGTTCTTCTGTCTCTTCCTGTCTACCCTACCCTGCCTTTGGTCACAAACCTATTGGTCCCCACTAAAGACATAAATCCTTATAAACAGTTCATAAATATATGATTTCATATTTTTTTTAAAAGCCTCAGTAACTTCCTTTTACTAATGCAAAGTAAAAGTAACTCACTAATTTCCCCTCGGGGATTAATAGAGTACAATTAAAAAAAATAAAAAATAAAAATAAACTACATTGTGTTTGTGTTCTTGTTAATGAAGGAATGTGTCCTGACCCATAGCAGCAGGCTCATAGTCATGATGTCACTGAAGGATTTTGCAGTGGCAATCAGAGTGCAGAATGCACCATCGAAGACTGAAGAGCAAATCTCTGATAGTCTGTCATACTCAGGTTGGTGACAATCAATTATATTTAATCCATCCTGGTCATTTTCTGTCAAACCTCAACTCCACTAGCTTCTCAAATTTAATGCAATCTCTCATTCACTATTTCTTTCATTGATCATTCTGATTACCTTCAATATTCTTTGTCAAATTGACTCACTCTGAGATGATTTGTGTTCTGATTTGGTGCTTTATAAATAAAAGTGAAATACATTTTTAACATATTATTAGATATGAAAACTGTCATCATTTCAAAAAGAAAGAAAGAAGACAATACATAAAATAAACAAATTAAAGCTGCGTCAGTCTTTCATGGAACAAACTTGGATAAACAACAGTATAAAATCTAAAATAATGATGATTTTCATTATTTCATAGAATTTTAGGCAACGCTTTCATAATTCTTATGCCTGGAACACACTGCCTGCATGGCGTGTGCGTTACTTGTTGTTGCGTGGAATCATTTCATTTCGGCGTTCATATTAACAGATTAGAGCAGCGCTGCCTGCTGAGACGCACGTCTCAGGCCTCGCATGTGTGGTGTGTTATTTTTAAAATAGAATCATGCCTACTTTTCACGCGTGCGGTTCCCTGCTAAAATATACTTTCTTGAAGAAATTGCATTTTCTTGATTCTTGTTGTTCTGGTTTTGTACCCTCATGGTTGAAATGCACTTATTGTAAGTCGCTTTGGATAAAAGCGTCAGCTAAATGAAATGTAATGTAATATACAGGGAAACGATCTGGGATCACATTTGTACTGTACAATCATAGCAAAAACCAAGTGTAGGTTCCAATTATATCACGGTGTGAATGCTTGTGTCTGTCTGAGTGTCTCACCTCGGAGTGAGGGGAAACAAACAATGTGCTTGCTTTTTGGTTGTAACTCAGAAGAATATGTTGGTATTAATGAAGCAACTCCTCCCAGTCATATTAATTATCATATTCCTAGAGATTCAGGCCGAGGAGGAGGAGTGGCAGCAATCTTCCACTCAAGTTTATCAATTAACCCGAGACCTAAACTTAGTTATAAATCATTTGAGAGTCTGACTCTTGACTAAGAGTCCAAACTGGAAAGCAGAGAAACGGATTGTATTGTTGTTGTTTATCTCCCACCTGGTCCTTATTCAGAGTTTCTAACTGAATTCTGACTTTTGATCAGATTTAGTGCTGAGTTCAGATAAAGTGATGATAGTGGGAGACTTTAACATTCATGTTGACGTGGACAACGACAGCCTCAGTTCTACTTTCAGCTCATTATTAGATTCTATAGGCTTTTATCAGGATGTAAATAAACCCTGTCACCGTGGTAACCACACCCTCCATCCGGTTCTGTCGTATGGGATGGAAACTGAAAATGTAATAGTATTTCCTCAAAACCCTGTTTTGTCGGACCACTTCTTATTAACATCTGAAGTTACAATAATGGATGACACAGCATGTGGGAATAAATCCCACTACAGTAGATGTCTGTCAGATGATGTCGTGGCCAAGTTTAAGGAAGCAGTTACATGTTTATCCTCTTCGATGCCGTGTGTTAAAGCAGTGGAAGACATCTACGTTGATCTTAGTCCCACACAAGTGGATCATCTGGTAGAAAACACTGCAGTATCTCTGCTACAACTCTAGATGATGTCGCCCTTCTGAAGAAGAGAGTCATGAACCAGAGGAAGTTGTCTCCATAGTACAACTCAGAACTACGCTCTGCTAGGCAGCGACTAGAAAGATGGAAAGGAAATGGAGTTCCACTAATTTAGAAGAATTTCACCTGCCTGGAAGGAGAGTCTAATATTATATAAGAAAGCTCTTCGTAAGGCCAGAACTTTATATTATCCATCATTAATAGAGGACAACAAGGCTGACAAAAAGTCCCAGTTCTGTTGAGTCCTCTATTCCTTCAGCTCTCAGCAGTAATGACTTCATTAACTTCTTTACTAATAAAATTCTTACTGTCAGGGAGAGAATCGGGCCGACCCTTCCTGACACCATCACTGATGTGATGCTAAGCAACAGCAGCCCTGAAAGCAACTGTAGGACCAGATGTAAACTTGGAACATTTCTCTCCTGTTGAGCTCTCTGAGTTAACTAGAATTATTTCTTCATCTGGATCCTCTAGCTGTCTGTTAGATCTCATCCCAACTAAACTTTTTAAGGAAGTCTTCCCTTTAATTAATACTTCCATATTAGATCAGATCAACCTATCTATTGTAACCAGCTATGTACCGCAGGCTTTTAAAGTGGCTGTAATTAAACCTTTACTTAAAAAGCCGACTCTTGATCATCTGTTTTAGGAAACTACAGACCAATTTACAAGCTGACGTTTATTTCTAAAATCTTTGAAAAAGTTGTTGCAAATCAACTTTGTGATCATTTACAAAGGAAAGATCTGTTTGAAGATGTTCAGTCTTTAGAGTTCATCATAGCACAGAAACAGCTCTGGTGAAAGTTACTAACGACCTTTTATTAGCCTCAGATAATGGACTCGTCTCTGTACTTGTTCTTCTGGACCTCAGTGCTGCTTTTGATCATACAATCTTATTACAGAGATTAGAAGACGTTACGAGGATTAAAGGAACTGCATTAGACTGGTTCAAATCCTACTTATCAGATAGAGTCCAGTTTGTCCATGTCAACAATGAGTCTTCCAGACAAACAAGAGTTAGTTATGGAGTTCCACAAGGCTCAGTGTTAGGCCCAATACTTTTTACTTTGTACATGCTTCCATTAGGAGATGTCATCAGGAAGCACTGTCTCAACTTCCATTGTTATGCAGATGACACTCAGCTATGTCTTTCTATAAAACCAGATGAAACTAATCAGTTAGTAAAACTTGAAGCCTGTCTAAAAGACATAAAGGCCTGGATGACCAAAAACTTCCTGCTTCTAAATTCAGACAAAACAGAAGTTATTGTACTTGGTCCTAAACACCTCAGAAACTCTTTCTGTAATCACTTAGTTACTCTAGATGACGTTGTCTTGGCCTCCAGCAAAACTGTGAGGAACCTTGGAGTCATCTTTGATGAGGATTTGTCCTTTAGACACCATATAAAGCAAATCTCCAGAACTGCCTTCTTTCATCTACGTAATATTAATAAAATCAGGAAAATCCTTCCTCAGCGTGACGCAGAAAAACTCATTCATGCGTTTGTTACTTCTAGACTAGATTATTGTAATTCCTTGTTGTTAGGATGTCCAAATTACTCATTAAAAACCTGCAGCTGATCCAAAATGCTGCAGCAACAGTACTGACGGGATTTAACAAGAGAGATCATATTTCCCCAGTTTTAGCTTCTCTTCACTGGCTTCCTGTGAAATCAAGAATAGAATTTAAAATTCTCTTGATGACTTACAAAGCTCTACATGACCAGGCTCCATCATATCTTAGAGATCTTATAGAACCATATAATCCCAGCAGAGCACTTCTCTCTCAGTACGCTGGTCTACTTGTGGTTCCCAGAGTTTCCAGAAGTAGAATGGGAGGCGGAGCTTCAGTTTTCAGGCTCCTCCCCTGTGGAACCAGCTCCCAGTTTGTGTTGGAGGGGCAGAAACCCTCTCTAGCTTTAAGATTAGACTCAAAACGCTCCTTTTTGATAAAGCCTATAGTTAGGGCTGGCTCAGGTAGACCTGAACCAACCCTTAGTTATGCTGTTATAGGCCGAGGCTGCTGGAGGACCTCGTTACATGCTGAGCTTCTTTTCTTTCCTCCTACTCTTTAACTGACTCATACCTCACCATCTTTTTCTCTCCCATAGTTTCTTATTATTATCTGTTGTCTCCATTCAGTTCCTTCGCTCGCATAGTTTCTGTTCTTTCTTTTCCAGATGTCCCGTCATGGAGCTGCATGTCTCTGTCCTGCGCTTGTCGTCTCCACCAACAGTTCTTCTCTATGCTGTCCTTTTCTCTCTCTGCTCTCCTCTCACCCCAACCGGTCGAGGCAGATGCTCCGCCCACCTCTGATCCTGGTTCTGTTAACAGATGCTCCGCCCACCTCTGATCCTGGTTCTGTTAACAGATGCTCTGCCCACCTCTGAGCCTGGTTCTGATAACAGATGCCCCGCCCACCTCTGATCCTGGTTCTGTCGAAGGTTTCTTCCTGTTAAAAGGAGTTTTTCTTCCCTCTGTTGGAGGTTTTTCTCCCTTAAGAGGTTTTTTTTTCTTCCCTCCTAGTTTATGTGGGAATTGTTGAATTGTTGAATTGTTGAATTGTTGAATTGTTGGTTTCTCTGTATAGTATTGTAAAGTCTTGCTGACTTTAATGTGTTAAGTGCCATGAAATAACCTGTGTTGTGATTTGGCGCTATATAAATAAAATTGAAAGTTGAATTGAACTCATCACTTGTCGGACCTGGAAAATACTATAGTGATGGCCATTAACCCTTTAAACCCTAAAGGCCCCTAATTGGGGGCCAGGGAGTAAACTATTATTAAAATATGGACATATATACTGATATTTGCACATCTGAACAAATCTCACAAGTGTTTCCGTTATTATTAAAAATATATTTTTGTAATTATTTTTTATTGTGGTTGCAGAAATATACTCTTTTTGCAATTTTCGAGCAGAAGCCTAAAAAATAGGTGTGTTTTTAAAGGGTTAATCAAAGAGAAACTAATTGATTCAATGGCAGGACCTGCAGCTGACAGGCTGGTGACACACAGCAGGTGTAGGTAACACATGCAACAAGCTGCAGCTAAGATGCGCGTCAGAGGTAACGCATACATCAGGCAGGTGTTCCAGACCTTAAACAGAACCAGAAATTCGCCTTTCACTTCAAACTTAAGACATTTTCATTTTGATGTCCTTGCTAAACACTCTAAGAGAGTCCTTTGTCCTGCTGACATATTTGAGGGAAGACAAGAGGCGATAAAAATGTTGATACACAGACAAAAGTCACCTGCAGTTATTAAGGTAACAAGCAGGATGCTTTGTGGATGTGTTTATGCCTCCAAGCCAGCAATAGCCATCGCCAGAGGCATTGTGTTTTCGGGTTGTCCATCCATCCCGTTCTCATGAATGTGATATCTCAAGAATGCCTGAAGGGAATTTTATCCAACTTGGCAAAAAAAACACTTGGTCCCAGGGATGTACTGATTAGATTTTGTGGGTCCAAACATCAAAACTTAAAGTCGCTTTGACTTTGATATCTCCTGAACACCTCAAGGGAATTTCTTCAAATTTTTCACCAACGTTCACTTGGCCACAGTGATGAGCTGATTAAAGATTAGTTGTCAAAGTTTAAGGTCACTGTGACCTCATGTTCCTCTCATCTGGCCATCTCACTCTCATGAACACAAAATCATTGGACCACATTGAGGATATTCTTTTCAAATGTTGCACAAACATTTTCTTGGACTGGACTGATAAGATCTCAATGACACAATCACCTCACATTGACCCATGTTTGAGAACGTGATATTTCAGAAACATCTGATGGTAATGCCTTCAAATTCTGCACTAATGTTCTTTGTTGTTTTTTCAATTGGCAGAGGCACACAAGCCTGTAACGTTTTGCAGTTTTCCCTGGGCTTTGCCTGACAGGTGACATAGAGGTGCCTACACACTGTGATTCAGGGAGACTGTTGAGCCTGTGCACAGGGAGCTCTGCAGAAAGTGCTTGGGCTGAGAAATTAATGTGCTTTTTTTGTGCATGTCTTTTGGGTAAAATAAAAAAAAAATTGTGGACAAAAGAGCGCTAAAGCCACAAGGTGAAGCTTTCAGTCTAACAGTCAATCGATTTTTCAGTCCTTGCTTAAGAACTTTGGCTAAGGACACAAAGGATGAGGTTGTGATACAAGCAGCAGAAATATGTTTCCTCCATTGAGTGACAGAGCACACTTTTGGAGATGGGCTTAAGGAGCTCAGACATTCAGAGGGAGTTTGGAAAAGAGCCGCGGTTCCTTTGTGTTGAAAGGAGCCAGCTGAAGTGGACAGGACATGTGATCAGACCCTTCAGGGTGCATTTCATTGGAAGTTTTTAAGGTATGTCCAACTAGTGAGAACAGAGGACACTAGAGAAATTTTATATAATCAAGGATCCTTCAAGAGAACCTGAAAACATGGGGAAGGATTTCTAGAGTATCCTGCTTGGCCTTCAACTCCAGATAAGTGGAAGAAGATGGATGGATGGATGGATGGATGGATGGATGGATGGATGGATGGATGGATGGATGGATGGATGGATGGACGGACAGACGGATAGACAGATGATGGATGGATGGACGGATGGACGGATGGACGGACGGATGGATGGATGGAGGGAGGGATGGATGGAGGGAGGGAGTGAGGGAGGGAGGGATGGAGGGAGGGATGGATGGTAATTTCCACCTTAAAGTTTCAGTCTGAATCTCCTTTGTCTCTAACCAAAAAAAAAAATTGGTAAACAAATAAAAGTAAATGTAAAAAGTAAATGTACAAACGTAATACTATCTACCTAATGAACTAGGCCATTGTAAGTAAGGTTGGTCCATTAATGGTACATAATCAAAAGCCTGATAACCAATTTCATCATTCTAGTCATCTACTGGATTAATATATCCACCGATAACATTTTTTGTTTATGTTTTAACTTCATTCATTTCACTTCATTGTTCCCAAATGTGAAAACCATAAAGCCGAACTTGATGAATTAATTGTTGGTTTCGGTCTTTTCATGAAGCGAAGAACAATGTAGACGAAAAGGAGAAAAACACAAAAGAAAAAACAGTATGGGATATCATCAGACCTATCCATTGAATACTGCTTAAAGGATGATGTCACAAAGGGTTAAATGCAGGTTACACAGAAAACAGACAGAGAAGTTGGAAGGCAGAAAGTCAGTGAAGCACAAGGCTGCAGGGGAATTCATACAGCAAGTACCTCTTCCTCTCCGCACAGCAGGGACTTAAAATTCCGGTCCATTAGTCTGAGCTCATCCTCCAGCTCCATCACTCGCCTGCAGGGGGGTTAGTCCAGGAGGTTTAGGGTGGGGTGGGCAGCCATAAAAGAGCACATGACCCACACAGGCAGTGGTGATGCATTCATGCTTTCATGATGCGTTACATACAGACACACAATGAAAAGAAAACAGAACATTCCAGGTCCACACAATTTTGAAATTGGGTTGAAATTATTCAGCGAATGATTTGTCCCTCTAAAGAAAACCAACAACAATTTTAATAACTGATGAATCATTAAGGTCATTTATAGAGCAAAATGCCAAACATGCGTTTAAGCCTGTCCAATGTGAGGAAATGGAATCCGTACAATTTAACAACAGCGATTATTAACATCATTAATTACAGTTGTTAATTGAATCATTTTGACATCATGTGCATGAAACACTTACAGTTGCCAACACTACATGCATGGAGGATAAAAATTGTTTTGAGTGAGGAATTCATCAGTGACAAGTGAATGTGTAAGATCACGTTAGCATGGTAGTGATCACAAACTTATAGTGGACTTTTACAGTGGCTTTTATCAAATTTCGTGGTGCAGAAAATGGACTTACGCCTCAGCCACCTCAGCACGCTCCTCCGAGCGCTCCAGATCTCCCTCCAGGATCACCAGTTTACGCGCAACCTGCAGATATTCAGAACAAACATACCCGATTCATTCAAACTAATATAACAAGTCTCCCCATCCTATTCTGTTTAGACTGAGGATATGACTTTACTCTCATTTGAAGTATCCTCACTGACTCTATTAGTGGGTTATACTACATACTATATAGTTTGCACTGTGTTCAGTGGTGCGACAAAGTCATTGTTTCCCATGAAACATTTCTAAACAGAGTAACAACTTGGTCAGCACGAGTAAAATAATTTACAGATATAATAAATATTCTTTAAAAGTTGTTTTTATTTATTTAAAATGAATTTCATAATAGTTGATGTGTTTTCATAATGTCACATTCATGTTTTGCACATCGCCATCTGGGTTTTTTTGGCATCCACAGCAGTTTAATTTGTATAATATAAATGGAATTATCTGACATATGTTTTTGTTGTTGTAAAGACACCTTTAGCTCACTTAACTTTTTTTTTTTTTCAGCAAGTCATCGTAAAACACGAGTTTAAGCTTTATTTGCCAGCAATGTGGCATATTTCTGAGTGAAATCAAATATGTGAGGGCTTTAACTAAAAGAGGAATTCAAATCTTGTCCTTTAGATGTGATCTGATTGCTCAGAATGGGTGCAGATGAGCACAAACGAGACAAACGAGACAAACGAGACCTCGGGAACTGTAAAGGACCGTTTGGCCTCCAATCTCTATCTCTCTCACTTGTGTTGTCATCAGGAAAAAGGTAAAAATTATTCCTCAACAACATAGCTAGTTGTTGCATATTTGCTCCCGAAGGTTTTCTCTGCCACCAACAATATCTCTTTTACAAAATCAGCTGACCTGCACAGCTCAGTGTCTTTCAGTCGGTAATGTTATCTGACATTTCAAGTTCTGAGTACAAACAGATTAATGAACTCAATTCAATGAGAATTAGACAAGAAGCAGTATCAAACCGAACTATGAACAAATAATGGTGGCCTTCCATCTAAAGTTTCAGATGGGTGTCTCTTCTCAAGCTCAACACTAAACACCGTTTCAGTGAACAGGTGAGTGAATCATCTGCTGAATGAGTTGCATCGGTAATGCTCATGCTAATGCTAATGCTAGAGCCTGAAGCCACTGTGCCCGACGAAGACAGAAAGGAAGGTTCTGTTCAAAGTTTGGAAATCACAGCATTAACAGGATTTACTGTTGAGTGTCTCTCTATTGTGTCATTGAAGAGAAGAGAGATATGGACATTGGGCCTCATTCACCAACCGTTCTTCAGGAGAAATTTATTTCTCAAACTCACTTCCACAGATTTGACAAAGATTCTGGCGTTTATTTGTTCTCAGATAAAAACTAAATCTGCACACACATTGTTTTTTGTGTTTTTTTCAATTCTACAGTTAATATTATAGTATTTAATCTACAGTAATTATTTTTCAAAATATTTTTAATTTTAATAATTATTTTCATTACTTTACAAAGCTTCATGGTTTTGAATGATCGAACACGACAACAGCTTTGACTTCCAAGTTTGACAGTAATCAAGTGCTTGTTGGTAAATTAAACGTAATCTAACTTTTACCGTGTGATTCTTTAATATATTACAATTAATCTGAAGAAAGAAACACATCACGAACAGAACAAAGACGTTTCAGTGTATTTTTACTTTCTAAAAGTTTGCATAAAGTTTCTTGACGTGTTTCTGGGTTGTAACCAGTGTTGATGTCGAACAATACCATCACATGCATCTCTTTTTTTTCATTGTAAATCCAGTACTTACGCTACACTATTAAATATGACAGTGCTTTTACTTTTCACTTCCTGCAGCTGCAACTCTGCTTCAGAACTGCTGTAGTTGTTGCATTATTTACGTTTCCCTCATCTTATCATTTCTCCTTCACTGTCTGCAACTCCGTGTGCAAACGGCACTGCAGTCTCATGTCCTTTTATGGTCATTGGCAGGACATTTACCAATGACAATTGGGGACAACCGGCAAGTGCTTTCAACCTACGAGGACCGTGGGATTCATCGAGATAAGAACCGAGGTGCGAACAAATCCGGGGTTTAAAAAACACATCATGAATCTGATGTAGAATTTTCTTAGGACATTTCATCAGAACAAATTTAAGAAAAATCTTAAGCTATTGATGAATGAGGTCCATTGAGTCTTTTCAACTAGCATGGCAATAGATCAGAATAACAGAAGATAAACAATTTAAGAATGAAAAATCAGAAACACCACTATATTGTAAGTTGTAAGTGCTGATTAAAACTAGACTATTCTTAGAGCAGCTGTTATACAAGGTTGGTGGTTCGATCCCTCGTTTCTCCTGGTTCCTAACACTGAAATCAAAGTTGCTCCTGATGGCAGGTGAGCTCCTTGCATGGCAACTCTGCCGCCATTGGTGTGTGAATGTGTGTGAATTGGAAAGTGTAAAGTGCAAAGGTGATAAAGTACTATAAAAGTGCAAATTGATAA
Organism: Embiotoca jacksoni; assembly: GCF_022577435.1. Lineage (NCBI taxonomy): Eukaryota > Metazoa > Chordata > Actinopteri > Embiotocidae > Embiotoca > Embiotoca jacksoni. The sequence goes on from NW_027185395.1 coordinate 106,013, forward strand.
AACTCAGGTGATGAAAACCAATACACATTTTTACGGCAAACGTCTGAAACCAAAACTAATTCAATATCAGGTGTCACGTGGAACTGGGACATGATGCAATAACTCATGAAGGAGCAGCAATCACCCACCTCTTCATATTTCCGGTCAGCCTCCTCAGCGATGTGTTTGGCCTCCTTCAGCTGCATCTCCTGGATCTCCATTTTCTCTTCATCTTTGGATGCTCTGTTCTCTATGACCTTCATTCCTCTGGATGACAAGATGGATAGCAATAAGCAGACTACTATATGTTTGAATATATTCTCTGCTTTCACTCTGGGGTTAACTACCCACATCAAAGTCATGAAAAGCTGAAAAACTACATTTTCAGACATCATCAAGCCAGAGAAAATAGCCGGGATGATGCCCATGATGTCATCGGGTATATCTCAGCGTGGAGATTTAAAACTAACAATTTAAAAAGCTTTCATTACAAATTGGAGGAGTGATGTTTAAGGATGTCCAGGGAAATGTGCAATAAGTTGTATTATTTGAAGTGTAGGATCTTGAGTCCTACAAGCGACTACAGCAATACCAATACCAATGACAATACCAATACCAATGACAATACCAATGACTATACCAATACCAATACCAATGACAATACCAATACCAATACCAATACCAATGACAATACCAATACCAATGACAATACCAATGACAATACCAATACCAATGACAATACCAATACCAATGACAATACCAATACCAATACCAATACCAATGACAATACCAATGACAATACCAATGCCAATGACAATACCAATACCAATACCAATGACAATACCAATACCAATGACAATACCAATACCAATGACAATACCAATACCAATGACAATATCAATGACAATACCAATACCAATGACAATACCAATACCAATGACAATACCAACACCAATGACAATATCAATATCAATGACAATACCAATACCAATACCAATGATAATACCAATACCAATAACAATGACAATACCAATACCAATACCAATGACAATACCAATACCAATGACAATACCAATGACAATACCAATACCAATACCAATGACAATACCAATACCAATACCAATGACAATACCAATGACAATACCAATACCAATACCAATGACAATACCAATACCAATGACAATACCAATGACAATACCAATAACAATACCAATACCAATGACAATACCAATACCAATGACAATACCAATACCAATGACAATATCAATATCAATGACAATACCAATACCAATACCAATGATAATACCAATACCAATATCAATGACAATACCAATACCAATACCAATACCAATGACAATACCAATACCAATGACAATACCAACGACAATACCAATACCAATACCAATGACAATACCAATACCAATACCAATGACAATACCAATACCAATGACAATACCAATGACAATACCAATGACAATACCAATAACAATACCAATACCAATGACAATACCAATGACAATACCAATGACAATACCAATACCAATGACAATACCAATACCAATGACAATATCAATATCAATGACAATACCAATACCAATACCAATGATAATACCAATACCAATAACAATGACAATACCAATACCAATGACAATACCAATACCAATGACAATACCAATGACAATACCAATGACAATACCAATACCAATGACAATACCAATGACAATACCAATACCAATGACAATACCAATACCAATGACAATACCAATACCAATGACAATACCAATACCAATACCAATGATAATACCAATACCAATAACAATGACAATACCAATACCAATGACAATACCAATACCAATGACAATACCAATGACAATACCAATGGCAATACCAATGACAATACCAATACCAATGACAATACCAATGACAATACCAATACCAATGACAATATCAATATCAATGACAATACCAATACCAATACCAATGACAATACCAATGACAATACCAATACCAGACAATACCAATACCAATGACAATACCAATACCAATACCAATACCAATGACAATACCAATGATAATACCAATACCAATACCAATGACAATACCAATACCAATGACAATACCAATGACAATGACAATACCAATGACAATACCAATGACAATACCAACGACAATACCAATACCAATGACAATACCAATGACAATGACAATACCAATGACAATACCAATGACAATACCAACGACAATACCAATACCAATGACAATACAAATGACAATGACAATACCAACGACAATACCAATACCAATGACAATACCAATACCAATACTAATGACAATAACAAAAGCAATAACTAACAATTGAGCTACAACATCTGTACCCCCAAAGCCAAAATAACTGACACATAGAGGAGAATAATGAAAAGAGAACTTGACTTGAGTTTGGTTTCACTAACTCAAGGACACGGTGTCTTCAGATTTTAGATGGATGGATATGAAGCTCTTCACCTCTCGCTCTCGTCTGCAGCTTTCTCAGCCTCTTCCAGCTTCTGCAAAGCAGTCGCCAGTCTCTCCTGAGCTCTGTCCAACTCTTCCTCCACCAGCTGGATGCGCCTGTTTAGAGATGCCACCTCTGCTTCGGCCTGTGGGGACACACACATGTCCCATTATGGACAATATCAATGATAACTGTCAATATGACAGACGCCTAAATAAGAGCAGACCGAAAATAATCAATATTTTAATAAATCAGATACTACTTTAAAAAAAAATTTAACCAAGAAAGTAATTTCCATTTTATTCTATCTTTATATACCTCTTAATACATCAAAATCAGAAATATATATATATAACTAGCTTATTGTGGAAAAGATTTGGCTAATTATAAAATGTAAGAATGACAGAAAGAAGAAAAAACAACAGCAAATACAATCAGCCCTTCAGGTTCTGCTCCTTAAAATCAGAAAAAGGAATAACAATTAAAAAAAACAAAGAAAAACACTAAAAGCCTGGAAGCACTAATGCCATCTTTATAATGTACTTGTGGAAGACAAGCAATTTAACTTAGTGGTTCAACAGCCAGCATGAAATGATTTTGCAATTTTCGAGCACACAGTTTCATCAAGAGTATGTCTTAAAGGAGGAAAAGCACCCCTGACATCTGGAAAATAACCATGAATCCTTGTGCAGTCAGAGATTTTGTTTTCTTCAGTTTTGTCTCTGTGATGTTCCTGTTTGTATGTTATTAAGACATCAAGAGCAAAGTGGAGCTCTGCTATTTACCACAAGTTCATACCTGGGCTTGTGGTAAACAAATTTACACTTTTAAATACAGTAGTTTTAAAGCTCATTTTAGTCACATTTTATTGTGTAGTGAAGCTACTCGTATTACTGCTACTTCCGGTCGGACTTGACAGGATGATTAGTTCTTTGTCTAGTTTCGAATAAAGTGCAACTCAATATTTACTTTAACGCTGTTTTATATCTAATAGTTGGCTGTTTTTATATTTTTTTTAAAAAACTTGCACGTCATTGTGAGTAAGCAGAAGTTGATTGATGAATGTCCCGTGTTCCGGTCCGGCGGTGTTCAGACTGTTACCCGTTCTCGGGCCTGCCTCTCCGCGTCCGCCTCCCCCTGCAGCAGCTCGGCTCGGACCTCCGCCTCGTACGCCGCTTGCTGCAATGTCTGAATTTTCCTTCTCACCGCGTCTATGGATGTAAAAGTCGCCATGCCTCAAACCCCGACTTCTCGCAGGTGTTACGGCGTTTCCGTGGCAACCGTGTCCAGTCAGCGGTCGTAACCCAAAATCAACACGCGATTTTTTTCCGGTCAGGATTTCAAAATAATGTCGGTCTCGCCAACTCTTCTTTTGAAACTGCACAAAACGTAAATTTGAGCGCACACGGTTTTAATTAGTAGTTGATAAAGTGTTCCCTCTAAATTCATAATTTGTGATGACAAGTCATTTACAAAGCCAAATTAATAGGCTAATACTGAACTAAAAATTATAAATTGTCTTCTGTTAGGTTACTTTAGTCAATATTTATATTGGTATTAACTTTGTTGCAGAAAAATAACAACATTGGAATATGAATGTTTTATATTAATATTACACAGCACCAGATATTACAGACAGTAGGCCTACACCAAATATGAACAAAGACCAAATCACATACTATTATTATTATTATTAATATACCATCCTGAATATCAACAAAAATAGTATACTGTGATGTAGCTGGTATTGTAATGTATTTTAATATTCAGGGTGATGTTTATCAATAGTTTTAAAGTAAGATTTACATTTATCCGATCAACATTATTAATTTTACTGCTGTTAAGTCTAATGCTGTCTGTTTTTTATCATATCTTTTCCTGACAGTGTGATGAACCACCTCTTAATACATCCTTACAGGCTACTTTAAAAAAAATTATTTTAAGATGTCAGGGTTAATGCATATTTAGACTGACACATGACTGGCACATATAATGCTGCTATTAAGAAAAAGATACTTCACAGACACCGCTGACTGTAAATGGCATCTGGTTGCCTTTACCGACTGACATTTTGCAGTATAATTGGTCATAAATGCAATAATTAGTAAATCAAGAAAACATGAATATCACAGCTGTCCAGAATTATCGGCACTGGTCTTCACAGCAGATTCTGAGTATAAGAGGCAATGTAACCCACTGACATTATACTGACCAGCTCAGTTCTGATTTGATGGTTAACAGCACTGTGCAGATATTGAAGTTGAGGGTTTAACACCAAAAAGCTCCCAACAGAAGAAAAAACAGCAAGCAAAACTTGTTTCAATGTTTATATCTGCAACTGACTATTGCTTTAAGGCAAACTTAAAAAAAAAAATTGTGACACTGTTCATTAGCCTAGCTGGTATGTGTGATTTTCATATTCTAGGCCAACATATTTTGCCAGATGAAGCCCAAGTTGAACCAGGATAAAGTTTCAGCCTAGATTCATTTTTATTTATGAATTTATTCCTTTCTTTTTTGGTGTGCAGTAAGACCACCTAGCCTGGCCCTTAACGTTCCTGTGTTTAATAGTAGCACTGTTTGAAAACAGGAAAACACCAAATGTGTGAAATGTAAAGTTTGACTTTCCACTCTAGTTTCTAATAATGTTACTGAAGATCTAAATTTACAACTAAACAGTAATTTAAGTTTCAACCCAGTGCTACGCAATAACACCTGAAGGAAACAATTAGAGCGGTGACATATGAGGTATTTAAGAATGACAGCACATTTAGTCAACAACCTCAATCCGTGACCATACTGGGAACAATAATGTAATGCTGTCTTCCTATTCGTGCCTCTGCAGTAATAGTATCCGCTCTGTTTACTTACATCTGTTGCCTTTTTCTCTGCCTGCTCCAGCTTCTCCTGGGCATCCTTCAGCGACTCCGAGTATTTGTCCAGCTCATCTTCCACCCCTTTCAGCTTCTTCTGCAGACCCAGCAGCTCCTCCTCCAGCTAGTTGCCAGAAATTTAAAAGAAAATCACAAGTTTGCATAGTTTTGTTCTTCCAGAAATATTTAGTTTGAAATGATATATGACAAAGAAAAGCGGCAAATCTTCTCATCAGCCTCTCTGATGAGGCTTGGTATTAATTTATTATATTTCCTTAAAAATTGTTTAAATAATTAACTATCTATATAGTTTATCGACTAATAATATAATTAATTAATCTTTCAGCTACAGTTACAGTGAACCAGTCCGTGAGGGATTGAATTGAGGATATAACAAAAACAAAACCATAACAATGCAACTATGAATACAGTCACACTATATCCCATATATATAGAGAGAGATAGATACTGCTATTGTTGCTTTTTATGTCTAGTCATGTCAATTATTACATGTCATGCCAAAATTTGCAATCAGCCTGCCTTCTAAGTCAGAGCACTCTTAACTCACTCCCAGTAAAGTGTAAATGTAACATTTCAGTCAGATGACCTTATTTCCTCCAGAGCTGCATGTTTTCATTTGGACTGGCTTTGCTGAACTTTTGCTCATGGTTCCAGTCTTCACTGTGATTATAGTCTGGTAAAAATCAGAAAGTTGACCAGCTTTTGCTGGTAATCAGCTTATGTTTGGGTGTTTTTTGTTTAAGTATGCTTGTGCTGGTTTAAGTTGATATTTTTCCTGGTGATGCTGGGGACCAACTTTGACATGGTCAATTTCACCCATTCACCACACACCACCAGATGACCAGTTACCTACCCTGAAAAAGTTGTATAAAGGAAACTAAATCCTTTTGAAAATGTTATTTGAGTACAGTCATTAATATATTTTATTTTAACAATAAGTAAATACCATAATGATAATGCTCCTTCCTCAACATTGCTCCAGCACCTGATTTTACTACGAAGGTGGATTATTATTATTATTGTTGTATACAATATATATAGATATATACTGTACTGTATATACTGTGCATTTTATATTTTATATTTATATTTAATATTTTTTTTTTACTGCTATTTTATTGTTTTTCTATTATTATCTTATTGCTTCTGTAGCGAAAAAAAATTTCCCTTCGGGGATTAATAAAGTAACTACCTAACCTAACCTAACCTAACCTAACCTAACCTAACCTAACCTATTAATAATAATAATAATAATAATAATAATAATAATAATAATAATAATAATAATAATAATAATAATCTTCTCCTTTTCAGTGCAGATGGGGCGCAGCATCGTAACTAGCACGGAGCACAGATCAAAAGTCAGCCTGAGTTAGTCCTGGAACACACGGCCTGCCTGGTGTGTGCGTTACCTTTGATGCAGGCGTTAGCTGCTGCTTGGTTGCGTGTATATCCACGCCTGCTGCGTGTCACCAGCCTGTCGGCTGCGGTGCTGCGGCTGCAGGTCCTACCATTGAATCAATAACCATCTCTCTGATAAAGGCCATCAGCATAATATTTTTGAGGTCTGAAAAGTGATGAGTTGTAACCAAAAAGCAGGCGAGTGTTTTTTTGTTTACCCATGCTCCAAGGCAAGACACAAGCACTCACACCGAGACAGAGGAAGAGTAGGTGGTCTTGGCTGAGGCTACACTCAGCGGGGACAGAGGTCGTTCTACCACGTACTGAAACTTAAGAAGGTTTGTGATCACACCGTCAAACGCCTGCTCCGCCTAAGACAAGGAAAGACCAGTGTCGTAGAGATCTCCATCGACTTCCAGATTGTGGCCGCGGAGTCGGACTGGGATGAAGAAACTTTGATGCGAGGCTACCTACATGGTCTGTCTTAATCCGTGAAGGACAAACTCGCTGTCCTGGACGAGCCGGAGTCACTTAACGTCTTGGTTTCGCTCTCAATTAAGATGGATAACGGCCTGAGGGAACAGAAGCGTGAACAAAACAACAGATCCAAGACAGCCTTGATCCAGACTTCCTCTGGCTTCCGGTTCCCCCCCGACCAAGCAGCCCTGAACAACCACACCCCTCTGGCTCCTCCGTGTCCGGAGATCAACTCATGCATGTTGGCCATTTCACCTGAAGAGAGAGAACGCCGTTTAAGGGCTAGTGATTGTTTTTATTGCGGTAAACCTGGACATCTCATCTCGTTGTGCCCAAGAAGCCACTCAATCTCCAGCCTCGCCTGCTTCTCCCGACCACACTGTGTTTAAACTCCGGTCCTCTCTCCCTGTTAGCATTGGTGGATTCTGGAGCAGAGCAGAGTTTTTTGGGATTCAACCTTCGTGTCTGAACATAGGATTCCTTTGGAGACGCTGAAATGCCCTCTGTTGGTTAGTGCCCTGGATGGCAGCTCCCTAGCCAGGATTACTCACCAAACCCATCCTTGCAGCTACAGTCTTCAGTTTTATGTGTTCCCCTCACCAAAGACTCCCCTGGTCCTCGGACACCCTTGGCTTGCAGAACATAACCTCTTGATTGACAGGTTGAATGGAAAGATCACAGGCTGGAGCCTCTCCAGTCACTCTCACCACCTCAGATCTGCTCTGCCTTGCATGGAAACGGCAGATGGAATACCTGAAACAACCCCGGATCTGTCTTCCGTTCCCACGGATTATCATAACCTTAAAGAGGTCTTCAGCAAGGAACGAGCTGGGTCGCTGTCACCTCACCGTCTGTATGACTGCTCCATAAACCTCCTGCCTGGCGCCACGTTTCTCTCCAGCCAACTCTACAACCCTTCCAAGTCTGAATGTGACTCCATGAAGAAATATATAACTGACTCTGGCTTCTGGCATCATTCAGCCATCTTCATCTCCCGTCGGTGCCGGGTTCTTATTCGTGGCTAAGAAGGATAAAAGCCTCCAACCCTGCAGTGACTACCGTGGAATTAATACCATAACTATTAAGAATAAGTGTCCTCTGCCCCTCATTAGCTCTGCCTTTGAGCCTCTGTCTTCCATCGTCTTCACCAAATTAGATCTCCGCAACGCCTACCATCTGTCTGCATCCATGAGGGGGACGAGTGGAAGACGGCATTCAACGCACCTTTGGGAAATTTGGAGTACCTTGTACTTTCTACCATCTGTTGTGGCCAGAAACGATTTCATTTGAAAGTGTACAACCACGTGAAACTCCATGACTAACTCTTGAGTGTCATCATTGGAAGAAATTGGAATCTCTATTATTTAAACCAAGTGTAGTACCTTTAATGGCAATGATAACAACTATAGGGGAAAGTCCATTGTCTGAGATTGGCATGATCTACTAAGCACATTTAAGCTTCTGGGAGGAAAAACCCATTTTTATTTTATTACATAACAGAAAATATAAATTGTGATGATATGTGATGAAAATAGTGATTTATTGTTTTCAATCATATGAACCCTTTCCATTTTGCACTTGAGTTTTTGTTATGTAATGACTCATTTCCAAAGATTGTTTCAGCCATTTGCAATTTGCAACAACAGCTTCAAGGACTATAAAAAGCCAACTGTAAATGACATTGATGTGGCCTGACAACAATGTGCCCAGAACAAATGTCCTTTTTATATCGCATGGCTACAGGCTTAAGAGCATGTAGCCATGTAAGGCCTCTCACTCACAAATAGTGTCAGGGAGTCCTAATCCTACAGTCATCATGGTAACTTCCAACAAAAGCCTTGACTCTCTCTAAGAGCAGCAACAATTCAAAGAAGGTGGAGTTCTAAACACAGAATACAGAAATAGACATGCCATTATTCAATGCTCCGAGGCAGAGAGAAGTGATGATACAAGCATTGTATGAGCTACAAGCTTGGATCCTCTGGGAACAAATGCAATGTTGGCAGTTGCATAGTTGAGTGGTTGCTATCTATTATTAGGTTGCTACCTGATATTGTCAAATACACTGTGGAGCTGCAGAGGAGAGAACGCAAGCCATAAAGGAACGGCAAACTTAACTGAAACAATAAACTGACTAATTACTCACGAGGTTCCTACCTGAAAACTGCAGCCAATTTTGTGTGAGCTGAACGGTGATATCCATCAGTTGGTTAGTAGATGGAGTCCAAAAGTCCACCGTCTTAACTTACAACTTAGCCTTCAAACATTTTGATTATATTTTCCATTAGAAGCCATCTATAGCCACCCACATCTCTACAATACATCTTTCAAACAATGTAAAGCTAATTAAATGGGCAACAACTCATGGAGAGAATTGCCCATAGTTTGAAAATGTCTCTCTGTAGGCACAGATCTACTAAAAATCTGAGGAACACATCATCCAGCATCCGTGGTGTCTTGACAGACGTACATCGACAGGCCCTTAGACTTTGTGCCCTTCGATTTTTACTTTCGACTTTGTGCTCACAAAAGAAGTCCACATCTATTTTTGGAGCACATTGCTCCCACTTGGTGCTACTTGATATTTTAATCGACAAGAGAAAACTAATGACTGACAGAAAAATCTGTGACAGAAAAAAAATTAACCAGTGTTTAAATCAGCATCAGAAGCAGGGTCAAATAATAACAGTGGGGGGAAGGTAGTGGAGGGGAGGGGTGGGGGTGGGAGGAATTGGATGGGGGGCAGACCCCAACCAAGATATGTACATTATGATTTGTTCAGAGCTCTCAGGTGAACAAACCGACCTAAACACTGTTTCTAATCAGCTCAAAAGTATCTTTGGCATTTCTGTACAACATGTTTTTAGAGAGGTGGCCTACGGATATATGTCAGTACTATAATGTCTTTGAAATGAACTAATATCAGCCGACACGTGGATTGGGGTGAAGCCAGCCTCCACTTCGAAAAACGAGGAAAAAGGAATGTTTGCTTCTGGAATATTGTATATTGTATGCCATAACCTTAAAGTAAGTTGACAAACCAATTAAGAAAACAGTCACAGACAGATTGGCCACCCTCTGTCAGGATTCCTGTCTGCTCCTCTGTTTTGTCCACAATCACCTCTCCTCATGTTTTCTGTCTTTCCCCTGTCTGTTTGTTATTGTGTCCCCATGTGTTCTGCCCCATGAGTCTCCCCGCCTCCTGTTACCTCCCATGGCCACACCCCTCACCGGTCCCAGCAGCTGCTACCACTCTCCCCAAATCACCACCTGCAGGTGGCTTATTTCCCTGATCAACTCCCCGTACTATATGTACCCTGCCCCTGCAGTCATCTAGTTGTCGGTCCATAGTTTCTGCTAGTCACTGCAAGGACCATCAGTCTCCTTCTCCTGCTCCAGTACAGGTACCCTGTTTCTGCTTCCAGTTGGTGCGATCAGTCAGTGCTCCCAATCTTGGCTGATTGCTGAAGCTAAGCAGGGTTAGACCTGATTAGTACTTGGATGGGAGTACCAGGTGGTGCAGAGCCACCAGTTGGAGCCAGTGAGTCTGACCGTCCGTTTGTCCGTCCGTCCTGCTCCAGTACCGGACAACGCTTCTACCAGCGGTCCTGTCCACTGTCCCACCAGCGGTCCTATCCACTGTCCTGCCAGCTTCGTCTCCCCAGTGCGAGTCGGTTGAATTGCCCTCCCGACTCGGGAGGAAATGGACTCTGTACGTACCACCTGTGTTTCAATAAAGACTGTTTGAACTCATACCCGAGTCTGTGTGCCTGCGTTTGGGTCCTGTTACACCCTCAATATAAGAAGGTACTGTCCCAGGTTCCTGAAGTGAATGCTGACTTTTAGTGAATTTAAAGGCGTGCCAAGTCACTACTATCATAACAGTAACATTAATCAAGCAGACCAGCTGACATGCATCTTTCCTGGCCAGCTTCCTTGCCACAGTTGGTAAATTTGGTTGAAAACTATAAATTGATAAAGGCTTACTATAGTTATTGTAAACAGAATCTATTTAAAAATATATATTTTTTTACTCTTTGTTTGTTGGCTGTCACCAGATATCAGAGATGTTTGGGTGATTGGTGTCCTATACATTCAGACCAGTTTTAAAACCACCCAAAATGGTAAAAAAAAAAAAAAAAAAAAAAAAAAAAAAAAAAAAAAAAAAAAAAAGCCTGAAGAGAACAAAACGCACATCTACAATGACACAAATATTTTTCCTGAAAGCATTGTGATCAAAAAAGTCTGTGCATTACAAAAGCACGCTTTGTTAAGATAATTGAAGATAATTTGTCAGATAGTTAAAGGCTACGGTGAAGAGATGTTTTAAGCTTGAAGAAGGCTTTTAGACAGGTGGAAACAATAAATTGAGCTGCTGAGAATTTAATTTCAATTTCAGTGCAATTTGTGCTAATGCTATGACATATTAAGATCCATCCATTCATTTTCTATTCATGTTCTATCTTCCTATCCAGATGAGATTCATAGAGGTCAAAGGGCAAACAGAGCAGCCTCATAATTTGTCTGAATTTGCTCCAGTGACCTCGGCAGGTGCTCCAGACCGGCAGGAGGAGTCGCTCCAGCGTGTGTTTGTGTACATGTTCCACACCAAGTTTACTAATTCAACTGAAAATACAACGTATTAAATTAACCTCTGCCTTGTGCATACATTAAGCATAGATGTATGGTGTAAATAATCACTTCTGGTCAGCTATTTGGTGTTTATCATAATTTTTTTATTTAATTTTGTTATTATTAAAGTCTACTGAAGGGGTCTCCAACCTTTTTTTTTTTTCCCCTTGAGAGTGTCTTCGACAAAATGAAAGTGTTCTACTGTTCTACTGTGCTAGTGTATGAGAGTGACTCATGTTCTTCACATAGCTGAGCTCCACCAACACCAGCTGATTAAGATTTGTTTAGGTGAACAATAACAAATTGAAACTCAACACAAATACTCGACTGCGTTGCTCCCAAGCTACCCGGTAGCTTGTGATGGTCCAGTTATACAAAGGGTATAGTATATTACACCATTAACGCAGTGATATAATAACAAAATCATGATGTCATACTAAATAGATGCATCCGGCGTGGTTCCGTCTTCTGACGATTCTGCACAGGCTCTTTTATTGTGAAAATTGACCGGATTCTTTATGCTGTCCATCTGTCTGACTTTCTGTCAGCTGATCTGTTCTGTGCAGTTCAGTTGGATCCAGCTTTCAATCCGTGGCACGGGTTGAATCGCCGTCCCGTCAGGCGGGCGTCCTTCGATGTGGGCGTGGTTTGAAGTGCTACAGGCTGCAGCTGGACCTTATTCCAACTCGAAGGTGAATTGTAGGTGTGGCGTTTGCTCGCCAAAGTACACATTTTACATGTCGGTGTACTTCAGGCGTAGCAGGTACACAGTTGAGGCTGAAACTATGTGTGTTAATTGGCTGATATCATTTGACACCCCATAGCAGGCTGGATGTCCCTAAGCCCCGGACGCACTGAACCAAAGGCCTATTGGGATAAAGATTTCAGAGAAGTTTTGTTGTTGTTGTTGTTCCTCAACTTTCCAGCAACACAATCTTGCTTTTGATTAACAATTCCCACTGTGGCCACACATGACAACTGTGAGCTAAACGTAAGCCTTGGTTTTCTTCAGTGTGATTGTGAATTAGGGGTGAGTGACACGAGGACAAAGCTACCGGTCATGTACGACCAAATAAGATGGCAGCTGCAGAACTCATGAGTGTGAAGTGCTTTATTGCTTATGAATTAAAGCTACAGGTGATCTGAGTTTTTCTCTGAGCTGCAGGTCCACCTGGTGCCAAGTTCCAAACAGTTAAAGCCATCATTTGTTTATAACTTATTCATTAAATTTAATTAAATGAATAACTTAATAACTAAACGTTGTTAAAAACCCAAATGTAGGTTATTTCCTATCGTGGGAAGGTAGTAGACAAGCTACAAGTATACTTTAATTAAAAGGAGCTCTCCTCAGAGCTGGAGGAATTACATTGGCCTCTATCTACTGTCTGAAAAGTGCAACACCCAAAACAAATGCCACAAAAATATTCAATAAGTTAAGTCTTATTCACAGTGTCACCAAAAATCATATAGCATATTAGTGTTCTCCGGTTGATAATACTACATCTATTAATTTATGAATATATGTCTTTGCCTAATTTAAACATGTTTTAATTAGGAAACATTTTACTAACTTCAGTCTTTTTCAATGTATAGTCACCAAAATCATGTTACACAAGATGGTTTTAGGACAGCTCTTAGTTCCCAATAAAAAAGTACTCAAAATTATGCAATTAAGCATATATTCCTTGACTAAGAATTGTAATATTACCAACTAGAGACCATGTAAAGGGAAACTTTGATTTTGGTTAATTGAGAAAGTTTCTCAATATTTTCAGATAGTAAGTCAATATTTTGAGAACGTTTTTCATTATAATGAAATTATATTCATTACAGGATCAGTTTTGTTTTTCGGGCTTCCACAGTGAAACCGTTGAAGGAAAGTGTCGGACCTCCATCCTACCTGTTTGCATTTATCCTCTGCTCCCTTTTTGTCCCCCTCTGCCTGCTCTGCACGGTCTATCGCGTTCTCCTTATCCAGCTTCAACATCTGCATTTTCTTCTTGATGGCCTCCATGTTTCTTCAGTTAGGGTCTGAGCAGAAGGAGAAAATGTGCTCGGTTATCCAGAAAGACAAGTCAGTCTGTGACAGGAAAGAGCGTGCTGCTGGTCTGAGCGGCTTCGGGGAGAGCTCGAGGATGGGATACCAGCTAGCACGCGCCACAGACTTGTTTTTTTGCAGTGTGGATCCGCACGGGTCGTTGCCCATATTTAGGCAGCGAAAGTTGTCCAGTCTGTTGCGTGACGTCTGTCTATGTGACAATAATCACGTCTTTCCATTTGCCGATGTGACAAAATTCTCCACCCGGGAAATCAGTAAAGGTGATAGGAAAAAACCCCACTTCAAATCACATCCGAAATATCCATGGAAAAAAACTTACATACTTACTGTGATTTCCTTCAACGGTTTATAAATATATATATATATATATATAATATATATAAATATATATTTATATATAAATATATATAAGGGAATCACAGTAAGTATGTATATATATATGTAAGTATGTATATATATATATATATATATGTGTATGTATGTGTGTGTATATATATATATATATATATATATGTATGTGTGTATATATATATGTGTATGTATGTGTATATATATATATATGTATATATATATATATGTATATGCATGTGTATGTATATGTGTACATACACATGCATATACATATATATATATATATATATATATATATATGTATGTGTGTATATATATATGTGTATGTATGTGTATGTGTATGTATATATATATATATATATATATATATATATATATATATATATATGTATATGCATGTGTATGTATATGTGTACATACACATGCACAGTTTGTACATTGTCAAAAAGCAATATATATATATACGTATATATATATACATATATACATATCGGTCGGTCGGTTGTGTATATATATATATATAGTATATCAACATTGCTTTTTGACAATGTACAAACTGAATGTATAAAATTGAAAAGATGAAAGTGAAAAAACATTGTCAGAAAATGAAAACAGCGATGTCTATTTCTCTAATCTCTATCTTTTACAAACCTCTCAGTGAATGAGAAGGTGTTGGTCCTGCTGTCGTTTAGAGCAAGTGAAGTAAGCATGGAAACAAGGTGGTCAAAAGAATTGCAGTATGAAAGGCAGCATTGACTCATTATCTTACATCTGCTGCGGTTTGTACGTTCAAACACAATCATATTTGTGCTTTAACATTTGTTACAATCATAGATGGTGAGGTGAGTGAATGAATGTTTTTTTTCTATATATGAAAGTAGAAATCTAAAAAAATTAAGAAAAAAAACAAATAAATTTACAGATCAAATCTAAATCTTAGCACCAACAAATTGTTGAATAAATAAAAGAAAATATAATGACATTACTTCAATTTATTTGACGCATCCACCATCTTGCTTCTCCCATTGGTGTCAACATATATTCTGACATTATAGAGCCTAACTGTAAGTGTGTCCAGCAGAAGGACAAGCGGTGAAGTTGTGTTAGGTGCTTTCAGGTCAGGTGAGGTGAATTCAAAGCAAAGCGGTAATGTAAGTAGTGTAAGAGATACATTATGTATCTGAGCAGCCCGCTGATATGTGACAGAGGAGATATGATATCTTTCAGATTTGGGGATTATCGTTTCTACTCGAGGACCATTGCTATCTCACTTTGAAATCTTCTGTTTCGTACATTTACATTTAGGCTAGTACAGTGCAAACTAGCATAGCTCACAATTACTCGTGCAGTGTGTGAATTTCAACAGAGTATTTCGAGTATTTCGGGTATTGCTGTCTGATCAAAAATAGCTCTTGTGCACTGACCTAAAAAAAGACAATGACAACATTTGAATGTACCACCCACAAACACAACTGCTAGCTTTATTTGGTCATTTTACTCAGAAATTAACATGTTTTGAACTCCTGTTTTATGCACACAATATACAGTATGTTTCCCCCAATTACACATGACTGTAACTCGTCAATGATACTTTCAAAAAGGTAGAAAGCTTCACTTGTTGAGAAACCTCCGACAGTGTTAAGAAAGGAATCTCAATGGTTTTACTGAACACTGGCTTTATTGAATATAAATGTGTTACAGTGCGCATCAGATGGTACTACTGTGCACCCGCATTATAGTTATAAAAAGGTAAAAGTCAACATGTGAACACAAGAAAAAAAAAGAGTTTGTATGGTTACAGCCATTTTCTCCAGAAGTTAATTCTAAAGATGTAAATGAGAATAGCCACTTTGTGGTGTGAGGGTAGATTTAAATCATGATGTGATAATACACTGAAAAGAGTTATGAATTAAGTGCACTTTATGGGTAAATGGTATCAGATAACTATACTTGACAAAATCATTATATACTACAAGAGTACGCTAACATTTGGACCCTTTGGTAATACCTAACAGGAAATAGTTAGTAAACCGAGATGTCCGTGAATACCTCAGACCAGCATCATTACTGTGACAGAACTTCTATAGAAAATGGCAAAATGCGTCAGACAATAATTTTGGCACGAACAAAGAGTTTACTGGAGTGGGTCAATAAACACTGGGAACCCAAATACAACCAATCTGATGTTAAATATTTGGAAATTATATATATGGCTTTATAATCATTATACAAACAAGTCTTCTGATGTAATCCAGGTCTAAATACTATCACAAAAAAAACAAAGCAACTTATTGGAGGATACCTTTTTTTTTTTTTTTTTTTATACATTTTATAGCACATTTGTTAAACAAAAATAATGATTTTTTTTTTTTGCACTTTGATTTGTTCCATCGCAGAATTATTGTTTCCAAATCTAAACTTAAAACTTGCAACATTTAATATTGTTATTCTTATTTCAGATTTAAACAGTATGACAAGTAAAATAATATCATCACCGTCATGTGACCACCGACGTTGCTTCACAATGAACTATCAACGTGAAACTAAAGCTCAAGGCTCTGAGTCTTTGTTCACACACACACACACACACACACACACACACACACACACACACACACACACACACACACACACACACACACACACACACACACGCATCTGCATAGGAAATTTGCATAGATTATGCATAATTGGCATAGAAGCATAAATTCTGCTTGCCATTGTCTCTATGATGTAACAGCCCAGTTCTAACAGTGAGGCAGAATTTACTGGCAAGACTTTGTTATTTGTACAAAGCCACACTATGTTGATACAAACGTGAAAAAAAAAAAAAAAAATGCTGAAAGTGACATATATTGAAAAGTATAGGATCATACTGTATAATCAGAAGCACAAATATATCTCAGTATTATTGAAATGGATGATACTTTGGTTTACTTTTGACTAGAATCAAACACTGATTGATAAACATTGTAGGATTGGAGTCAGTCTGCCGAATGTTATGTTTGTACTGAGGCGCGAGCGACTGGAAGGTCCTGAGCTTTCCAAAGATCAACTTTTGCTCGAGAAGGTGTTGGCGCACAGTTTCACTGTTCCTGGCCGTCCTCTCGCAGCTCCGTGGGAAGGAACTTGTACTGTTGCTGTCTGATCATGGCCAGCTTTTTCCTGGCTTCTTCCAGCTCCCTTTCTTTCCGCAGCATCTCCTCCTGAGCGGCGATGATCTGCAACGCAACGCGGTCGGTCAGTTCACCGAGCAAACACCAGCTTCAAACTCACACGTGTGTCAAAATATGATTATTGTCCGTTAGTTTAAGCTCCTCGTTATCGGCAGTCAGTCAAGAGCCCAAAACTACGGTTAAAGCTTTGGGAACGCTCAACGTGCCAAAGCAAAGTGTCAGAGGTCATTTATCTGATCTGATCTGAAGTTAGCTGCTAACATAATCCCCATTGGCTAACAAGCCTCATGCCGACATTAAGAAAGCACGAGGTAACGTTAAATTAGCCATTATTTTTGCGGAGTTTCATGTCATTGTACGTTATAAAAAAACCATTAAGAACGGACCGTGTGGAAGTCTGTCCTTAATGTTACTGAATCAAAGTTCATTCGATTTGGAAATGTACACTGCAATGTGTTTGAACAACATAGTATTTGTTCTAAAGTGTATTTTTTTAATAGAAGCCCGTCTCAGAAAGTTGGGACGCTGTGGAAAAATGTAAAAACGGAAAAGAATGATTTGCAAAATCATATTTACACATTTAATTTGAAATAAGCCAAAGACAACATATCAAATGTTGAAACTGAAAAGTTGTACTATTTTATGAACAAAAGAAAAATGCTCATTTCGAATTTGTTTTTCATTGTTAATTGAGCATTAACATTGTTACTGTTGTTGAGATTGAAGCCATTAGTATGTTTATTTTGAACATGAATATCCTTTCATATACAGGTAAATAACTTGAAGTGGTCATTTCCAAAAAGTGAGACGACAAAATTCAAACACTACACAAAGTAAGTTTGCGCCATCAGATACACGTCAGTATGTGATTTGAGACATCCGGTGACTCACCTGAGCAATACCTCCCACCATCTTACTCTTGACCACAACGGCCTGGTCGTCCTGGGCGTCAAATGCTGCTTTCTGTGCTGCTTTCACCAGATTATCAGAGGCTCTCTTCACAGCGTTTCCAGCAGCCTGAAGAAACAAACCAAAAAAAAAGAGTTTTAATGTTGGAAATAATAAATTCACAAAAAGACAAGTGGGCCTCAAAGTCACCTTCTGAAAGTTCCAGAAAAAAAAAATCAGGTAATAGAAGCTTAATTCGTTCTTTTTAATTGAACAAAAACAATAAAAGAAAGCTGTAGTGAATATAACTTCATTGCTGAAAAGATGTCCTAATATCTCTAACGTGGTTCAGTGTTTTCTGGTATGTGGAGACAGACTGAACAGCAACTCCAGGAAAGGGAATGAAAACCTCCATCAGTCCTCAGAGAGAAAACCAGAACAGTCTTTTTGTTCCGACTCCGTGCTTGAAAACGTCTGTAAAAGGCAACGAGGACGGACAGGACTCGTCTCATTGGCCGGCTCGGCAGCTTTTTCTCCTTTTGTGGCTCTGCGAGGTGAAACGAGCCGGAGAACTCGCACAGACGTTCGTTAATCTTCCTCTACTGGTTTATATTTGGCTGGAATGTTACTGTTGGTTCATAAAACATAACTTCATCACTTCTTTACACAGACGTCACTAAACTGGAACGCTCTCTGTTTTCGTGGCAGGACGTGTCTACTGGGGCTGATCCGAACAAACACAATCAAATGAATTGTTGAATGAACACAGAAATATCCTGTTATAATTTGAATCATCACATCCCATCACCTCCTCACAGCTCTGACAGAATCTGACTCATTAAAGAAAATAATAATTATCATTCATTAGGTTAAATCAACAAAAACGACCTGTTTGCTGATGTTCCACGTACACAAACTAACATTTACTGCAACCCGGATGGACAAAGTCATCTCGTTTTTCAATGTGACAACAAACAGAATCTGTCCATAAAGTTTTACGAGGTTGAATCCGGTCGGTGTGACGCTTGTGAGATGGTCGAGACTCGTCCGACAGCTGGAAGGTCCGGCGTTAAAAAACCTGCTTGTCAGAACCTTTGTTGCGTACTTCCTGTCTGTATTTAAATGAATGATGCTTTCCAAAGACACCAAAAAAATGACTACGAAAATATGTTTGACTCGCCGCCAATGTTGACTGCTGTTATTTTACGCCATCATCCGGCAGCGCTCGGCCCACCGGCTCCGAACACGCATGCAGAGCCACTAATGCTGTCGTATGTGCCGATATGTGATCCGGTCTCGGAGACGCAGCCGTCTGTCATCGGCCAGTTTTACACCGGTTGTGTTAACGGTTGCAAAAAAAAAAGAGAAAAAAAAAGGGGGTTGAAAAAGAAAACTATCGCTAACAGCAAAGGTAAAAGGTCTGGATGGACAAAGTAGCGCTAAAGATGACGACGAACGCCTCCTGTAACAAGATTAGTTTAAAAAAACAAAACAGGAAGGAATTTAAGAAACGAAACAGAACTGTTGCACACAAAAATAAATCACCGGAGAAGAAGTGTCGTCGTGGTGAATATTGTTTTGCGTATTGAAACGTGTTCTGGTGAAACACACCTGACCACCTGAAGCCGGAGGAGGCCGAGCCTCCAACAGGTACTTGGATTGTCTGCTTCTCTTTTTGGAGTTGTACAGCCTGGTTAGTCAGACAGAGTTAAACCCTCCCAGACAAACCCAGAAACCATCTCACTTCGTAGGGGGGTGTTCCTACTCCTCCGCGGCTTCTTTAAAATGGAACGAATTCCTAAATATAAGCTCTTCATTGGCTAAAGTCTCTTGTTCGGCCATCGTCAGCTTTATTTCAAACAACCTCTCGGTGCGCCTGTTATGGTTTTAATGAAGATTATATGACTATATTGTACAACATAAACTGGTGACTCAGGGTGGAGGACAGCGCTATACATTGTTCAGCACTTAAAAAGCATCACGGCAAAGAAGCAAACGCTGCTGGTGTAATCGTAGATCTGGGCTAACGTTTCCACTTCTTGGTGCCGTGGGTAGACGGGTGGATTGTTTCCAGAGCTCCTCTTAGACATAAATGTATGGGAATTACTGCAGTGGCAGCTGCAGGCCCAGAACAGGAGGAGATAAGCCACTGCTGATTGGATCAGAGAATATGAGCTGGCCGATGTGCTCGCAGCTAGCATACACGCAGCCTTAAAGCCTTATTTTTGGGTGGATGAGGTGACGGGACATACTTGTACTTGTTACGCCTCGCAACTGACCGCATCAGTTTCACATAAAGGTCACAACGACCCCGCTGCTACATTATTCTGTCCCTCAACAAGATCTTTTTGTGACGATCACAAATGCTGAATAGAGCAGTGTTTTGTTTTTTTAGATGCAACTTGTGAAGATTTTGAATAAACCTGTCACTTCCTGTTTTCCAGTCCAACTGGCGGTTTGTTCTGATGTTGGAGGTTGAAGAACCAAAAGAACTGTAAATCAGGGGTTTTCTTTTTTATTGATAAAGCAAGTTTTTGGTTGGAAATTGTAACTTTGTGGCAAAATGCCTTCAAGCGGAGCTCCTGCTATGAAATTGTGAGAATTTTGCAAAATTGCAAACCCTTTGGTTGAATGTGCTTAAATCAATACGATCACAAGATGGCAGCTTCCTGGATGGACGGGTTGTTTCTATCGAGTCAGTGGAGTGGAATGAGAAAAACATAGAACATCTTTTTAGCAGAAATGTGCATTTAATTTTGAAAAACAAATCCTGATGATGTCATAGAAATATCATCTCTATGGAGGTTTTAACATTTACCAGGCAAACGTTCAAAAACTAATTGTGTTGATGTGAGAAAATGCAGGATCCAGTGACGAGAGACTAAAAGCCTCTACAGCTCTCTTGTAAGTTCCTCGACTTTACTTTACTATCATGATAAATCTCTGGCGTACCTCTTTAAAAATACTGAAATGAAAGCTGTATGTAAAAGGAAACTATTTCCTGTGCTAAATATAGAACATGCTAATCCTTATGTAGCAGCGGTACAAATCACGCAGCTCACCTGTAACCCTAAACGTTCAAAAGCCGGCCTATTAATATCAATAAACTCTGCGTGCTCTCCGACAACCTCAGCTGTTGCAAGCATGACTAATGTCATTGTTCCTGTAGCAATTACTGTCGTGATTGCAGGTCTGAATCGTTAATACGGATCCGGGTCACACATTTCACAACGCGTTTGCCGACATCAGATGTCAGTCTGATGAAGCAGGACGACGGACTTAACCTCGGACTTAATAGTCGAGGAAATGACTCCAACTCAAACAAACGCAACACAAAAGGTGGGCGTGGTAGGGGGTGTTTTTATAGACTGCTTTTATGGTCTATTATCTTGAACGGATCTGCAGCATAGTTTGCAGGGCGATGTATCCTGGTCAGAAGTGAACCACCTGTAACCCTAAAAAAACTAAAAAACAAGAGTTTTAAAGTTAAGTTCCCTCGCTAACTGTAAATCCTGCTTCGTAGTCGAGTCCCAGCTCCGTTTCCCCAAAGACATCATGTGTTTTTGACTCCTTTGCAGTATTTAAAACTCTCATCGCTCATCTCATTTTGCCAGATTGTCACTTGAAACTTGGTTTTGGTGTCATTGTTCTCTCCATTACTGATATTGCTTCCTGTATCCAGACTTTGTCTGCTCGGTTCTACAACCTTCTCCAGAACTGACCAGTCCATCGATGTCATGTTCACTCCTGGAGGTGTATTAAGCCAAGTGGGTAAATACTAAAACATCAATGGATCCGGGGTTTTCCTCGGTGCAGAATCAATACAGTTGTAAGATAAACTACAGCTGTGGAAGTGACATTGGACAACAAATGAATGCCACCTTCTGTCATTTAACATTTTTGTTCACTCTTGTGATGATATACATTTTTTGGGGGGTGACTGAGTTCACTTTCATCTCAGTTGTGTTGGTAAAGAACGAACTAAGATGTTCCGAAGTGCCACATTGACATTCAGGGTTCCCACTCCGAGTCAAATGTCAAACTTTTCCTGACTTTCACTGACTAAAAAGCAGAAATTTCATGACCTCTAATGAACGGAAGTGCTGAGCAGACAAGAAATAGCAACAGTTCTAGTGAAATCGGGCTGCACATGCACCTTCCATGACAATGAGAGAAATGAAATACACGTTTAAATACTGGTTGCAGAGGGAAAGAATTTATCTGACAATGAAGGTAATTACTCCCAACCTAAAAATCGACATTTTCTATTTCTGTCATTGACTACTGAGGCCTGCCCGGCGTGTGGCTAACTGCAGCTTGGTTGTGTGTGTGTGTGTGTGTGTGTGTGTGTGTGTGTGTGTGTGTGTGTGTGTGTGTGTGTGTGTGTGTGTGTGTGTGTGTGTGTTATCCACACCGACTGCAGCTTCTACCATTGAGTCAATGAGTTTCTCTTTGATTATGGCCATCAGTATTGTATTTTTGAGGTACGACAAGTGATGAGTTGTAACCAAAAATCAGACGTGGTTTGTGTTTACCGCGTTCAGAGCAACTCACGAACTCAACTGGAGAGAAGTGATACAGAGAGAGAGAGAGAGCAGCGGGGAAAAGTGTCATCATGACATAATTAGAGCCTAATAATATTTAATCAGAGCTTTTTGCTCTGATTATATATTTGGTTTCCGTGTATATTTTAGCTTGGCCCTAATCCAATGACACCACGCAGCAACAGGTAACACACACACACACACCACCCAGACAGTGTGTTCCCGGCCTCATGCCACCAAACAATCACAGTGACGATAACTGGCTAACTAACGTTGTAACTACATATATGGAAAATATTACATTTTGATTAATGGCAACTCAAATGTGCGCCGACTGTGGCTCACAGCTTCGGTTTTCTTTGCTGTAAATATAGTCTGGTGACTCGGCTCATATTAGCGTTGCACAGTCACTCCCAAAGACGGACCAATCAGTGAGCAGTGTTAACTGTGTTTGTCCCGCACCTCCTTCACTGTGATTGGATGGCTGGTGACAGTGACAAGAGGCAGTGCAATCTCTCGCTGACCGGAAAAAAACCCGTCGACAATCAACGGTCAGCGCAGAATGAAAGCTCAGCACTTCAGCAAGCTGCTGGCATTCATTAAAACAATTTTTAAATATGCTGTACTCAGGAAAAAACACTGGTGGACACGGGCCGTAGGTGTGAGCAGCAGTGGCAGAGGGTTTCGGTGCATGCTGATTGGTTCAAATTAACTAAGTTTGCGGGGGGACAATGGGTTCTGGTTCGCACTAGGCTATGATATTCCATGACTTTCCCTGTTTGAAAAATACTTTTTAAAATTGCCGGATATTTTCCTGAACTTCCCTGAAACCATTGGATCCCCGGACACTACAGTACCCAGCCATGGATCGGTGTGTGAAGCAGGTATATGGACATTAACATGCAGTGCTGACCTGGAGCCTCTTCATGGTCTGGGAGTCCTGGTCAGCCTTCACCTTGCAGGCCACCAGCAGCTGAGCGGTGGAGGCAGCCACCTGCTTGGCTGATGAGATGAGCTTCTCCTCGCTGGCGTGTCCCTGCACTGCAGAGTTAGCTGCCTCGCACAGGTTGTTGGTTGCTGCGGCAACCATTCGAGCCTGATGAGTCGAAGGCATCGAAGGTTAAGAAGTTTTACTAATCATTACGAAAGTTCTTAAAATAAAGCTTGAGGAGAAAAGACTTACAGCTGAAATCAGCCCCTGAGACCATTGTCCGTCATCGACTGCGTTGGCTGGGATCGCTCCCACCTGAAAAGACATGACAACGAACTCAGTTCATTGGTTTTATTAGGACATGAATGTTGCTTAAACATCAATGGATATCAAAAGTGTAAAATGTGCAAAACACACTGTTGATTTTAAATGACATTGATGGGCAAATTAATCTTTTGGGAAATTGTCCCAAACATCTCGCATGAAACAATCATCTGTGATTCAAACCTGAAGTGGAAGAAATGAAATTAGATTCTACAATAGATTATTTTTGACAGGCAGTATCCTAAAACTGCAATCTTTTCCTTCAGTGAATTTCATTCAGCAGTTTTTGGTGGGGAAAGAAATGTGCTCAAAAAATTGACTAGTGGTTGTTGATTTTTTTAGAAGCAAATTGTGGTGAGCAGCACTGGAGAAACTCACTTAATATTATTTATGTAGATCTTATTTGTGTATTTGTGCAGAATGCTTTTTATAAGTAAACAGATCAACCTCGTACCTTCCCTTGAGCTACCAGCTCCCTCTGTGCTGCTGAAGCAGCTTTGACCAGAGCGCTGGTGGCAGCTGCGATAGACTTGGCAGCCTCCAGAATCTGCTCCTCAAAGTTCAGGCTCTCATCGGCCTCCTGTTGACAAGAGAGGGAAACCAACAGACAATCAACTGTAGACAAGACAATGACGCAGACAAAAAGACACCGTCCTTATTTACTAACTGGGGACAAGCTGGTGATCACAAGCACTCTGAGCAGGACAATAATTGAAAGGTCAACAGGTTAAGGTCTGTGGGACATCCATCATTCATGGTGTGAAGAGCTAACGCAGAAGACGTGTAACACACACCCACACACAGCGCATGTGGCCCTGTACCGAGGTTAACAAGCCCGGTGTGAATGCTTGTGCTCTCTAAAAAGCCCTCTCACCTTGGGTTTGGTCCTTGGCCTCAGCTGCTCCAGTTTCTTGGCAGCGGCTTCAATTGCCGCCGCCGCTCCCAACAGCTCATTCTCTGCGATGACAGTGGGATCCTCAGGGTCAACCCACTCTGTGCCTGCACCAAACACAAATAGCATTGGCTTATTTTCACCCTAAAAACACTGACATTGTATTCCACAGGAGCAACCCACCCTCAGAAGAAAGCAGAGGCTGCATCTTTAAAATATCCTTCCCAGAGACAGTTGTACATTTCTTTTAACGTTAAAAGATATATTTGTTGAACCTCTTGTGTCTCTGTTAAGATTCTCATTTAACTTAAATTTGGACACCACTTCCCTGTGGCAGGACATTAGTACGACATCCTTTTAAGTCCTTTAAAGTTATGTGATGAAGCTGCTGTTGTTGCAATACATATCGAAGATACTCGATCATTTTGAGGCCAGAGTCACACCTTAAACTACTGAGTCATGTTCCTCATATCGTTCATGAACAGTGTGAATTTTCATGCTGCCATCAGAAATGCAATCGGCATGATATACCTGCTCCTCAATGCCTCCCTGCACACCAACCGGGAAAGGCCAAGGGACGCTGTTGTGTTTTTAAAAAAAATTTCTCCTGCCCTTTTTTGCACCATTCAGCCTGCACTGCTGAGGATGAGGATGACGGCCACCTCCTGTGTTGTGCAGGATGGACGAACCTTCCCGGTCGTCCTGAGCATGTGCAGCTTCGGAACGGTGTTTTTAGACTTTCCTCTTTACCCTGCACACTCGGGTATGAACAAGGAGATCTGCCACCTATCTAAGTTCTGCAACGACTGTCGTTTATGGAACCAGTCTTTCAATGTTTGTGGCATCAGGCTGTCAATGTTTTATGAGTCTTTTGTGATTTGTACAAAATTGTACAACTCTTAGGCTGAAAAAGCCTCAGAGTTGGACAACACCAAAAGACTCAGCGAACTTAGTGAGTCAACCAGCTCAGTCCTGGAGCTGGACAGTCAGCCTGCAGTGTCAAAGAGGACATGGACAACATCTCCCAACCTATGCAGAGTGTTTTGATTAACCAGAGGAGAGAACATTCAGCCAGAGACGAAGAATGACTCAATGCTCCACTCAACATCACAGGAAGTCCTTCCTTCCGTTGTCCAGTCAGTTATACAATTCCTCCTCATATTATATCAACCTAATATAGTAATACTGCATCATTGTTTGTTTAAACAGAAGATATAAAAGTTAGAAAGGTGCCATTTCATTGCATCAGAATTTATATTTTTTGTTGGTTTATTTTTCTTCTGGTGATTAATTAGGCTGTAAAAACGGAGATGTCGTTGCCCTCTGCCAACAAAGGATGATAACAAATCTCAACAGAATGTTTGCGCTATTAATGACTTGCAGAAGGATGAATCTGGAAGAACTGGAGAGGGTGTTTGAAGGAATTCACAGTAGATAGGTGAATTTGATGCTGGATTTGGATTAGATCAAAATCCTGTCCTGAGTCCCAATCCTGCACATCAGTCATCGAGCTTTCATCTCTCAGAGCCACTGGGGTGTCTTATTCACGCCACCTCTAGAATGGAAGCACCTTAAGCAGGATTCAGTAACAGCAAATGTCCTCTCGAACTGGAGCAGAGGAATATGAATCGGCAACATAGAGCTCCGAGGATGACGTTCCCTCCTTGACAGATGATGCATTCATGAAATTGTCTTGAGTTTAATGTAATTTGTACTGAGGAGGGTGATCCCAGAAGAGAGCTGTGTGAAACTGTAGAACTCTAAAGAGGGTATTTAACTAATCCTCCTCCAAATTACTGCCAGGGCTCATTTGCATGGAGAGCTCTATATAAAACCTGGAGCATGTCTGATAGGCGTTCCTATCTGCCTCAGTAGATATTTCTATTTGGGGCATCAAGTCAAAATCTGAAGTTTTATTCTTAGTGACTTGTAAATTTGTAATATTCCTCTATAAATGTTTCATTGTTTTTGTTTGTCAGTAGGATTATAGAAAAACAACAAGCATCATCTTGTTTCATGAAACTTGGTGGAAGGGTGCCGCATGGATCAAGACAGAACCCAGAACATGTTTTGAGCAGATCTGAATCATAAGCAGAGCCAATAATTTTTTTGTCAGGGACATGTGATAGAGATAGAACATGTGATAGAGATAGGACATGTGACAGAGATAGGACATGTTATAGAGATAGGACATGTGATAGAGATAGGACATGTTATAGAGATAGGACATGTGATAGAGATAGAACATGTGATAGAGATAGGACATGTGACAGAGATAGGACATGTGATAGAGATAGGACATGTGACAGAGATAGGACATGTTATAGAGATAGGACATGTGATAGAGATAGAACATGTGATAGAGATAGGACATGTGACAGAGATAGGACATGTGATAGAGATAGGACATGTGACAGAGATAGGACATGTGATAGATATAGAACATGTGATAGAGATAGGACATGTGACAGAGATAGGACATGTTATAGAGATAGGACATGTGATAGAGATAGGACATGTGATAGAGATAGAACATGTGATAGAGATAGGACATGTGACAGAGATAGGACATGTGATAGAGATAGGACATGTGACAGAGATAGGACATGTGATAGAGATAGGACATGTGACAGAGATAGGACATGTTATAGAGATAGGACATGTGATAGAGATAGAACATGTGATAGAGATAGGACATGTGACAGAGATAGGACATGTGATAGAGATAGGACATGTGACAGAGATAGGACATGTGATAGAGATAGAACATGTGATAGAGATAGGACATGTGACAGAGATAGGACATGTTATAGAGATAGGACATGTGATAGAGATAGGACATGTGATAGAGATAGGACATGTGACAGAGATAGGACATGTTATAGAGATAGGACATGTGATAGAGATAGAACATGTGATAGAGATAGGACATGTGACAGAGATAGGACATGTGATAGAGATAGGACATGTGATAGAGATAGGACATGTGATAGAGATAGGACATGTGATAGAGATAGAACATGTGATAGAGATAGAACATGTGATAGATATAGAACATGTGACAGGGATAGGACATGTGATAGAGATAGAACATGTGACAGGGATAGAACATGTGATAGAGATATGACATGTGATGGAGATAGGACATGTGATGGAGATAGGACATGTGATGGAGATAGGACATGTGATGGAGATAGGACATGTGGCGTACCAGATGCGTATTGTGTAGCTTCCTATTGCCATTGCATTGTAATGTGATGCTGTTTACAGATTCATCTCAGTGCATACACAATATTGTATTACACCAACACTAATGCTGTGTTCCAGATGTTGTACTTGTGTTCCAGATGTTCTACTGGTGTTCCAGATGTTGTACTTGTGTTCCACATGTTCTGCTTGTGTTCCAGAGTTTCTACTTGTGTTCCAGATGTTGTACTTGTGTTCCAGATGTTGTATTTGTGTTCCAGAGTTTCTACTTGTGTTCCAGATGCTGTACTTGTGTTCCAGATGTTGTACTTGTGTTCCAGAGTTTCTACTTGTGTTCCAGATTGTGTACTAGTGTTCCAGGTGTTCTACTTGTGTTGCAGAGTTTCTACTTGTGTTCCAGATGTTGTACTTGTGTTCCAGATGTTGTATTTGTGTTCCAGAGTTTCTACTTGTGTTCCAGAGTTTCTACTTGTGTTCCAGATTGTGTACTAGTGTTCTAGATGTTCTACTTGTGTTCCAGAGTTTCTACTTGTGTTCCAGATGTTGTACTTGTGTTCCAGATGTTGTACTTGTGTTCCAGATGTTGTACTTGTGTTCCAGATGGTGTACTAGTGTTCCAGAGTTTCTACTTGTGTTCCAGATGTTCTACTTGTGTTCCAGATGTTCTGCTTGTGTTCCAGTTTCTACTTGTGTTCCAGATGTTCTACTTGTGTTCCATATGTTCTACTTGTGTTCCAGAGTTTCTACTTGTGTTCCAGATGTTGTACTAGTGTTCCAGATGGTGTACTAGTGTTCCAGATGTTCTACTTGTGTTCCAGATGTTCTACACTTTGTTCCAGATGGTGTACTAGTGTTCCAGATGTTCTACTTGTGTTCCAGATGTTCTACACTTTGTTCCAGATGTTGTACTAGTGTTCCAGATGTTCTACTTGTGTTCCAGAGTTTCTACTTGTGTTCCAGATGTAATCTAGATGTGATCGAAGTAAGTGTGTGAGGAAGCTGCAGCTGTTCCTGAACACAACATGTTTCTTTTCCACTGCTGCTGCTGGACAGAAGAATCAGTGTGTTTACTGAGTGTTAAACAGGACACAAAAACACACTGATTTCTGGGTAAAATAATTAAAGATATTTTGGAGGGTGATGTGGTCACATGATGAGGTCATTTCCTGTCAGTGCAGATCACTAACCTCCTGCTCTACAGAGTCCTGAAATGGAGGAGCACTATGTGTTAGTGTAGTGAGGGAAGTTTGTCATTTAGAACACAGCATAAATCTCTGTCCAGTGGAAAACGTTGAATTTTAACATCAACTAACGAAGCTGTTTTGCTAAATTTCTATTTCTACAGGTAAAGTGTCATTTGAGGTCCGCCAGCTGTCAGCTAGCTTCCTCCTCTCTCTGCCTGTGCTTCTACTTCTCTCTCCAGCTAAGTGTAGCTAATCAGGCTTCAGTATCCAGGTTGCAGAAATCCTCTGGGTACTGCGGGTCTGTACTTACTCAATAAAGCAAGTAGTCATTATGGACAACTCTGGGAAAGTGGTTTCTCTATCTCTACATCATTCTAATAGTTTTGGAAATTTGTCCAGACATGTTTGTTGCAGATTTGAATATTATATAAGAATGGACTATTGGCCTCAGTGGAGGTCTTTGCTCTCTACTTCTAATTATATTAGAATGTAATATTTGATATCATAAATAAGGAGAAATTAACATGAACGAACTTCTTACTATCAAGATCAAAGCTCGAGGCTTACAGCTGTTGGGTGATCCTTACAAGTCAGACCAATAAGCACACTGTCGCCATTAGATTGCAAATTGAGAAAAAGCAGACACACCCTGAGAACTGTAGAATTGTCTTGCTATCTGTTGTTAGAGGTCAAAGATCAAGATACCTTTCATGGCCTCGGCAGCCTGGATGAGCTCAGTGACGGAGCCCGCCACCCGTTTGGAGTAGTTGGACAACTGTTGCTTCAGATCATGAGAAGGCTTCTGGATGATCTGTGGATTTAGGAAAAAAAACGTAAGAACCTTTTTTTTTTTTTTTAATCTTTGTTGAATTCATCCTTAGTACTGGTAACATGTTTACTTGAATTGATCAAATCCCAGCCTGTGCAAAGTTGATGTGAAGAAAATAAAGATGGCTAACATTATTCACTAGGTAGGTAGGTATTTACTTTATTAATCCCCGAGGGGAAATTTTTTCACTATTGTGTTACATACCCTTTGATTCAAATGCTTTGAGAGGATGGGAATAATATCTACATGTTATTATCTGTCTGCATCATAAAAACAAAAAAAAGGGTGAAGTCAAAGGGAGACTGGATCAAATCCGCCCTCAAAAGCATCAACAATAGGGGCTACTTCTACTATATGAAGGATGCACACAAAAACTAATCCAGCAATACTTTATTTTCCAAACATAAACAACACAGAGAACAGTGATACTTCAGCCCAGAGGACACACCTTGTTTTAGTAATCTAAGGGTGACAAAGTGAATGACAGAATGGTTGAAGGCAGAAATCAAAAATGAAAATTTAGGCTAGAAGCCAATTTTACCGTTTGCAAAGCAATTTGGAACATGCAAGCCTAAAGTCCCTCTAAAACAACAGACAAAAAGTGTCACATTTACAGTTGTGTGATCACATGTCTTATCATTATTTATATTGTAGGTATCATTTCATTTCACTGTGTTAGGATTGTCTTTATTTATCATTTATTGTGCAGTTTTGATATGACTGCTACAAACTAAATCAGTGATGATGAAGATGTCAGAACGAATGACAATTATCAAGTCCATGTGATAAATGAATGACGCTGGCAACACAAAAAAACAACTTCCTGCTGAACAGGTTATGTGTACTGACATCATCAAGACTCTATATGTGATGAAAATAATGAGTGTGCATACTTCTGCCCTGATATGTACACAGTTTCAGTGGCACACATACACATATATTTGCATCAGGCCTTTGGATTTCTCCGACACTTCAAAATAGAAGCAGAGGTTGTTTTTTTTAAAAGACATAATAAAAAACCTATATGTTCTTAAAATCAGGCACCCTCTGTTCACTTGTGATTTAAGTGTCTTCTCTGTTATGCCTGTTTATTTTTAACATGACAGCTTTTGTTATTATATACAACCCCATTTCCGAAAAAGTTGGGACGCTGTGTAAAATGTAAATAAAAAGAGAATGCAATGATTTGCAAATCTCATAAACCCTTATTTATTTGCAAATAGACTGAAGACAACATATCAAGTGCTGAAACGGAGAAATTGTATTGTTTTATGTAAAATATATGCTTTTTGAATTTGAATCCAGCAAACACGTTCATCATCATCATCATCTACAATACTTAAACTCATTAAAAGGTTCAGATAATCTGCAGAAATCTCTGTAGAATTTAAAAGTCTTTAGTCTATTTTCAATTAAATATGGGTTTATGAGAATTGCAAATCATTGCATTTTTAAATCATGTTTTCATTGTATATTCAGGAAATGCACAATGGCAGAGTCTGTATCTGTAGGATAGAATTACTGCCTCAAACACAAACGTTCATTACGTAGAATGAAGGATTTCTGAGGCAGCAATGTGGCCACAGCATCGTACTTCAGTATAAAGTATGAAAGTGTAATTCTCAGATTTTATTCACCTGTGAACACGGATGTGATTTGGTCAACAGATAATGTCCTTTCAAACATCATTTAGGCAACGAGATAGTGATATTCTATTTAAAGTGTTGGGCCTCTCATAACTGACTGACAATAATGGCGTACTAGTTTGATTTGTCAGTGTACAGATATGGTTGTGTTTCAGTTGGGTGTCCTCAGACTGTTCTGAGCAGACTGGCAGTATTCAGGTTGGAGAGCGACAGGTGCAGGGCATTAACAAGGCTCAGCCAAAAACCCATCTCAAGTTCATTCAGATGTGACGTAATAGGAAGATAGAGATGACGATGTAACAGCACAGGAATGCGTGCAGCTGGCCAAACTAATGCAAAACGCAAACACATCCACACATCCTGCACAACCTGAAGATCAGAGAAAACATGCTCTCAGATGAATCAACATCAGATAGCGGTAGACGGGACCTACGCAATGTTTTGTGTCACAAAAACAAATCCATGCATCAATACCAGAAAAAGGTCCCACATGTAAAATGTTGAGGTTAAATGTTCCGTGTTCATCTAATGACAAAGACATCGACGACCAACAAACCACGTTACAGAACAAACACCATCAGCAGCTCAGCGGTGCTACTGTGTTTTCTATCGATACTCTCCTCGTCTGAGAAGTCACCGAAACAATACAAGAAGAGCAGCTGAGACAAGACGCACATATGTAAAGTGATCTTCCCTGGAATGGTCAGAGCAGACAGACATGCAGCTCACAGTGTGGCTGCACAGTTCTGATGATATATGACCACTATCTGACTGACTCAATGTGTTTAGAAACCAGATTCCATCTGACGACCTGTGCAATGACGGAATAAAAAAAAACATGTTATCAAAACACCCCCTTCTGTCCATCAGCAAAGCTGATCTGAAATCTGCTGAAGACTTTAGTCAAGACATTAGTTTGATCCGAGCACCAGCGTAGTGAATGGGTGGTTATTAGCATCTCTGAGAAGCCTCTAAACAAGGCATCCTCATCCTGTTCCAGTGAAAGTCTTTACCAACCGATAGGGACAGCTGCTGGACGGGGCAGGGCATTGGTAGCAGTGTGTGTATGTGTCAAAGTGTGTTGCTGGGGAAAACAACACGCTAATAGAGATGATGATTTAGAAAAATTCTGTCTGGAATGTATCATACCTACCGTACAGATGTTGATCTTGTCAGTGCTTTTAAAGGGGTATGTTATGGGCTATTTTAACAGCACAATTGCAGTGACCTGCAGAAAGGTCATGTGTGCAAGGTCAATGACTATTCATTACATGTGCTTTAAACAGATGGGTGAGTCAGAGATGACTAAAAAAGAACACTGCTCAAAGTGGATGAGGTGAAAGCCCAATGGTTCCTCCCAGTCAGCAATAATGCTGTCTGAACATGTAGAGCAACAAACAAATGTGACAGAGGTGAAATCAAGGAGATTTCAGTTGAGTTACAGTTTATGCTCTTTGTTCTGCAGCAAGCACTTTCTGACTTTAAAATAAATTATTGTAAAAGAGATCATGTGTTACGCAATAGTTTTCACAATTTTTGCTCCAAATTGTACGTGCTGCGATCCGATCATAGCGCCACCCTGAAGCAGATCTTTTGTACTCTCCAACCAATCAGGAGGGAGCCCTGTGGTACTGCCCAGCGGCTCTCGAGCACCAAAAACCCTGTTGCTCGTCTCCCTTTTTTACTCATCCGCCGGAGTCCAGCCCTCCACAGAACAAGATGCCTGCTATGTCTACTAGGAGAGGACCCGGCTATTCTCGTGGCCCGCGAGGGTCCAGGTTACCGCAACCGGTACCTACAGGATTTTGCAGTTTTTTTGTGATTGTTTCGATCAAAGATGTTTGATTTTGCGGCCGATTTTCTCATTAAATTGCGATGTAATTTGCGCAGTTTTAAGTGAGGTTTTTTTTGTAAAATTGCAGGAATTAGACAAAATTGCAAGTTGAGAAAGTTAAATGAGATTTTTTGAATCACTACCTGAAAAAGGAATAAATTTGTAATCACTTCCTGTGATAATAATCATGCTGCACATCACAGAAATATTTTAGTTCTGATTTAAAAAAAAAGAAACTGCGTATGTTTCCAGAACAGAGCGTCTGTGACTGGAATATAGAAACAAGGACTACATCAGCTGTCAAAATAAGAGCTTTAGATGCTGTTTAATTCATGTTCATTCAACACATAGACCTGCTGGATGAAACAAACAAAGAGACGTCTCTGACAAATGGACGTGTGGAGAAAACTCATTTAACATCCAGTAATATGGAATCACTTCCTTTGATCACAAACATTTCATTAGAAAATGTTATTGTGAAGGCCACATTTCAGCAAACCCCGCCCCTTCCTGTTCCCTCCGGTGAACAGAGTTGTTTGTTTTTTTAAAGACTTACTTTATGCTGTAATTCTTTTAGCACAGCTTCTGCTGACGACATTTTTTGGCGGAAAAATCGTGGGAATAAAAGAAAAATATTGCTGGAGGGACTTGTTAATGCTCACTTCACTAGAAGACCGCTACTACACCAGCACCTCTCGCTCAGTAGTCTAGCAGTCTGGCTAGCAACATGACAACATGGCAACATGGCAACATGACAACATGACAACATGACAACATGACAACATGGCAACATGACAACATGGCAACATGGCAACATGACAACATGACAACATGGCAACATGACAACATGGCAACATGACAACATGGCAACATGACAACATGGCAACATGGCAACATGACAACATGGCAACATGGCAACATGACAACATGGCAACATGACAACATGACAACATGGCAACATGACAACATGGCAACATGGCAACATGGCAACATGACAACATGACAACATGGCAACATGGCAACATGACAACATGGCAACATGGCAACATGACAACATGGCAACATGACAACATGACAACATGACAACATGGCAACATGACAACATGGCAACATGACAACATGGCAACATGGCAACATGGCAACATGACAACATGGCAACATGACAACATGACAACATGACAACATGACAACATGGCAACATGGCGTTCTTCGCTGGCTCCCTCGACAAGCTGGCCTTCGCTGTCAACGGCAGCCGCTCTGTGTGCACATCGCAGGTTCTAGACAGGAACCTCTTGCTCGGCCTGCCATCCCTGAAGGAAACCGAGCAACAGAGCGCTAGCCGCCGCCCAAAAGTCTCCTCTTCGTTGAAAGAGAGGCTCCGTTGGCACTTTCAATAAAGGGCATTATGCCAAAGTGTACATCCTCTAAGAGAGCTTCATTCCTGCATCAACACTAACACAGGTGAGCACAAGTGTCAGCTGTAGGGGGGGGGGGGCTGCTAGGGGACAAGGATGATGCTTTCTTCCTCCAGCTTAGGAAAGGATCTTTAACACTTAGCCATTGTGCTCGCAGTGCTAACGGAGCGGTTCGCCACACTGCTTAGACCTCGCATCTGAATTATCATTGCTAATAAAGGTAAGCTACAGCTCAACATCCAGTTACTGATATGTTTATCTTACATTGGGAGAGCGCCATGCTGCGGCTAGCTCTAGCAGGACTTCCTGGATGTCCGAGGGGGAAAACGAAGCCTCTCCCCAGAAACAGCTGCACCTGTATGGAGTGATTGTGAGCCGGCCTACTTGTAAGAAGAACAACGCTCCGGGCCCGTCCGGTTCTCCAGCCACGCTGGCTCCTGTACATGCTCCCTCCGCTGAGGCTGATGCTGCCGCTGCTCCACACAGTGCAAACGCAGTGCCTCTTGCTAATTGTGGCACCGGAGACCCCAAGTGCCAGATTGATATGCACACCTG
The DNA here is from genome assembly GCF_022577435.1 of Embiotoca jacksoni. NCBI lineage: Eukaryota > Metazoa > Chordata > Actinopteri > Embiotocidae > Embiotoca > Embiotoca jacksoni. Next base: position 141,722 of record NW_027185395.1, read on the forward strand.
GTGCAGTTGTCTGATTCAGGCCCATCTGGGAGTACGTTCATCCCTAATAACCAAAAAGTAGTTACTGGACGTAACTCCAGTTCTATGAGTACGTGTGCAGCCTGTTGCTGAAGGCCCAGCTGGCTCCTGTCCTGGTCTCGGTTGGGCTGCTGAGTTCAAAAGGGGAAAGAGACAAGCAGTGGGGTTTGCGGGGCTTTACAGCAGCTGGGTGGTGGTTTACCTCCTGAAAGACCTGTCAGGGTGCTGAGGTGGAGCCTCGATGGGATTTACCAACAGCAAAGCCCGTTAGAGGGCTGCGCATGTACTGGTTCCCTTTCAGTTGATTCACTCGGTACAACACGTGAGACCGGAGTGAAGACACTTATATTCATGCCTTTACGGCAGTCATCCTTCAGTTCTTACGCTCTTCACCTCGCTAAGAACACCCCTACCGAGTCAGGCTCACTAGCTACTGCTAGTTAGCTCTGTTGTTTGCTGGGCTACTGCCGGTCCGAGGTGAGCTTAACAGCATTGTTTGTGTTAGCCATCGGAGCGCTAATTTTGAATTTGTTTCGTGACTCGGGATGTGCATTAAACCTAAGCCGGCGAGAAAGAAGTCTTCTGTCCGCCCCTGTCTTCAGGGGTAAAGACCACCAAGGCCCACCAGGGACCACCAAGGACCACCAGGGACCACAACGATCTACCAAAGACCACCAAGGACCGCCAAGGACCGCCAAGGACCACCAAGGACCACCAGGGACCACCAGGAACTACCAAAGACCACCAAGAAGTCCCATCTGCCTGGGGATTGTCCACGCTCAGAGAGCGTCGACTGAGTCAGTGGATTGTGAACTTTGGGCTCCGGTTCTGGGTGAGTTCTGGGTAAGGACCCCTGCCCTCTGAGGCAGCGGATCCAGCTTCATCTGAGTCCAACGTTGAGGAGCTTTTAACCAAAGCTCCTGCTGGTAACTGGGCTGACCGCATGGAGTATGTGGAAAGTTTAGCCGAGTTGGAGCCAGAGTCCGCCGAGAGCGTCAGCAAGTCACAGCTTCAGCGAGCTGCTAGTCATGATGATGTCGTGCAGCACCTCGGTCTGGAGTTACGCAGCTCTTTGGAGGACAATGTCGGGGCAGTATGCCGCCGCTACCGTGCCGGTTAGCCAGGATGACACACCCTTTCTTCTTGCTGTACTAATGAGCAGCCTAGAAACCGGAGGTGGAGTGGCCCTCTACTCCGCCGGCTCTGAAATGTCACCGTTCGCTGGGTTTTTCCTGCCTGGAGTTGACCTAAACATGGAATAAACCGCTGTCTACCCGCATCACAGTCACGATGGACAGTATTTGGATTTGGATGGAGCTGAAAAGGTGCATTTAGTTAATCCTCCACCTCAGTCAGGTCACGTGGGGGCGTGATATCCCATAAAATATGTGTTGTACCTATGCCTCTCCCTCAGGGAACAGAAGCTATAGTCATAACATTTCTATGTCCAGTAAATACTATTTTTTCCCTTTTTTTTTTTTTTTTTTTAAAGTTGTTTTTGCAGGTTATCTTTTGTATCACATAAAATTTCAATTAAACAAGAGTTTTGGAAAATATGACTGCCAGCTGATCTGGTCTGGGAAAAGTGTTTGTCAAGAACAGCTTTTTTTGCAATTGCAATGTTAAGTATTTAAAAAAGGCATCAGAGACAACAGGCTCAACAGAATCATTGAACAACAATATAACAAAAACAAATGTTTGGTAGAACAAAACAGATCCAGAGTTGTATATTAGTGGGGGAAATACATGTGAACAAGGCCACAGGAATGTGTGGCTATTTGTGACAGGTCATCATTGTAAATGAGAATTGGTTCTCAATTGATTTTACCTGGTTAAATAAAGGTCATATATATATATATATATATATATATATATATATATATATTTGTGAGGGATGCAGAATAAAAGGAGGGGAAAGGGAAGGTGGACAGAATAGGATGTGAGCAAAGAAAAAAACATAGATAAGTATATTTTTGATTTTTTTTGTTGATTTTTTTCACTTTATTAATCCCCGAGGGGAAATGTCTTCACTACAGCAGGGGGGCTCTCAGGGGGGAGCTGCTGCAGCAGGCTGCCACTAGCACGGCGCCAGGTAACCTGACCTGAGGTGCATGTTTTTGGATGATGGGAGGAAGCCGGAGAACCCGGAGAGAACCCACGCAAGCACAGGGAGAACATGCAAACTCCACACAGAAAGGCCCAGGACCGGATTCGAACCCAGAACCTTTTTTGCTGTGAGGTGACAGTGCTAACCACTGCACCACCGTGCCTCCCCTATATGCAATATACTTATATACTTATATACTGTGTGTGTATATATATATTCTATAAACACACAATGATAATTATTATTATCAATCTGAAATTGCTGAAATTCACCACCATCCTGCTGTATTAATAGTTTTTTCTTTGGATTAATGTCATCTTGGTTTAAGTAGTGAGGTATTTATGGGTGTCCTTGGACAACGGCCTGACTCTTCCATGTATGTTAAATTGTACCTCTGTAATTTAGTAGTTGCTTGACACTTGCATCCAAAACATCACTTGCCATTCACATTTCGACCTTTCGAGTGTTGTTTCTTTATTTGAATTTACTGCTCATTCAGGCTGAATTTCTGAAAGAGGCGCTTGATATTTGTTTATTTAACTTTTCGCGGCTGCAGCTACAAGGTGGTTGTATTATAGACGCTGTCATGCAAAAGCTCCAGGACTTGGACAGAAGCAAAAATTCAGATGTTTGAACTGTGGAAAATAATGCGGTCTTACCACCAGGACATGCTCCAGCAGTCCCAAGTATCCAGTAGCACATTCGTTGCCATAGCGCAGAGCTCTCATCTGGACCTCCTTGTTGACCTCAGGGTGGTAGGCAGCTTCCTGAAAGTCAAATGGTGAGAAATCAACATCTGAAACAAACACTGACAGTGTAGAGAGAAAGCCAGTTTTCATGTTCAAATGCAATTGCTAATAATGTCAAAAAGAGGAAATAATTTGGTCATCCACAAGAAATGTAAAATTTGTGAATGGTATGTTTGAGTTGGACAAGTACAAAGATTTACAAGCTGGGAAGAGACGTCCAACCTGACTGATCAAATGATTCCAAGGTAACTCCAACTCATCCAAATCCGCTTAGAAATGCATATGTAATCATTATCATGATGTTACTGTGTGTTACACATGTTACTATGAACATTTTTATATTTTACTAGGAAAAAGTTATTGTTTTAAATAAAAGTAAATGCTATTTTTTTAAACAAAAGTAAATGGGATTTTATTGTTTGATGCTGTATTTTCCTCAATAATATGTTTTGTAAGCATTCAAGTTCTCAGGCTGTGACACATCTGGGTAAAAATTTCCTTTATGTATGTATTTCTGGATGGATGGATGGATGATGGATGGATGGATGATGGCTGATGGATGGATGGATGGATGATGGCTGATGGATGGATGGATGATGGATGATGGCTGGTGGATGGATGGCTGATGGATGGATGGATGATGGCTGATGGATGGATGGATGGATGATGGATGGATGGATGGATGGATGGATGGATGGATGGATGATGGATGGATGGATGGCTGGATGGATGGATGATGGATGGATGGATGAGTGATGGATGTATGGATGGATGATGGATGGATGGATGGATGATGGCTGATTGATGGATGGATGGATGGATGGATGGATGGATGGATGGATGATGGCTGATGGATGGATGGATGATGGATGATGGCTGATGGATGGATGGATGGCTGATGGATGGATGGCTGGATGATGGATGGATGGATGGATGAATGATGGATGTATGGATGGATGGATGATGGATGGATAGATGTATGGATGATGGATGGATGGATGGATGGATGAATGATGGATGGATAGATGTATGGATGATGGATGGATAGATGTATGGATGATGGATGGATGGATGGATGGATGATGGATGGATGGATGGATGGATGGATGATGGATGGATGGACTTTATTGATCCCGACATTTGTTTGTGTGGCAGCTGTGTTGACCAACAGTCAGTCTGTAGTGGACATCATGACTTCCAGGCATCCTGTAAATGTCCCTTGTACCTTGCAGGAGTGCAGCATGTCAGCGATGGCTCTTCTGCTGAGATTGGCCGTGGCGATGATATCTTCCTGACGACAAGAGTTCCCTGCAGCCACCGCCTTGGCTGTCGCCATTGTGATTCCTTTGGTCATGCGAATGAACTCCTCTGGAGTTGTTGTCTTTGGCGGTGGGTCGGAACTGCTGAACACCTGCGTGGTAAAACCAGGGGACAGTTAGAGACTAACAATATTTGTTTCATCCAACAATCAAGTGAATTAAATGCCAAGAGCATCAGCATCATGTTCATGGAATCCTTGGACGGGACATCTCCTACCGGTCCCAATAGTAAAGAAACATCGCTTTAGATGTTTGCAGTCTCGGACCACTCACAGTCAGCTCCTGTTTGATGTGCTCAATAGTGGCCTCTAAAGCTCTGGTCCCCTTCGTGGCTTCATCCTCCACTGCCTTCACAGTCTTCAGGAGGGATGTTACGTTGGTCACCATCACCTACAGCAGCCATCACAGATCATATAACCTCAGATTAGACTGATAAAAACATCTGAAAAACCTATTTACTGACACAATTTACTTTTATAAGATATCACAAAGACATCATTAGATACATCTATTTTGAAAATATAGGGGTGTACCCTACTGACAATAATAGCTGTTTATGTAATAGAACAGCCCGACAGCTTTACTGGGTTTAAAGTACATTCAAATGTGTTTGATCACAGTTCAACAGATGACATATTATTGAGGTAGTGTGGTTGAAACGTCTTTACTTGGTCTTAATGTTAACATGTTTTACAGGTTGTGGAGTTCAACATTGTATTGTATTGTGCAACATACAATATCAGATACTGTGTGACTGAATGTGATCTTTAAAGGGCTAAAAACAGCATCTTAACTGATGGATGCAATATTTGTTGTGATTGGCGAGTTGTGCAGAGACGAGGAAAAAATCTGCAGGGTTTGAACATCCCACTAAAATTATTATTATTTCATTCATACCGTTTCACACTTAAGATGGTGTTGCTGTAGAGACACAAAGGACAGATACCTAAACAACAAAACAGACACATCTTGTGGTTGTGGGTTGGTTGTCTTACCTTAGCAGAATTCTTAAGCTGCAGCATGCTGGGATCATCATGAGGTTTCCCTGCAGCTGCCTTGGTAGAGCTGATGAGATTGCCCAGAGCTTTGGCCACATCCTTCACTGCATTGATCAAGACCACCTGTAGAGATCACACAACAGTACTTGGCTGTTTAATGTGATGCCTTCACAGTCAGTGATTGTAGCTAAACACATAAACGTAGCAGCTCTGTACAACTTTAGGAGCAGACAAATATGCAACATGTTTTGTGAAAAGGCAGTTCTGGGGGTCCATACCTGGGTCTCTGGGTCTTCAGATCCCAGGCTGGCAGCTCCCAGTTTGACTACATCTGCCAGTTTGGTAATGGTGCACACTGAGGATTGGGCAGCCTGGGACAGTTTTTCCTGACTGGCTGCAGCACCAGACACCAGCAGCTTGGTGTCCTCCACCAGAGCCTTGGCTGTCTTCAGGATGTATTCTCTGAAAAAAAGGAAAAGTCATGCAGTCACCAGGTATCCCCTCCCATCACTACCAGCTTCAATAATACGAAACAAAGATGATGCACTTATCGTACTGCAGTTAATCAAGACCTCACAATTAAGTAAAAAAAACAACAACTAAAAGCTTTGAGAAAGAAAATGAAAAAGCAGAATGGATTTCTGGTCTTTTTTTTTTTTTTTTACATAATTGGAAAATGCTGAGACTACTAGAAATTCCACTTTTATACAAAAACGAAATGGTTATTTACAGGTCATGATTCATCACCTTATTGATAACTATAATTAGGTCTGTCAAAGGTCTGTGTAAATCCATCATGCTGCACATTCACCGTTTGACCAAACGGGACAACAGTTGATGCCGGTGTTGATTTTGGTAAAAAAAAAAAAAAAAAAAAAAAAGAAGATTTATGGAGATATAGATGCTAATTGATTCTTCATATTTTGAAAAATATAGAATGATGGACCCAGTTTTGTTACAATTCATTGGATGTGCTGAAAAAAATGTCTTTTCTGTAGTACATATAGGGGATTTTTTTTTTTAATGAGATCTATCATGACCAAATTGTACTCATGGATTGAGTCTTGACCATAGATCATGCATAACAAATTTTTTGAGAATCTCTGTAGCCAATAACGAGATGTACATTTTTCACATTTTTTGCAACCCCTAGAAGTCATTGTCATTTCAATCAATCAATGTTATTTATTGGCGTAATCACAAACACAATCTCAAAGTATCTCCCGAAATTCCCCATGATTGGTGGAATCATTACCAAGTCATAGCCAATTTTCTGGTAAGACCTTGTAAATGTCATTGGTCAATATCTAACAATAGATAACTTGTAATTAGCTTTGTCCAATGAAGATCTACAGAAAGTTTGCAGAATCATTAATGAATTGCTATTCTGGTTGGTTGTCAATGCCAAAATCTGAATAAGATTGTACGGTGTGATGGATGTCAGCTATTAGAAAAACAGAATGAAAGTTGACAGGAAAAAAACATGAAAGAGGGGGTTTGTTTGAGATAGAGTGCCTTTACATGAGCATTAGTATCCTTTTATTGAGTCTTATCTCCTGGTTTTGACATTTAATATACAAAACCCAGTTGTTCGGAAGTAATCTAATCAGATTTTGGATATCAGGACAAATCTCCAAAATTGAATTAAGTTTTCAGTCTTGGTTTTGATCTGCAGTCCGATTTGGAGCAGCTTGAATAGTTTGTATCTGGATGCAGGTGATTCAATTCAATGTAGATTTCAAAACTGATAAATCTTTTTTTTTTTTTAAATCCAGAACATTCTGATCTATATTAGGAAGGAAGGACGGTTAGATGGATATGTAGGTAGTTAGAAGGGTATAGAGCCAGGTAGACATGTATAAAGGTAGGTCGGTTGAACGGTTTAAGGTTAGGATAACTGAACCCTTTAATGACTGCAGGGTTTAAATCTCCTTTTCTTCCTCCTCCGTTTAACCCTTTGGCTATTTTCAGGGTAATTTCACTACTTTCTACTTTACCTCATATCTTGGTCATTGTTGAGGCAAACCCTTCATGCTATAGCTGTTAGTTTTTTTCAGGACAGTCTCGGCTATACAGATCTTTCATCATATAATTTGATAATTCTTTGACATTTTCTATATTAGCCTTTATATCAAGGAAAACATTTTTTTGGTCTAATTAAATTGTGATGTTGTTACATGTATCTCACCCTTGTGTGATGTCCACAGGCATAGAGAAGTGTGCAGTGCAAAATAAATACGAGGATAAAAACACAATAAAATGACAAGACACCAGGAGATGCTATGACCGGCGGCCCGCTAGCACAGCAGAATAACTTTTGAACAACTGGGACCTGAATGTGACATTTCCATGATTATGAAACTCTCTGGGATTCAGATCATCCGTGTGCAGTCGTCTCTCTTACTTTCCTTTAAGAACCTTACAGTTTCTAGAGGTCTGATGGAGGTTTCTGACACATGGAGAAGATTAGTGATACTCCAAAACCCTGGATCATGACCAGGATACCAGTGTGCATGTAGACCAACTCAATAAAGATTTCTTCTCCTCTCATATGTTTTATAGAGAGACCCTGTGGTAATTAGTACCTGTGGTCAGCGAAGGTCTCTGCGTTCTCTCGGTTCAGAGTACCAGCAGTAGCGAACATGATAGTGGTGTCGAGGTCGGCGATGATTCCAGACACAGCGCTGGCTGCTGTGATGCAGGCCTGCGTGCCGCGGTTGCCTGCCTGCAGGGATGCCAACACATGGGAGACCTGGAAGAAGACGAATCTGTTATGAGAGGAGGTTGACGCTCGTGTGAACATTTTAGTAAAAACACAAATCTTCTTAACCCCGAACAAAACCCTGCGAATGTTCCAACTTTACAATTTGGGTGTTTAAGTTAAGCAAAATATCAAATCTCTTGCTCTCACTACTAATTTCATAAAGACATGAATTCCCCCCAAAAAATAGTTGAAAAAAGGTGAAGTGATTGCTTGTGGTCGGACCTTCTCAGAGACTTTGCGGGCACTTTCAATCAGCTCTTTTTTAGTGAAGGAGTCGCTGGGGCTGCACTGCAGAGCTCCTGCCTTCGTCACCAAACCTGTGCAGGTGAAACCCAACTCACCGACCTGCTTCTTAATGTGAGAACCAATCTGGGGAAAAAAAACAAGGCATAAATCTGATTAACAGCATGAAAACTACAGAAAATGAGACATGGTATGGCTTACAAAGTGTCTCTCCAAGGACAACATGCTGAGGTATTGTTGGTTTTATTTACTTCATCACTCTCTGCAGTCATGGCTGCAAATTTGGCCTCGTTGGCAAGATTTCCAAACTCATTGGTCAGCTGGTTGGCCAATCCTCCGAGGTCATCTGGGTTGGTGTTGGACTTAGTAACCTCAAGAGAGAAGAAAAAAAATATACATTTATTGAGTTAGTTCAGTTATAACCAGTGCATCTGTAGGTATTATACTTCCATTATGAAAACAAAAACAGATGCTACAGATGGTGAGTCAGCGACCAATTATTATAGGGGCTCTATCTTACACCTGGTGCAAAGCAGTGCCAAGTGCCATTCAAGTGTCTTTCCTAGTTTAAGACCAATGTAAGTACATTACAGCAATCCATCAACATACGAGCACAGCTGGCTTTGAGGAGGAATGGGAAAGGATACTCGGATTGGTTTATTTCATGTTTTGCCCCGAGCACACCTTTGATCAATGAGGGCACTGAATACCAACACTTTGAATCAAATGATCTCATTAAAAGCCCTCCAGTTTCTCACAGGGTCCAGCCATATACTAGGTTGTGACTCAAAACATTTATTAAATCTTATATTAGAACGCTTTATTTGACACTTTTCAAACCAGTTTGGCCACAAAAGAGTTTTGTGCCCTGCAGCCGGCATTTCGGGAACATCTGTGTGATGATGGATACAGACAACACAGAGGACAAAAACTCCTGCTCTTAACTCTACGCTGCTGTGATTGGCGAAAAAGGTGTACACAGCTCTGATTGGTTGTATCACTGTCAGTCAATTGATCCCTAATCTGACTCCAAACCTTGACCTTAACTTTCCCATAACCAATCCCGGGCAGAGGATCCCCCCGCACATCCAATCTAGAACAAACTGCACAACATGGACGTCTGCCTGTGAAGTGGATGTCTGACATCACAACTAGTTAGGAAGCCAATCCTGTTCCAACAAGCAAATTACATGTTATGTGGTTACCTCAAAGCACACACTGCACAAACACTGAGAATGGACTTCCAGTGATGCAGACATTAAACTTTTCAAATAAAAACTATTTGTATAATCATAGATTCACGACTTTCCATCTTTAGAGGAGGCATCTTTTTAAGAATTTTCTAATCTAGCAACTGAACTTTTTAAGGAAGAACTTTGTCAGACTATAAATACAGCTAAAAACAGGTAATTAGATGATTATCACAATGCCTTACCATCTCTTGCACAGTGACAGCGATGGCTTTGGCCGTCTTAACCATAGTAGTCTGGTAGTCCACGAAGGTGCCTTCAGGTTCAGGTACATGTGTATCTTCCATTGTATTAATTGCATCATTGATGGAGTCCACCATGCCACCCACGGCACCCGCTGCACTGGCGGCCTCAGCCAGTGTGGCACCCAGGTCGTCTACGGCTTCTTTCATCATCTGCACCGACTCCTCCAGGGCCTCCTGCATGTGTGCTGCCTGGAGAGGAAAAACAGCGTAATGTGGAACTATTCAACAAGACTCTTAATAATAATAATCAACCAGGCACCACAATTATCTAAAATCCATCAAATAATATAACACAATAATATAAGATATCAAAATAAATGATTTAACATTAAGGTGAAAGAACAAATGTTACTAACGACATCGAAACCTGCTTTCTGTTCTGATGATGAAATGAAACCACCTTTATCAAACTAAGTTTACAATGACATTGACTTTTCTCTGGTTAACTAGTTTGAGAAAAATAGCCGGAACACCTGATGTCAACGTGAACATGGGATCCTTCTCCCGTTCTTATGACACAGAAACAAGGCCAGTTTTTAATATGCTTTGTTTGTATCATACTTTGTAACGTTTGCTGTGTGGTGGGACCTTAATTACAGGCCCACAGCATCATGTTGGACCAACAGCACTTTAAATTACGTAGTAGGAAACAGATGACAAAAAAAGTCCAGCTATGTTTCCAAAATGTAAGAGTTAAAAAACACTCACTGACAGCTGAAGCTGCTAATGAGGTTAAAACAACACAATACATTATGAGATGGCCGTTTCATCTCCCAGTCTCAGCTGCCGTACCTTCGGGTTCCCTCCGGCCTCCTTGGCAGTGTAGAGCATCTGCAGGGCCGACTCCGTGAGGGTCTTGGTCTGGTCTAAGACAGCCATTTGCTGTTGGCTACTGATGATCTTGGATGCCGTGCCAATGGCCGCCATGATCAAGGGCTCAAAGTAGCTGGCCATCTGAGATACCTATTCAAGTGTATGGGGAAAACAAATTATGCATGATGACAAGTTCAAAACAGAGATTCTGAAATAAAAGTACCATGTCAGACTTGCAGAGCGTTACACTCCTTTCCAGGTGTTTTTACCTTGTGTCCCAACTGGGAAGCCTCGGATCGAGCAGCCACAGCAACAGGATCAATCAAGTTACTGATCTCGTGGACCGAGGCAGCCATCTGCTCATGGAGAGTCTACCACATGCACACGTAAGGTAAGTTTTATAGACCACAAATTCACCTTCATTCTCTACATCTACGAGTCTAAGTGTGAGTCATCATAGATCAGCTGTTTGGGATCCAAACTAAAGCAAAGGTGAAGTGCGTGTGAGGGAGGTGGATTGTTAATATGCAGTCAGCGGTAGCATGTTGTGCTACAGTGACTACAGTGAGTTCATAACAGGACAGGACCAGAAATAAAAAGAGATTCAAAGTCAGATTCTAAATAAATAAACCTTTCAGGAACGTATGGTAGATATGGAGGATGTATGAAAGGCATAAAATACACACATTTTGACTTTTAATTATAAACCAACTCCCGAGAAATAGCACGACTCAACTTTAGGAATTACTTTTATGCAGCCCAGATTAACTTTGGCATGTGTAACCCAAGAATTCATGTCAGGTTGAAAGACATTGAAGAAATCCCCCAATTCATGCAGTCTTGGCTCACGACAATTTAGAAAGATTAATAGATCATATGGCAAATCCATGGATCAAAAACCAAATCAAATCTGAACTATAGTAAGAAAATGATGAATTGCAGGTAAGTAAATGGTGTGTTTATGATCCTGAGTTCAAGTTGAATAAAACAGATCAAATATTTCTGGATCTTAATCTTGAGTCTCAAAAGCAGTAACAGCATTGATCCTTTACAGAAAGGGGATGAGTAGAAATCTTCAAAAACCTGAGGGGAGGATATTATCTTGAAAAATTAGATTTTTTTTTTTTCTTAAGGTTTGCCTTGAGGCATATTGAAAAAAAATATCAAAGTGGGGAAAAGAAGGTCTTTTTACAATATTAAAAAGTATTTGTGTTTATTAAAGTGAACATGAACCAACTTGCGTGTCTGCAGTTCAGGTGGAAATGTTTTGTTTCATTTCCTTTATTAATGAATGTGTTTGTTAAGTTCTGATCCAAATGATGGGAATATTGAATTTACTGAATGAATGACTTTTATTCTAACAGACATCATTGATTTTTTTTTTTTTATTGTATTTCCTCTCCAGTAGCCTCCTAATGAACCCGTCATTGCTCTTCTGTGCACACCTCACCTCTCAAAATGTATAAAAGATTGTAAATTTTGCTCATTTAAAATTTTATTTTTATTGTTACTTTAATTGTAATTTGTTAAAAAAATGATTAGAACTAAATCTTTCAATGCATTTATAGTGAAACTTGTATAGTAATATTACTATCAATATTACAATCGACTGTATGTGCTATGAATCGTACTATACAACTTTTCATTGTCCTGACAGTTTGTTCCAAGTTGTAAATAGTTTAAATGTCCTGCTGCACAAGAACAAATAGAAAACTGTAATGCATAAAGCCAGAGAAGCTAATGGAGAGGTGTGTTTACCTCCATGGAGATGTCCTCTCGGGGTGTGAGCTGCTGGCTTATGGCAGCGAGGGAGGCCTGATCAACTTCACGGATGCAGCCGTTCAAAACCTCGATAGCGTCGTCACATTCTCTCTGGCCGGGAGCTTTGTCTCTACACAGGAAATACAGGGGAGATACAGCGGTTAGCCAAGGCAAGGCCATTTGATTCAGGCAGCACCTTTCGTACACGGCTGTCACTCAAAGTGTTCTTCAAATGAAAGAACAGAAGAAGAATCCAAGGCAACATTTAAAAAAAATAAAGATGTAAGAGAATAAAGATTAAAAACTTGTGGATCCAAAAGATTTGAAAAAAAATTAACAATGAATCTAAATGAATTTGTGCACTAAAAGTGCAGTAGAGCTTGGTTTAAAAATGTCTTTTCTAATGCTTTCTGCCCACTTGTTCTATTAAAGAGCAGCACCAATGTTTCTGTTTAATTTGGGGTTCAGTGTGATGCCCATGGACGGTTGGACATGTGGACAGGAAGCGTTGGATTGGAACCACCACATTTCTTTTTTCTCTTAGCACTGGGGTTACAGCGGTTTTACTGGTATCACGGTATACCGTTGTATTAAAATCGATGGTTACGACACCGTGCTTAGCCAATAGTTGCAGTGCAGAACAGAGCTTACCTCACGTTGGTGATAAGTTTCTTGATGGAGTCGGACACCGTCCGTGAGTGTCCGGCCAGCACCGACCACTTGGGTGGGTCTTTGGGGTTGACGGCCAGAGAGCGTGCGGTTTGGATCAAGCCGGTCGAGCTCTCCAGCATCGTCTTTGCCGCCGCCACGATGGGCTCCATGGCTGCATGGCCCTGAGAAAGGGGAAAATCACAATCAGGATGAAAATGACTTGCTTCAATTGTGGAATACTAAATGATCCTGTTCCAGATGTTAGACATCAATAACCTCACACATAGATGATGAAATCACAGAGGTTTAACCATAAGCTTACTGGTGGCTTTAAGCCGAAAGGCAGGTTCCACAGTAACACCGCTCCTGTCCGGTTTGCTTTTTCATCTTAGAGCAGACAGCTCTCACTTAAATTCGAATGGAACCACTATGTAACTCACAAAAATACAACAAACCATATTCATGTAATCGTCCAATATTAAATGAAGACATACCTCAGGGCTGATCTGAGCAGGAATGCTGGCAAACTCTGGGTTGGAGGCGAAGGCAGTGAGGTTATCCACAGCTTCTATCAGAGGACCGGTGGCAGCTTTACACTTCTCTCTGTTCTCCAGGTTAAAGGCTCCATCTAAAGCCTATGCAGGAGAGATGGCATCATTTACAACCCAATAATGATCTAGAATTTATATCTATATATATAGATATATATTCAATTGTGCAGACAATATTTCTTTTTTGTATATTTCCACTGTACATTACTCTGGTTTTCATTATTCGATATTGTGGCTATATATTGTAGAAAAATCTTTGTATTTCAAAAAGGTTCGCCCCTCTAATGACCAAGATACGAGCTTAAAAGTGAAGGTAGTGAAATTACCCTGAACATGTTTTGTTATATTTGGGCTAAGAAATGCAAACCAGAAATTTTGCTGCCACTCAGCACAGATGATCTACTTTTCATTTAATTGATGATGAATTTCAAAATGACTTGGCACTACAAACCTTGATGGATTTGACCAGGTTGGCAGTGGTGTTGGCCACCTCTTTGGCCGACTGGACAAACTGCCTCTTGGCAACCGGGTTAGGAGTTTTGGAGGAGGCCAGGCGGCAGGCGTTACACAGGGCAGACGTGTGTTTGGCCACAATAGTGGCTGCAGAGAGCACCTGGGCAGAGATAGTAAAGGTGGATTCCACCGCTGACCAAGACTCACGTAAGACTCACTGCCAGGCAAACAATGCCAGTGTTTCCCCAACATGAGATGCTGCTGCACGTTACAATATTTTGTGCTACAGACACTTCATATCCAGGCAAAAATCTCCCACCTGTGAGTAGCCTAAAACATATAAACTTTGCACTGAGCAGATCATGAGAGCACAGCGATTGTAAGAACAAGCAGTTGGTACATGTCAATAATAAAGCAGCGGGGGTGATCACATCTTCATGTGAGTGTCGCACAGCAGCTCTACAGCAAACACACTTCTTTAACAAGGAGACACAACTTCTGTAAAATTAGAAAATACATAGGCCGATTTTTTTTCTGAAATAACATTTTCCTAAATGTTTGGAGCGTGTGTGTGTTAGCTCCACAGACTGCTCATTAGTGTACACAGTGTGTACGTAGGCCTCAAGTTCTCTGATGGTACCGACAGATACATGAAACCTCCCGGCCGGACGGGCTTTGTGAGCAAAACCCCTTTTTCTTGCATGCGCACATCTTTTTTTTTCTTCACCTCTGCTGCTACAACTTCATCGTAGGGGGAAACACTGAAAGTGGATGAAATGGATCAGTGAAGTAAGCATGTACTGTACCTGTGACTGGGTGCAGGCCGGGTCCACCAAGTTCTGGCAGGCCATCTGAATAGACTGATTAGCCCGGGCGAACTGAGCAGGGTCCACCAGGCCCTTCTGACCTGCTGAACTGTTGGGGTCCGACACTCCCACCAGGTAGGCAGCCTAGACACATCAGCAATTCAGAACGTGTCCGTGTACAATCCTTTCTACACATGCATGCATTACAAACTGAACCAAAACACCTTAAAGCCTCCTCCATTTGTCTCTGAGCTGGTGTAAGAAATCGTAGAATTTGGCCACAACAAAATAAAGTTCAGCAGAGACTTTACCTGAGCAGCAGCTTCAGTGAGACCACACAGAGCTTTGGAGCCAGAACTGACCGAATCACCAAACTCTGGCAGGTTTGAGTTCTTGGCATTGTGAGAAATACCAGCCATGGACTCGCCAAGCACCTGTCGACAAGACACACAATAGTTCAGACGAGACAAATAGTTTAGTTTGGAGAGGGCCTTGGTTTTCTTTTTGATACCTTTTATGATAAACAATTCACTGAGCAAATGGATTGAATAAAAGGTCTGAAGCAAAGCTTCAACCAAAAGAGAAATACATGAGAGTATTAGACCTCAATACTTTGTTGATAATTATTGCCATTTGTCAGTAGGACATGGCATCAAAAACGGTCAAATATTTGCATCAAAGGGGGGAAATAAAAAAACGTCTGACGCAGTGTGAGAAGTGATTAAAATGTGGTGGCCAAAGGTAACTGCGACCATGTTTGTGGCTGTAACTCAATAACTAAAATATGAAATATGAAAAATGAAAAAAAGGATTATTCTTTTCTGTCCATAATTCAAAACCAAAACTGAGGAGATTGTGACCAAAATTCCCATTTACAACAAATACCAAACTGGTGACATTACCCCGGGTCTCCATCAATAAACTGTGTGATTGTATTAATCTTCTGTGTTTTGAAGATTAAAGTTCAAGTCCAAGTTTTAGAATTTATAGTTTCTTTACAGCAACATGTGTACCGTGCCTTGCAAAAGTATTGACCCCCTTGGCGTTTTTTCCTATTTTGTTGCCTTACAACTTGGAATTAAAATTGATCTTTATTTGGATTTTATCTAATGGACATACACAAAATAGTCCAAATTGGTGAAGTGAAATGAAAAAAATAACTTGTTTCAAAAAAATTCTAAAAAATAAATAACGGAAAAGTGGTGCGTGCATATGTATTCACCCCCTTTGCTATTAAGCCTCTAAATAAGATCTGGTGCAACCAATTACCTTCAGAAGTCACGTAATTAGTTAAATAAAGTCCACCTGTGTGCAATCTACTTTGAACATCCCACAGAGCACCATTAAAGCCATTATTAAAAAATGGAAAGAATATGGCACCACAACAAACCTGGCAAGAGAGGGCCGCCCACCAAAACTCACGGACCAGGCAAGGAGGGCATTAATCAGAGAGGCAACAAAGAGACCAAAGATAACCCTGAAGGAGCTGCAAAGCTCCACAGCGGAGATTGGAGTTTCTGTCCATAGGACCACTTTAAGCCGTACACTCCACAGAGCTGGGCTTTACGGAAGAGTGGCCAGAAAAAAGCCATTGCTAAAGAAAAAAAATAAGCAAACACGTTTAGTGTTCACCAAAAGGCATGTGGGAGACTCCCCAAACATATGGAAGAAGGTACTCTGGTCAGATGAGACTAAAATTGAGCTTTTTGGCCATCAAGGAAAAAGCTATGTCTGGCGCAAACCCAACACCTCTCATCACCCCGAGAGCACCATCCCCACAGTGAAGCATGGTGGTGGCAGCATCATGCTGTGGGGATGTTTTTCATCGGCAGGGACTGGGAAACTGGTCAGAATTGAAGGAATGATGGATGGCGCTAAATACAGGGAAATTCTTGAGGGAAACCTGTTTCAGTCTTCCAGAGATTTGAGACTGGGACGGAGGTTCACCTTCCAGCAGGACAATGACCCTAAGCACACTGCTAAAGCAACACTCGAGTGGTTTAAGGGGAAACATTTAAATGTCTTGGAATGGCCTAGTCAAAGCCCAGACCTCAATCCAATTGAGAATCTGTGGTATGACTTAAAGATTGCTGTACACCAGCGGAACCCATCCAACTTGAAGGAGCTGGAGCAGTTTTGCCTTGAAGAATGGGCAAAAATCCCAGTGGCTAGATGTGCCAAGCTTATAGATACATACCCCAAGAGACTTGCAGCTGTAATTGCTGCAAAAGGGGGCTCTTCAAAGTATTGACTTTGGGGGGGTGAATAGTTATGCACGCTCAAGTTTTGTTTTTTTGTCTTATTTCTTGTTTGTTTCACAATAAAACATATTTTGCATCTTCAAAGTGGTAGGCATGTTGTGTAAATCAAATAATACAAACCCCCTAAAAAAAAAAAATCAATTTTAATTCCAGGTTGTAAGGCAACAAAAAAAGAAATACGCCAAGGGGGTCAATACTTTTGCAAGGCACTGTATATGTTGACACAGATATGCATGTAAACTACAACTTGAGTGGTCAGCAGTGATTACACTGCCTAGTGGTTCACTTGTAATTCTACTTGTTCAATGAGTGACAGGTCTGAACTTCATTAACATCCAGCATTGTGTTTCCTCGTGAAAGTGCACCGTGTCTTTTTGAGTCTTTGAGCTCTGCGTCACATCTTTGCTCATGACATGTTCCATCCAAGGCAACGAAAGGTGGGCAGGAAAGGACTCGTATGGAATCTGGACGATTCAACCATGTCTGTGGTGTGTGCACATGATGAGGTGTCTGCTGGTTGTTAGGTTGTAGTTCGCTGTTTGGTTTAGTGTCGTTCCCTCTAACTAGCTGTGGTCTCTTGTATCCGTGTCACTCTCACTCTCCTTGTCACTCCCTGCGCCCACCAGAGGTCATCAGTCTGTCCATCTGTCCATCTCTGTGTTGGTCTCCTACCTCTCTCGCCTGTTCTCTGTCGTCCAATCTGCCACAGCTGTATCCATTCTTTAAACACACACTGTGCGTATGTGTATGTGTGTCTGTATGTATATATATATATATAAAATCATGTTTTTTCTTAATTGCCTTTGTGTTTTGTTCGACCCTAATCGTGCTAAAACTCGTCCATCGTCTGCATACTTAATATGTGCTATCACACTGGTTGGATTCTCTTGTTATTCTTGAATTGCAGATAAGCTGAATTTCAGTAAACAGTTGAACAGCCCAGACTGCATCCATGTAATCACGTCTTCCACTTGCAGCACTCATGGTCAAACAGGCCAACATCAGACCAGCACCGGCTCTATGCAGGTTAATAAAGCCTTTTTACTCTGGACATTTCACATACACACAACACAAAGGGCCTGATTTACCAAGATCTCAAATAAAGGAACTAAATTGCGCGTTTATTCCAAAAGTTTGCACATTTTTTTGCACCCATTTTGCGGGTGATTTACTAAAAGTAATTGCGTCATTGAAATCAGGTGCAAATCTCTGTATTTAAATGAGGAGTTTGCGTGTTGTGATTTCAGCAATGGAAAACAGAGCGACTGCAAAAGGAAATCTGATCCCATTGAAATTAAGAAATATAAATATGACAAGAAACGCTATATAGGAGATTATCAACAAGAAAGTCAATACTGAGGGAAAAAATTTAAAAAAAATCAATAGATGAAATTAAGGAAAGATGGCAAGATGTTAGGCGGGAAAAAAATGACTTAATAATAAATTGTTGGAAAATAAAAGAGAAGGACGGTGGATGAGATCTTCTAACAAACAGAGATCAGCAGGTCCAGATATTTCTGTGATGAGCAACTGATGTTTCATTGAGTTCCTGGAGGCCTCGTGAACCTGATGAAGCTACCTGTGAATTCTGCAGGACTCGTTCAGGATGTGACAGCTCACCTGAATAACAGGACTGGAGGGAGATCCAAGCAGAGATACGCTGGAACCACCCAGAGGCAGCAAAATACTGAGTCGGAAAAAGTTTAGACTTTGCTGGTATTTCGTGGCTCCTCTTTGTTGTTGGCTGTCAATCATCTTCTAGTTCATTCAATAACTCAGAAATATCATCTCACAAACGATATGTCTGAATAATGTTTCCCTCCGTCATCTCAGAAATGTTTAACGGGTGTAAAACCTCGTTCTCTATGTATTCTCTGGTTTCCTGTGTCTCCTTCACAATAAGAGCAGCCGTGTCTCCTTCACAATAAGAGCAGCCGTCTCTCCTGATGTTCATCTGATTAAAACCTTCGTACAAAACAGTCGTACCAAAATACACAACAATCACTTCTCCTGTTTCTACTTCCAGGTTCAGTAAATATCGTTGCAGGTGATAAATTGTTCTATTTGCATGTTTCCTCTCAGTATTTAACTCCTTCAGGTAGAAACGTCCAATATTACATATGATGGAGGAAAACACGCAGGATGGACAACGTGTGTTAAACTGCACATTTGGAAGATGAAATCCTCGTTGCACGTCGTCAGTAGATCTGATGGACATTTGTTTGCGGGTGATTTTACACACAGATCTTCAGTAAATCAGACTCTATGTGTACAGTTTCCAATGGAGCTACTCTCTACTAAAGAAGTAGTCCTGTACTGTCTGCAGTAAATGAACAAATCTATGCCTTCAGAAAAAAAAAAAACTTTTGTGTGGGTGATCAAAGAAGCAAAACCACAGAAGAAGAGCAGCGGCGTGTTCTACCTTTGAGTTCTCCATCACACTGTCGATGCAGTCGAAGTACGACAGCTCATTAACAGCTTCTGTGGGGTTCTCCAGCATCCCCCTCACCGACTGCAGATAGAAACACATACTTTCACATCTCGGCCGACGTGTCACATGACCTCTGGGCTGGAATTTACTCCTTGTTTTATCATTTTCTTATAAATTCAAGTAACTTTTCTGATGGCATCCATGACCTGAGCTTTAAAACTTTTGAGATTCAAAGCTGAAAAATGATCTATCATTACTCATGTTAAGTAATTGACATCAAATCATTGCCAGTCTGCAGGTCTCCCTCCTAACATGGAACAAGAGAGAGATGTAATAATATCTGGAGAACTGAAGGACGCTTGTTACCTCCAGCTCTCTGAGAGCGTTGTCGCACTCCTTCTGACCCGGAGCCTGCTGAGTGCACATGGTGATGAGCTGGTTGATGCTGTCTGTAACTGCCCTGTAAAACACAAGTGCAGAGAAATGTAAAAGACCAGCTCGGCGGTAAAAGAAAACGAAGAGCGGGAGGGATGTTTGTTACCGAGCGGCCGCTGCCAGCTGGTTCTTCAGGTTGGGGGAGCTCGGGTCGGTGGACAGGGCTTTTGCAGACAGCAGCAGTTTGCTTGACGACATGGAGATGGTCTTCAGGTTGGACACCACCTGTGTCTGATCCTCTTTAGACTAGAGAAAGAAGGTATGAAGAGAATTTCAGGCTATCACAAATACATCATCAGACTGCTGTAAAGAAATTGATGAACTTAAACAACATGACTACCTAGCTTCCCAGTACGACATGTCAGGCTGGAGATACGCTTGCTTTTCAATCAAAATAGATTGAAGTGTGCATGGAGTGTTTAAATTGCAGTTATTTTCAGCACCATCTTAATTTATACCTCTGAATGTTTAAATAATGGAAAGCCATCTCCTGCTGAGTGAATTAGCGCATCACTTAAATACAAGTTCACTCTCATCATACTGACCTGGGATGTTCCAGCCATGTCAACACCAGCCTCTAGGAAGTTGGTAAAGTCCTGTCCAAATTTGCTGGTGGCCCTAGCCAGGTCCTGCGTGGTGCCTCTGGACGCCTGGACCACCTCGTTGGCTGACTGGTTCAGACCAGCTGCCACCTGGTTGAGCTGAGCCTGAACCTCCTGGAAGCTCCTTCCACTCGATGGGAACTACAAGCGGAGAACAGAAATCATGAGAGCTGCAAGTAGCAATGGCAAAAAGTGTCGAGTGTAGAAGGGGACAGAAAATGGAAAAACAAAAATGAAGTTAAATTATGCGGTGATGAGAGACCGTTTGAGCACAGCAAGGTTCAATCTACTCTTTTAGTACTTTTACTTTTTACGATCTGTTAACTATCTTTGAAACCCACTCCAAAAGCTTTAGGGAAAAACACCTGCAAGACATGGGAACCTCTGAAGTCTGAATTCATTTACAGTCGTGGGTGAATTTGTTGGAACCTTAACAGCTTCATTTCTGCTGAAAAAATGACAAAATAAAAGAATATTGTCTCACCTGTGGCCTTCGCTATATCAGAGTAACACAAAGAAATGTGTGGAAAAAAAACACTATCGCTTCCTCTCCAAAGATTATTGTCCTTGTGAAATTTGTGTGATTATAGTGATATTTCAAAGTGTTTCCTTGAATTAGTTTCACATGTCTTCAGTCTGTAATCAGCCCTTCAGCCTGTTTAAATGGAGAGAAGTGGTCTCTGCTGTTTGGTACCATGGTGGGCACCACGCTGGACAGACAGCTGTCCAACGAGATCAGAATGAAAATTATAGACAAGCATGTTAAAGTTAGAGGCTATAAAACCATCTTTATGTTGCTGTGACCACAGCTGTAAATATTATGATGAAGTTTAAGTTCAAGGTCCATGAGACTTTAGTGAAACTGCCTGGATGCAGCATCGGTGGCAGTAACAGAAGGATGCTGTCAACAGTAACTAGAGGAGTACAGCAGTGATCCATCCTGCATCACTCTGATTGACAGGTCAACAGTAACTAGAGGATCACAGCAGTGATCCATCCTGCATCACTCTGATTGACAGGTTAACAGAGGAAGAATCTACTGTGAAGAGAAAAACAAGAAACGCGGACCGGAATTTGCTCAAATGCAAATTAACAAGCCACAACTGCTCTGGGAGAACGTCCTGCGATCAGACGGGACCAGACTGGAGATCTGAGTTTTATTTTAGGGCTGATTTGCTGCATCGACCACAGATTCCTTAAATATGTGCAGAACAAAAATGAAATGTCAAGATTATGAAGGACTTCTGCTGCCAAACGAGCTCCGTCTCAGGAATACGTCCTCCGACATTACAATTTGTACTCGGCTTTGTTTTCTTCATTTTGGTCCGATCCAAAACTAAATGTGCTCGACATGTTGTTACTACACATGCTCATTATTAGCTCCCTTCTTCTGCTCAGTCATTTGAAAGCATCACGTCTTTCTTTGACGAGCATTCAATTCCCTCCCAAGTGCGTTCGGCATTCTGCTGCAACAGTTTTACATTGTATTTGCCCAAATATTGACCATAATTATGAACAATTGCCAGCTCTGCTGTTGCTCCTTGATTAATTACATAGCATTGTTTCTCTCGCAGAAATATGCACTACACCAGAAAACAGGAAATTCTTCCAGTATTTGACTTTCTTGCTCGAGCTCAGGTAGTTCGTAGTGATGCGTTACAGGTTGCTTGGGTTTTTCTCCATGAGAAAAGAAACCAAGTTTTCAAACTCATCAACTGATTCAGATCCACAGCCAACTAAATGTTTGATTGGATGTTATAGTGCCCTCATCAGGACAACTCTTCCCCCCCTCCCCCCCAAAAAAAACAAAAAACTGTTTCCTTTGGTTCCAGAGCCTACAGGGTTCTTTAGGGGTTTGTGTCCCGGAAAGAGAGAAAAGATCAATGAAACCCTGAAAACAGAGATAGATGTACAGAGTTAGACGGGTTAGATGGGGTAGACAGGGTTATACAGGGTAGACGGGTTAGATGGGGTAGACAGGGTTAGACGGGTTAGACGGGGTAGACAGGGTTATACAGGGTTAGACGGGTTAGATGGGGTAGACAGGGTTATACAGGGTAGACGGGTTAGATGGGGTAGACAGGGTTATACAGGGTAGACGGGTTAGATGGGGTAGACAGGGTTATACAGGGTAGACGGGTTAGATGGGGTAGACAGGGTTAGACAGGGTTATACAGGGTAGACGGGTTAGATGGGGTAGACAGGGTTATACAGGGTAGACGGGTTAGATGGGGTAGACAGGGTTATACAGGGTAGACGGGTTAGATGGGGTAGACAGGGTTAGACGGGTTAGATGGGGTAGACAGGGTTATACAGGGTAGACGGGTTAGATGGGGTAGACAGGGTTAGACGGGTTAGATGGGGTAGACAGGGTTATACAGGGTTAGACGGGTTAGATGGGGTAGACAGGGTTATACAGGGTAGACGGGTTAGATGGGGTAGACAGGGTTATACAGGGTTAGACGGGTTAGATGGGGTAGACAGGGTTATACAGGGTAGACGGGTTAGATGGGGTAGACAGGGTTATACAGGGTAGACGGGTTAGATGGGGTAGACAGGGTTAGACAGGGTTAGACGGGTTAGATGGGGTAGACAGGGTTATACAGGGTTAGACGGGTTAGATGGGGTAGACAGGGTTATACAGGGTTAGACGGGTTAGATGGGGTAGACAGGGTTAGACGGGTTAGATGGGGTAGACAGGGTTATACAGGGTAGACGGGTTAGACAGGGTTAGACAGGGTAGACGGGTTAGACAGGGTAGACGGGTTAGATGGGGTAGACAGGGTTATACAGGGTTAGACGGGTTAGATGGGGTAGACAGGGTTAGACAGGGTAGATGGGTTAGACAGGGTTAGACAGGGTAGACGGGTTAGACAGGGTAGACAGGGTTAGATGGGGTAGACAGGGTTATACAGGGTTAGACAGGGTAGATGGGTTAGACAGGGTTAGACAGGGTAGACGGGTTAGACAGGGTTAGACAGGGTAGACGGGTTAGACAGGGTTAGGCAGGGTAGACGGGTTAGATGGGGTAGACAGGGTTAGACAGGTTAGACAGGGTAGATGGGTTAGACAGGGTTAGACAGGGTAGACAGGATAGACGGGTTAGACAGGGTTAGACAGGGTAGACGGGTTAGACAGGGTTAGTACATCAGTGACGTAGGGAACGTATGGAAGCAGATACTGACACAATCAGACAGGAGAGACTTGCTGGCTTCACCCATCGTACGGATCGCGTTGTCCACGTCCCTCTGACCGGGGAGGCAGTTCACACACCTGTTCAGGGCCTGAGACACGGCCTTGGCCACCTACACACACACACACACACACACACACACACACACACACACACACACACACACACACACACACACACACACACACACACACACGGAGAGAGACGATCTTCAACACGAGTCATGAGGCGTTGTCTTATTACCAACAGTCTACTTTCCCAACAGTCGTGGTTGCCAACGGTGTGGTTGCATCATCTGCAGCATGTATTAGAACATAGTTCACCAGACATTTGGAAGACATTACGTCAATCATATATTCGTTCCATGAAGTTATGAGACACCCTGGCTGTGACCTGTAAATCTGCACTGGGATTTTGGTCCGTCCTCAGCACGGTTTCATGCACTTCAGCTACTGGGCCTTTAAAATGCAAGTTGCATTATTTTATATTTGAACTCTACTTGTGTTTAATTTTATGCATTATATCTGTTTATACCACAAGGGGCGTTTCAGAAGTGCATTTTGTCTTCCTCCTTCCTGATTTAGTCGTGTTTCTACTGCAGGTAAACATTGTTAAATGCTTTCTTTTTTCTGCGTTTTGTATTTATTGTCGTCATTTCATACTTTGTGCTATTAAAAAACATGAATCCTCTTATTTATTATAGACTATGTCTGTAGCGGGAGACTCGCTTCTGGGACCGGTGGGGTGTGAAACATCCACATTAATGACTGAAAATCACAAAATGTCCCAGAAACGCCGCCAGTCTGTCCATCTGTACCTCCCCCCTCTGGCTCTGACCTGGGCCAGCCTCTGCTGACTCTCTGCGTCTCCTGGTTTGGCGATGGCCCTCTTGGTCTCTTCAATCAGGTTGGCTGATTTGTCCATGACGTCGTGGGCACAGTCCAGCATGGCGTTGCGCGGCGCCGGGTCCGCCGTGGTGGCAGCGACTCCTCTGGCGGCCGAGGCTAAGGACCTCAGAGCCTGGGCCACGTCTCGAGCTGCCATGCCTGGATTCAACAGGAGAGAGGACGAACTTCAGTGGGCGCTACAACTTTACATTTGGAGGAGAATGAATGCACTTTTCTTTTCTTTTTTTTACGATGTACGCGTTAATTGTTTTGAGTTCAACATGTAAATGAGACGTGAAATTAAAAAAACACCATCACATTGTTAAACGGCGCTGATGATTGTGATATGTTACTGTACCTTCTTATCCTGTTGTTAATTCATCTTATTGAAGGTAAACATCACATTTACATAAAAACCGAACACTATTTAGCTGATATCTTTGTTCAGGTTCTGTTTTTAGGCCACTTTCAAATATTAATACACATGCAGTTATTTCATTGCAAAGCTCAAACCCTTTTGAACATGTGTGGATGTGACGGATTAGTGACACTGAATTTGGTCTCATCTCTTACTGTTATGTGGGTGTTGTTTAAACCCACCTGTGTAGTTCTCGTTTCCCTGAGTGGCTTCACTCAGCAGCTGAGCGATGGCTGAGCTCACAGCCTTCGTACTGGTGCCCAGATCCTGGGAGCATTTCTCAAGCTGGACGAGGAGACACGGGAAGAAACAAACGGTTATATGCTGCTTCACTGTTGACCGTTGTGCTCTTATTGTCAACTCAGCGTAAAGTTACTTGTTTACATTTTTACCCGCAGGTGTGTGAATGTACCTGGATTTGAAACATACGTAGTGCAAAATAATATAACAAACTCTGCCTCCTCTTGCTGCTGAAATTGGATGATGGTAAATGCACGCAGGCCAAACAGTGCCAGCTGATCAAAATACAATTCTTTAATTTGTCTGTTTGTAATCTGATGAATGAAGCTTTATCTTCTGTTGATGTGTTGATGTGTGTGTGTGTGTGTGTGTGTGTGTGTGTGTGTGTGTGTGTGTGTGTGTGTGTGTGTGTGTGTGTGTGTGTGTCTCACTGTCTCTCCTGGCAAGGGTTTGAGTTTTCCCTGTTCAGCTGAAGCTTTGGCCTCCAGCATGTCCTTCTCCAGATCTCTCACCATCGATAGAGCATTTTCTATCTCCAGTGGACCGCAGGCTTCCTGGGCCTATACATACAAACACAGACCCAGAAAATAAGAAAAGTTTGTATACCGACAACATAGAGAAACTTTTCTTTATGTTGTCGGTATACAAACTTTATATATATATATACATATATAATATATATATATACACGATATACTACCTCTACCATCTGTGAGCAATGAATTCCCAGATATCACATGTACGTTTAACAGAATTTGTGGCATTCACAAACGTATTTAGAATTCTTGTTATGGTACAAACTAAATTCAAAACCAATCCAAAGCCATCATGATCTCTTAATCTGAAAGAACTGAAGAAAATAAATGAAAGAAAGCTGAGTACCTTCTGTGAGGCGGTGCGGAGCTCTGCCAGAGCACTCGTCAGGTTCTTTGCACACTGGCTGAGCTGCATTGCTGACGCCTGGTCACTGATGGTGGGAACAGTGGCTTTGGAGGCTGTAACCATCTTAGCACCAGGCTGGTGGAGCATGGGGGGGAAGAAAGTTTCATTTAAACAAGCTGAAATGTAAAATAGAATATAAAGTGCAACAAAAACACAAAAAACATTGCTCCTTCAGTATTATTAGATCTGCCAGGAGTGTTTCTAAAATATCTCAAACATGTTTGTCCTGACGGTGGAACATTGGATGGAAATAGTCGGTGCTTCCTGCTGTGCTTCAGCAGCTCTGCACACAGATACTGATTTCAGATCATCAGGCATCATTTACCAGGTGTACATATTTTCACCAATAGTTCCTCTGATATTTTCTTAGATAAGAACAGAATCCATGGACAATCAAGAGCTCATTTGACTGCTAACAATTGGTTATTGCATTTGGTTTTATTATCCAGTTGTATATTATTACTGGATTGAAATGACAATGATCTTTTTATAATTCATAATATTTTTTAACATCTGGAGCATTTTTTAAAAGAAGAATATAGCAAAGGAGACCCTGAACTGTTTAGCAGGTAAAATTATATATCAGGCAATAATAGGACAACTTCTCACTTCCAAAACTCAGCTTCTGTTGACGACCTATTTTGCAGAAAAATCGGGTGAATTAAAAAAAAATTGCAAGCTCCTGCAAATATTGTGGAGATTTCTTAAATTTGCGTTAAATTATTGCAATCGCAACATCGCAATTTCCTGGAGGGACTGAATAATAGGATAGTTGCCTCGTATGCGCCTACATAAGTAGACTTTGCTTGTTACACAAACCTTAAAAGATTGAAAATATAAGGATTCCATTTTGAAAGATTATTAGTGAACATCAATGTGCTTATTTGTGTATGAACACATTCTGTGAAAGCCATTCTCTTTAAAAGGCAGCTGCAAGCACACCTATATTTTACATTGTAAAGTGAATGGGAGATGACACTGATTGGTTTATTTTATGTTACACTCAAAACACACCTGTGATTAAGACGAAGTACAACTGCAGTGGTTGTACCATGTAACCAAGCAGCGTACTTTCACTCAAATGATCTGCTGTTAAACTAGAAAACGTTGATTTGGACCCTAAATAAAACTGCACTGTGCACTTGGCTCCTTAAAATATACTAAAATATACACTTCCGTTATGTTTTCTTGTCTTTTCACTGCATTGCTGCTGTAAAACTACCTCTACCTTTTTTCTTTTTTTTAATGTAATCTAGATGTGTTTCCACTGTTCCTGAGTGAATGTGACAATCACCTGCAAGAAGTTTTGGCTGGCGCTGATGAGAGCGAGCTGAGCGCTGGGGCTGTCGGGCTGAGACTGGCTGCCCCGGACGCCCTGGACCAGCTGAGGGATCTGCTCAGCCACCATCTTATCACACACACACACACACACACACACACACACACACACACACACACACACACACACACAGACAGACAGACACAGACATACATAATGAAATAGCTCTATCGATTTATCTCAATTTTGTTCCTTTTAATTACAGCTAGATTGTAATGCAAACAATGTAAAAGGATAACATTCAGTCAGTGAGAAAATACATTAAACAAAAAAATGAATAATAATATTAATAAAAGAGCTGACAGTAATGTGAAAACATAAGTGCATCCCATGGAAAGTGTACAGATGAAGGTGAAATACCTGAACAAGCAGAATTCGTTTTTCAATCATTTATTCAAAACAATATGTGAATAGATGTCCAACTCTTCTGTCGAACACGTAAATACTTCCCCTAAGATGTGAGTATTTTGCCCTTCAGCAAGGCATTTTGCATAATTGTCTCATCAACATGAGATTTATGAAAATTTTTGATGTTTTTGATGAGTTTTTTTGCATTGACTGTTTTTTTCAAATGCCCCCCAACAGCATTTTTACAGGATTCAACGGGGCTTTGGTTGAGCCATTTCACAATCCTTCATCTCTATTTTTTTTTTCAGGGGTATTTGCTGGTGTGCTTTGGATAATTATCCTACTGGAAAAGTCCACTTCTACTTCAACTTCCATCTCAGACAAATGACATCAAATTATCTTCAAACTGTCTTTTATATTGTGCAGAATTCATAGTTGAATCTGAAAACCTCTGAGGCAGCAAAGCAACTACAAAACAAAACCATTTCTAACGCCGTACTTCACAGTTGCCGTGAGGTTTTTTCTCCTGAAAAGTTGCCTTTGGTTGTACCAGACATGTCTACTGTTACTGTGACAAAACAACTATCTTCATCTGTCCAGAGCACAATATTTTAAAAGTGCATTGGCAAAATGTGGTTTAATTTGATTGAATTTCATAATAAAATTAATAAAAAAAAACAACAACTAAAGAACCCTAGTTTGACTCGTTACTTTTGTGGACCACAGAGGATTATTCCTGCCGAAGATTCCATGCAAGTCAATTTGTGCAATGTCTTACTGATTGTAATGCACACAGTTACTTGGAGATCCTGTGATTCAGGTTTGGGGTTCTGGGGAACTTTGCTTTGGATCAAGCTGATCTTGGACTGAAGATGCTGAGACAGCTTGTTCTGGACAGACAGGTTCCTTTGGCAGACTCACAGGTGTCCACAAACTTTGTTCTGAATGCTGTAGATGGCTCTCGAGATCTTTGTGTGATAACACCACACCCAGGTTTAATCGGCCTTACCAAGAAGGTTCATATCATGTTGCACCTGATCTGGAGGCTCCGATTCCAGTCCTATGCTTTTAAAGATGCAATAAATGAAGGGGTGTACTTCCTTTAACCACGTAACCAACCTATTTTTTTTTTGATTATCAAAATGATTACACAAAGTCAATATTACGTGTTACTTGTTTGAGTATATTGCACTTATTAATTCATACAGTTAAAAAGAAATAAAAATACTTTAGTGTATCAATATATCACAAAAAAGCTAACAGTTTCCACGGGATGTACAATTCCACGTGACTGAAGACAAACTAGCATCTGTGCAGTGGGACGAGGTGAACAGACTGAAGACGGCACCGAGTGTTTACCTTGCAGCTCTGGACCAGCTGCTGCTGGGCCGCCTGGTTCTTATTGGACGAGGCAGCGTGCTGGGCGGCGGCGATCGTCTGAGTGGCAGCTGCTGCTGCTTGTTTGGCTGCATTCTGGCAGGAAACAGAAAAAAGATTGAAAATACTGCAATTGTAGAAGACTAGTTATAATGTGAATGGTGTCAGCAGAAAGTCCCCACTGGCCACACATCTATTCTTTTTTTCACTACATAGATAGATAATAGATAGACAGATAGATGATTGGTTGGTTGGTTGGTTGGTTGGTTGGTTGGTTGGTTGGTAGGTAGGTAGGTAGGTAGGTAGGTAGGTAGGTAGGTCGGTCGATCGGTCGGTCGGTAGCTGACCACCCTGACTCAGCTATTTCTCAGGCTTTGAAAAAGCCGCCACTGTTACTCTTTTCGTGTGGGTGTTTATAACCATTTTTTCAGGAGGAATATGAATACGTTTTAATGATTAACATGGATTTTTGTTGTTGTCGTCAAACCACTGTTCTCTATTTTAGTAATGCCTGACCTAAAAGCAGATATGTATATATTTCTGCAGTTTTGGGAGAACAAGGAAACTCTAAATGCAGCAGAATTGTTAAACAAGCTTCTCTCCAAATAAAAGTGGACCACAGCACGATATGTTTGAGCTAACTGACTGCCCTGAACAAGAAGAACTAAACACCAAGAGCTCCATTTCTGTTGGATGTGGAAACGGTTGCTCTCGTCACTGACACTCGTTTTTAAAAGCTGTTTGTTAGTTGAATGGCAGAATTCGGGGTGGGCAACGTTTCTGTGAGGATCTGCTCGGTCTCCTTCTGGTTTTTCTACCTCCAGCTTGTTGATCAGGCGTTTCTTGATGGCGTTCTGGGCGGCAGCATTGGTGGCCATGCGGAGACCTTCGGCAGCTTCTCGCAGTTTCTGCTGCTGCTCCTCACTGTCAGGGTTTGCCGCTGCACCCTAGGGTGAAACTTGCACAATTATTTACATATTTCAAATAACAGACTTATTCAAATGATGAAGCCTGGTTATTGTGTCAAACAAACATTATGGGAAAAAACAAAGTCTGACCTTAGCGGCCTCCACCATCTTGGCGGTGGCATCAGCCAGCAGTTTGGCGGCGGAGAGAAGCTTGCGTGAGTTCTCGAGGTCCGACTCTCCTTCAGCATCCATCTTGATGGCGTTGACCAGATCTGACGTGGCCTGGGCCAGAATGCGAGCCTGGCGGACCATCTCACCTAGTGATTACAAAAAAAAGGTGTTTTTCTTCTTGTTCCTCCAGTTGAGTTGAGTTTACTGTGCAGAATGATGTATGTGCAGATATTAAAACTGGAGAGATGTTCTCACATTCATCAGCTAGAGGGGGAAAGTTTATTTGTGCTCATAGAAAATCTTGTTTTTAACAAGGACGACCTACGAACATGATTTAGCACGTCAGCAACAGTTAGGAAGCCAATCCTGCGCCAGTGATCTATCTATCTATTATCTATTATCTATCTATCTATCTATCTATCTATCTATCTATCTATCTATTATCTATTATCTATCTATTATCTATCTATCTATCTATCTATCTATCTATCTATCTATCTATTATCTATTATCTATCTATTATCTATCTATTATCTATCTATCTATTATCTATCTATCTATCTATCTATCTATCTATCTATCTATCTATCTATCTATCTATTATCTATCTATCTATCTATCTATCTATCTATCTATCTATCTATCTATCTATTATCTAACTATCTATCTATCTATCTATCTATCTATTATCTATCTATCTATTATCTATCTATCTATCTATCTATCTATCTATCTATCTATTATCTATCTATCTATTATCTATCTATCTATCTATTATCTATTATCTATCTATCTAGCTATCTATCTATCTATTATCTATTATCTATCTATCTATCTATCTATTATCTATCTATCTATCTATTATCTATTATCTATCTATCTATCTATCTATCTATTATCTATCTATCTATCTATCTATCTATCTATCTATCTATCTATCTATCTATCTATCTATCTATCTATCTATTATCTATCTATCTATCTATCTATCTATCTATCTATCTATTATCTATCTATCTATCTATCTATCTATCTATCTATCTATCTATTATCTATCTATTATCTATCTATCTATCTATCTATTATCTAACTATCTATCTATCTATCTATCTATCTATCTATCTATCTATCTATCTATCTATCTATCTATTATCTATCTATCTATCTATCTATTATCTATTATCTAACTATCTATCTATCTATCTATCTATCTATCTATTATCTATCTATCTATCTATCTATCTATTATCTATTATCTATCTATCTATCTATCTATCTATCTATCTATCTATCTATCTATCTATTATCTATTATCTAACTATCTATCTATCTATCTATCTATCTATCTATCTATCTATTATCTATCTATCTATCTATCTATCTATCTATCTATCTATCTATCTATCTATCTATTATCTATTATCTAACTATCTATCTATCTATCTATCTATCTATCTATCTATCTATCTATCTATCTATCTATTATCTATCTATCTATCTATCTATTATCTATCTATCTATCTATCTATCTATCTATCTATCTATCTATCTATCTATCTATCTATTATCTAACTATCTATCTATCTATCTATCTATCTATCTATCTATCTATCTATCTATCTATCTATCTATCTATCTATCTATCTATCTATCTATCTATCTATCTATCTATCTATTATCTATCTATCTATCTATCTATCGAACGTACACAACTATGATGCGTAAACTTGTGCACATACACTGAGAATGGACTTCATAGTGAAGTAAGAAGCGTCACGTGTCTTGAAGTTAAACCTTAGATACAAAATACATTTCTTTATTATTCTTTATTCATAGATTCTGGAAGATATATAGATAGAAAAACGTGTTATTTCGAAGTAGATTATTTTACATCTTAAAATGTGTCTGGAGGGACTTCCACCAATGGGATATCTATCTGTTAGATATCACTCATCTGTAGAGGGTCAAAAATGGAAAAGATTTATAGTCTTTGAAGATTATTATTATTAGCCCAAACCAATTTTAGGGCAGTCTCCCTTTAAAATAATGAATCTACAAATATTGGAGTGATGGACATCATTGGAAATGGAAATCATTGGCATTGTTTTGAAGCCCAGCTGTTGAACAGTTGTGTTGTATGTTGCATATGATGTACAGTGGAGGAAATCATTATTTGATCTCTTGCTGATTTTGTAAGTTTGCCCACTGACAAAGAAATGAACGGTCTATAATTGTAGTGGAGGTTTATTATAACAGAGACAGAATATAAAAAAACAATCCAGAAAATCACCATATAAAAGTTATAAATTGATTTGCATTTGATTGTGTGAAATAAGTATTTGATCTCCGACCAACCAGCAAGAATTCCTACAGACGGTTAGATTCGTCCTCTCGCTTCAAGAAAGTACTCCGAATCTCAACTCATTACCTGTATAATAGACACCTGTCTCAACTCCTCACCTGTATAAAAGACACCTGTCTCAACTCCTCACCTGTATAATAGACACCTGTCTCAACTCCTCACCTGTATAAAAGACACCTGTCTCAACTCCTCACCTGTATAATAGACACCTGTCTCAACTCCTCACCTGTATAATAGACACCTGTCTCAACTCCTCACCTGTATAAAAGACACCTGTCTCAACTCCTCACCTGTATAATAGACACCTGTCTCAACTCCTCACCTGTATAATAGACACCAGTCTCAACTCCTCACCTGTATAAAAGACACCTGTCTCAACTCCTCACCTGTATAAAAGACACCTGTCTCAACTCCTCACCTGTATAAAAGACACCTGTCTCAACTCCTCACCTGTATAAAAGACACCTGTCTCAACTCCTCACCTGTATAAAAGACACCAGTCTCAACTCATTACCTGTATAAAAGACACCCGTCTCAACTCCTCACCTGTATAAAAGACACCCGTCTCAACTCATTACCTGTATAAAAGACACCTGTCTCAACTCCTCACCTGTATAAAAGACACCTGTCTCAACTCCTCACCTGTATAAAAGACACCCGTCTCAACTCATTACCTGTATAAAAGACACCTGTCTCAACTCCTCACCTGTATAAAAGACACCTGTCTCAACTCCTCACCTGTATAAAAGACACCAGTCTCAACTCATTACCTGTATAAAAGACACCTGTCTCAACTCATTACCTGTATAAAAGACACCCGTATAAAAGACACCTGTCTCAACTCATTTTCACCTGTATAAAAGACACCTGTCTCAACTCCTCACCTGTATAAAAGACACTTGTCTCAACTCCTTACCTGTATAAAA
The DNA here is from genome assembly GCF_022577435.1 of Embiotoca jacksoni. Classification (NCBI taxonomy): domain Eukaryota; kingdom Metazoa; phylum Chordata; class Actinopteri; family Embiotocidae; genus Embiotoca; species Embiotoca jacksoni. The sequence continues at coordinate 175,290 of NW_027185395.1, forward strand.
GACACCTGTATAAAAGACACCTGTCTCAACTCCTTACCTGTATAAAAGACACCCATATAAAAGACACCTGTCTCAACTCATTTTCACCTGTATAAAAGACACCTGTCTCAACTCCTCACCTGTATAAAAGACACTTGTCTCAACTCCTTACCTGTATAAAAGACACCTGTATAAAAGACACCTGTCTCAACTCCTTACCTGTATAAAAGACATCCGTATAAAAGACACCTGTCTCAACTCCTCACCTGTATAAAATACACTTGTCTCAACTCCTTACCTGTATAAAAGACACCTGTCTCAACTTGTTACCTGTATAAAAGACACCCGTCTCAACTCCTTACCCGTATAAAAGACACCCGTCTCAACTCCCTACCTGTATAAAAGACACCCGTCTCAACTCCTTACCCGTATAAAAGACACCCGTCTCAACTCCCTACCCGTATAAAAGACACCCGTCTCAACTCCTTACCTCTATAAAAGACACCCGTCTCAACTCCTTCCCTCTATAAAAGACGTGTACAAAAGACACCCGTCTCCACTCGTCACCTGTATAAAAGACACCCGTCTCAACTCCTTACCTGTATAAAAGACACCCGTCTCAACACGTTACCTGTATAAAAGACACCCGTCTCAACTCCTTACCTGTATAAAAGACACCTGTCCAGAGAATCAATCAATCAGATTCCAACCTGTCCACCATGGAGACCAAACAGCTGTCTCAGGACGTCAGGGACAGATCGTAGACCTGCACGAGGCTGGAATGGACTACAAGACCATCGGCCAGCAGCTCGGTCAGAAGGAGACAACTGTTGGTGAGATTATTGGGAAATGGAAGAAACACTAAATGACATGGATCTCCTCGGTCTGGATGTCCTCGGTCTGCATCTCCTCGGTCTGGATCTCCTCGGTCTGGATGTCCTCGGTCTGGATCTCCTCGGTCTGCATCTCCTCGGTCTGCATCTCCTCGGTCTGGATGTCCTCGGTCTGGATCTCCTCGGTCTGCATCTCCTCGGTCTGGGGCTCCACGGAGATCTGGCCTTGTGGGGTATTGATGATCATGAGGAAGGTGAGGGATCAGCCCAGAACTACACGGAGGAACTTGTTCATGATCTCCAGACAGCTGGGACCACAGTCACCATGGAAACCATCGGTAACACACGACGCCGTCATGGATTAAAATCCTGCAGCGCTGCGAGGTCCCCCGGCTCAAGAAGACACATGGACAGACCCGTCTGAAGTTTATCAACGAACACCTGAAGGATTCAGAGAAGGCTTGGAGGAGGTGACGTGGTCAGAGGAGACCAACATCCAGCTCTTTGACATCAACTGGACTCGCCGTGTTTGGAGGAAGAGAAACGCTGACTAGAACCGCGAGAACACCGTCCCCACTGTCCCCACCGTCCAACATGGAGGTGGAGACATTCTGCTTTGGGGGTGTCTCTCTGCTGAAGGGACAGGACAACTTCACCGCATCAAGGGGAGGAAGGACAGGGCCACGTACCGGGACATCTTGGGGGACGACCTCCTTCCCTCAGCCGGGACGCTGAAGACGGGTCATGGACGGGTCTTCAGCACCACAATGACCCAAAACATACGGCGAGGCAACAAAGGAGCGGCTCAAGAAGAAGCACATGAAGGTCACGGAGAGGTCGAGCCGGTCTCCGGACCTTCATCCCAGAGAACATCTGTGGAGGGAGCTGAAGCTTCCTGTTGCCGAGCAACAGCCTGGAAACCTGAAGGATTTGGAGGATCTGCAAAGAGGAGTGAACAACATCCCTCCTGAGATGTTCAAACCTGGAGACCAACTACCAGAAACGTCTGACCTCTGACCTCTGACCTTGCCAACAACGCTTTCTGCACCAAGTACTGAGTCATGTTCTGCTACGGGATCAAATACTTATTTCACACAATCAGATGCAAATCAATTCATAACTTTTATATGATATGATTTTCTAGATTGTTTTGATATTCTGTCTCTCACTGTTAAAATAAACTTCCATTACAATTATAGACTGTTCATTTCTTTCTCAGTGGGCAAACTTAAACAATCGGCAAGAGATCAAATAATTATTTCCTCCACCGTATGAAGGTCCTGAGGTCCGGATTCTCTTACCAGCGTCTCCCATCGAGCTAAAGATGTTCTCGGTGACATCCAGGATGCGGTCAGTGGCTTCTCCGTGCCGTCCGATGGGATGGCCTCCACTGGCGTACTGTTTGATGTGTTGAAGCAGTTCATTGAGTGCCTGACTGACACCTGTGGCGGCCACGCCCACTTGTTTCAAAAGGCCCTCGTCATTGGTGGCCCCCTGGGACGCCTCCACGCAGCCCTCTACCGACTTGGCCACCAGCTTGCCGGCCTCGATCAGCTGCTCCTGGCACACCGGGGAGCTGATGGTTGGTGCCACCACCTGGACAAGCAATAATAGAAAAGAAAGAAGAAGAAAAAGAAGAACAGGAACATCAAAATTCTGATCATCTACAACAAAATTGTTCTCCTCACGCTTTTGAATAGTGAACGCCACAGTCTTGGTCAAGCTGTCAGTAGATATGTCACAGGTAGCGTCCTCACCCTGGTGCAGGCGACCAGCTGAGACGTGGAAAGAGCACACTGAGTAGCTGCTGCAATGACCCGGTTCTGCTGTGCCGAGTCCTCCGTCTTCTGGGCAACGTTCTTCGCTTTGAGCACCAAAGCGGCCGCAGCGTTAGCCACAGCTTTAGCCAGATGCATTAGCATGTCCTGCCGACAGCAAACAACACAACAGTTGAGGAAGGACAGTTATTAATGATGATGTATTGTACATATTTGAAAGCTTAGAACTTTGTAAATGAAGTCCGACTCCGTGCTTCGACTCAGGAGGCAGACAGCCTCTTTACTTTAAAGGGCTACTTTTGTCCAGTTTGTTCTGGTTTCACATTTCCAATTTTGCGAGCGTACTTGTAAACCTTGCATGACGTGCCCACGGAACAATGAAGGCATATGAGCCGAATCATTGTGGTTCTGATGTTCAGGTTCTTATTTACTGGTATATTTTCGTGACATAACCGACGTGTTTGTTTGCGGGGAAGTGAGATCCGACCTGTGGGCGGTCACCCAGGACGCATGTTGTCGTGAGGTGGAAACACTCGGCCTGACCGCTGGCTACAAGGGATCCGATCAGGGTCCGGATTGAAATACCAAATGGAAACACTAAGTTTTCAGTTTCTGCATTTTTTTAAGTGTATTTTAAGATGAGTTTTGATTTCTTTATCGGACCAAATTACAGTTAAATATTCGCCTCCTTTACACATTGTGCTACTGTGGCTCTTTTTCACTTCTTTTCCTTTTTTTAATTTTCCTTTTTCTATTTTCAATTAGTGATGATAAGCTACTTCAATTTCCTGTATCTGGTTGGAAAATCTGAAACCATCCAGAAAGTGTTTCCACACTGCAACACCACTGAGATAACCTCTTAGGAAGACATTTTGCACCTTTCATTCACGCCAACTTTCACTTCTGCTATTTTGTGTCAGACTGTTAAATTAAACCGTTGAATGTGGCTTTAAAGAGAGGTTTGAATCTTTTAGGTCTAACTTAACTACTAGTCTTGTCATAATATGCTTTAATTACTCCTCCTGCCCTAATTATTGATGTGACTGATTAGAATGACAGACTGTTAGTTTTGCGTGTCTTTTAAGGCAAATATAATAATATACATATACACCTGAGTTGATGATAATGTTGGTTTTGTATCAATAATGTGAGAATAAAGGATAATAAATTTGAAGGTAGGAAGATGATTTTGATAGGTCAATTTGACTTAACCCTTGTGATATCAAATGCAGCATCTCAAGAGCCATTTTAAATGAATTATGCTTAAATATATAAATGAGGCATTAATGTTTAATAGTAAACAGGATCAAGATGATCTAATTCATTTGAAGCATGTTTTTAAATGTATTGTTTTTAGTGTAATTGCAAAAACCTTAGAAAACCTTAAAAAGATCCATTTTCCCCGTTATTAGTAGAAAATTCGAGATAGGTTAAACCTTGAAGTTGTATTCTGTTGCTCATAAAGGGCTTCAAAGCAACAACTAAAAATCAAAGCTAATATATTGTACTTTCCTTAACGACATTTTACAAGTGTTTCTTTGTAATGCAGCAAGAAGTAGAAATATTGTAATACTAAGTTGGGATGGACACACCTGGAACTGTGGATCGGTGTCGGTCTCTCCGATGTAGGACAGCAGCTCTCCGCTGGCCTGACCAACGTTTCCTGCAGCTTGCAGCATGTTTTGACGAGGCTGGAACAGAAAGGTATTAATGCAAACGGCAGGTGTTACGTGTATAGAAAAACCACGACGTCTTTCTTTTCCCTCTGGCTGGTTAGTACCTCGGTGTTTGCAGGTTGGGCGGTCTTTAACATGTCAGAGACGGCGCCGGCCAGGTTCTTGGCAGCACCCAGCAGCTGCTGCCCATTTGCTCCTTCATCCTCCATGAGCGCCGCCAGGAGTTTAACGCCCTTCGACATCTCCGTCAAGTTGGAGGAGATGGTGGTGACGGCGCAGCCCACCGCTGTGTAGTCCGTCTCTGCTGGATCACCTGACGACAGATATGTCAGATAGAAGTTAAAGACTCTGAGCCAGGTTCATTCACACCTTTCTCCTTCTGGTTCGGCCTCTCCCTTTATCCATTGCCCTTCGCTTCATTCCCTCAATCCAATCATTGCGTGCGATTAATCCTTCTATTGTGCAGAACCGCACCTCCATCGTGGTCAATAAAGTACATTTGTTACATGGACCATTATTGTGAAAAGCAGGAAGAACAACTAAACAACATACACTGAGCTGCTGTCGGTTTAAATGTACAGCAGGTTATTAGCAGCTGAGATGGAGTCTTTCATTAACTGGGTTGAGAGAGCAGCAATTCACGTTGGACAACTAGGGATCATTTTTTTATTTTATTTTTTATTTAATATAGCCTATTTTTTTTATTTTATTTTGATCACACTGTTTAAATAAACATGTGACTTCTCACGTGGCTTCGACTTAAAAATGAACATTTAGACCACTTTGTAGCAAATATTGAGCTATACTGAGCAATATATTATATTATATCATGTATATATTATATAATATAATATATATGTATATATATATATTATATCATATATATAAGTATTATATAATATATATAAGTATTATATAATATATATAATATATATTTTATATTAGATATAATTATATAATAATTATATTATATATATTATATAATATATTATATAATATATATACATATACACACACACATACACATATACACACACACACACACACACACACACACATACATATATCGTGCAGTGCCATTCAGCCCAAAATAAATTGAGATATGACTTTGGGTCCACATCTCTCAGTCCTAACACAATCTTCAACAGAGTACATGTTTACTCCAAATCAAACATTCCAGCCAGAGACCCCACCATGGCTTCCCTTAAAAAGATTATTATTCATATCAACCCCCACACTTCTGGAAAAACACCTGACCGACGCACAGCCCTCTTCAACATCTCTGCCCAGCTGGCTTTGGCTCATCCTATTTCCTTTCTACTTCCATCCCGTCTCGTATATAACTGTATAATACTACTATTACATGTGACTACTAGTATATATTACTCTTACTAATAATCCCACTTTGTTGAAATGTGTTTTTTTGGCATATGGCATATTCTGAGCATATATTTTTCATCAAACAATTTCTCAGTTTCATCATTCAATATCTTGTCTTTGTTCTGATTTTCAATAAACGTGTTTATACGATTTGCAAATCATCGCATTGTTTTTTTCTTATTATTTTACACGACGTACCCACTTTTTTGGAAACAGAGTTATAAAATAAATTAGACGATAAATAAACAAAAGTCCCGAGTTAAAGCCAAATGTCACAAAAATCAATCTAACTCAATAGGATACATCATCACATTTTACTGATAAGGTTCCCGCTGTAGACAGGTGTTCTGTGAGGTAATGATGAGAAACTGGTAAAAAAAAAATTTTTAAAAAAATAATTAAAAAAAAAAATTGGGATTTTAAATGATTTTGTCATCATTAATTGTACAGGGTTTCACCAATATAATGGATATAAAAATATTTCTACCTGCAGTTAGGTTGACCATTGATGCGGTGCCGGCCGTGATGGCATCCACCTGAGAATGGATCTCATGCTTGGACTCATCCATCTTGTTTTTGCGCCAGGCTTGGGATGCCTTCAACAAAAAAAAAACTAATAAATTCCCACAGTTACAAATATTAAAAAGTCAACTGTTCAGTTCTTGTTTCATGTCAGCACTGAAAAACAACGATGTCCACAGACGGAGTGAAATCTCACCGCGTCGGTTCCCAGCGGGGGAAGTGTGTCGAAGTCGTCCAGAGCCGCCTGGGCAGCCTGGACCGCATGCATGCTGGAGTTGATGGTTCCAGTCAGCGCTTGCTGTGCTGACGTCTGTGGACACACAAATGAGGCCAACTTCATTGATATAAATTATCTTTGTCTTTGTTTAATAGCCTGTCAAAGGGTAAGTCAGGATTTTTGATTTTACGATTATAATTTTTTTAAGGTTCTAAATTTGGAATATTTCCTCCCCTCAGAAATCTGATTTTATTCTGAAACATATTCATCCTCGTCCGTTTGGACTCCACTCTCCTCTCGGGATCCCCTGGAGCGAGCTTAAAGGCCGTTGCGGGGAACAGGTACTTCTGAGCTTTTATGCTTTCCCTATTGCCACTGTGTCCCTAATTGGACTAACCTGTTGGGATGGTGAATGTGACTCAATGACAAATACATCCACTATGATTCTGTCTTGTAAAACAAAACAAACCATGAAAAAGTCCAAGCACTTCCAGATCCATCATAGGTTTCATTGTATATTTGTCTTTTTTTTTTTTTGTATCTGCGTTTTACAGAACAGGCAGTAAAATGAAGATCGCCGTATACATTCTAGTTTCATTGCTTTGTGATATTTCCTGTTTTACCAGCGGGGGCATGTGTCCTCTGTGCATCTGTCCACTGGTGATGTGCTGCTTGGCCTGAGGCATGGAACCCATCTGAAAGCTCTCCGGTCCTCCAGCTCCTGAGCGCATGATGGCCGGCAGGGCCACCGAGCCCGTCTCCACCCGGCCCACCTTGTTGAACTGCTGCTGAAGCACCGTGGACCTGTGACACAAGAAATACAATGAAGGTAGAGAGAGATTTATAAATGCTCAACATATGGTTTCCTCAGGGAATCAATCACTCACTGACCCTGACCGCTGAGCACACGGCAGCATTTGTTTTACCAACTGCTCACCGCTTTCTGGAGCAGGAAGATACTGTTTGAACAAAGTGATTCAAGCCTGAAACTAAGCAAAAACACTACTTAGCAGCGATAAATACACACAAGCTTACTTTTTGGGTGACACAGAGTCTTCCAGCATGGTTGACTCTTCATCTCCCTCCAGGCCAAAGTGGTCTTTGCTTTTTTTCTGTCAAAAAGGCAGAAGTACGTTGACACACTCGACTACATGAAAAGCAAAATTTAAACAAACAAATCTGCTGCTATTATAATACGTGGTGTGTGCATGTGCGTGTGTCTAGGTACCTATATAAATGAACTTGTCAAAGAATCTAAATGCATATTTACTTTTCTCAAGTTCTTCCTGTTTGTAATTTGTTACATAGAAAGAAGAAAAAAACAACTCGAACCTGATCACTTATTGGATGTTTAATGCAGATTAAGTCACAACATAGTTATTCTCACATATTTCTTCTGTTTCAATTTGTCATCAATAGTTGTAAATATGATCATAAGGCATTAATATGTTAACCCTTTGAACCCCAGGCTATTTTCAAGGGTCATCTCACAACCTTCACTTTTTAGCTCATATCTTGGTCATTGTTTGGCGCTCAAGGTTTCCTCATGAAGAAAGGTCACGTAGAAAAAAGGGAAAAGGAAAAGTCAACTTTGGTGAAGTGTGTCCAAACATTTGGTCCTGTAGACACCTTCTTTTTGTTCCTGCTATTCACATTGACAACATCCAGCAGCTCTTAAACACAGTGGATGAACTATTCTCCTGAAATAAAGAATTCACCTTCTGTCACCTGCAGCAGAAGAAGGATATCTGAAGGAGCATCCATTATTGAAAAATGTAAGCTTATCCTAAAAAAAGAAACATTGCAGTTGTGATGTATAATGTTGGTTGTATTTCAATTCGATAGAAGGGTACCAAATTATGGGATGGCCTCTCCCATCTGACAAAAAGCTGTTCCTCTATTAAATGCTTGTAAAGGTGCTTAAAAAAACATTTAACTTCTGTTTCATAACTGCAACATACATATAAACACTGTCATCCATCAATATACTCATCTTTTTGCTTTTATATTGACTTTATTGCTTTTGTTGTGATTGTTGTAGCCTATATTCTCTTGTTATTTGTTTCCATTATTTTTATGTAGTGATATTATTATGTAAACTTTATATTTTCTATGACTGTACATTTTTTTTACATTTTCGGCTGGAGACTTCCAGTAAGGCCACTGTTTTTTTTTTTGCCTCTTCATGCACGGCACAGAATTTTTTTAATTTTGTAAAATCTTGTGTGTTTTTAATTTGTGCAAAATAAATCAAATCAAAATATTAGCGCTGACCTTCTTGAGGATGATGTCGATGTAGCCAGCGATAAGTTGAGCGATTTGCTCTCCCTCGGTGGTCTGCACAGAGTAGTAACCATCCTGGTAGTCGCCAAAGTCCTGAAAGCACAACAAGTTCTTAGCTGGACGTGAAGGAGAACACGTATTTGGACAAGCATCGAGAAAAACCTGTAGTTTGGATATTTTTACAGCAGATCTTTAAAAGCAGTTTTTACAGCTTCTGCTCACAGAAGCACAAAATCAGCAACACTTTATTCATTGTCTACATTTATTGATATTTTGTTTGTAAATGAATCGTGAAATATTCCAGGCTGTGAGCTGATCCTCGTTCCTCCGAACAGAAACAGATTTCTATATATTCAGATCTAAAAGGTTGTTTTGTTCAGTGGACTTCAGGGTCGTTAGGTGGTCTTTGCTGTTTTTCTTAGATGTCTGCTGTCTGTGTCAAACCAATTTCCATTTGTTAACATTTTTGATTTGTGATGCTAAACCTTTTTTCAAATTTGATAAATCAACATTTTCAAATATGTTGTTGATTTCTCAACTATGGTAGGAGAAGGGTGTGACTGTGAGAGCTCTCTGAAAGAACGGGTCTTTGTCTGTATTCCTGGAATTTTCGGAGCCGTGTATGTAGTGACTGTTGTATCATCATTATTCTTATTTCTATTATTATTATTCTGCCTATGTGTGCTTTCGCTGTTGCTCTGTGTGAATGAGAGTTGCGGCAGGTGTGAGTTTGTCTGTAAATAGACTGTACAGGCTCAAAGCTGATTGGGCAGCGGGCTGATGACGCAGGCTGTTTGAGGATCAAAGATGGCGCTGCTCGATGTAGGAGGAGTTCCCCGACCTCCCTCAGACACCAAGCCGCCCCACGCTGCACACAGTTCTCATCACGTTAGTTCATTGTGGAGCTTGTAGGGGTGAGCTGACGATTCTGTTAGTTCGGAAGGTTAGACTTTATTTCTTTTCATTGATCGGGGTTATGTTAGTAAAGATTATGGTTATGAGATAGTATTGTTTTGTTTGCTGTTTTGGCCTTAGCTCACCCTGAAGTCATTTTAAGTTCAACTCCACTTCCCTTCTGTACATATTGTAAATAAATTGTCAATCATTGAAACCAAATTCATTGGTTCCTGTAGCTGCTTGGGACGTGGGGAAGACGGGTCATCTATATTTGATGTTGTCATGAAAGAGTCTGCGATGTCCAGATGTCAGCATTCAACGTGGCTGCAGCAGTTTATGCTCCTTTATGTTGACCGTTTTCTCCAAGTTGTTCCTGTTTCAAGTTAACACCTTGAGAGTCTTCGAGACCTTTTTGGGGATTTAAAAAAATGGTATTTGCTGTGTGGGGGCTCGGGACCTGCATGACCACCACTTATGGGCTGTTCAGTTTACAACAGGGATCACATGCAATCCCAGCTAAAACAACAAACGTGAGTGAAGGAAACTCATTTCAGCTGCTCAAATCCACGATGTCGTTCATTTTACACGACACAAACTTTGGTTGGTGTTAAAAGAGGGTTTGTAAAGTGAGAATTGAGCAGCTGTGCTGTGCTGTGCACGTTCCTTCCCTGAGGACTCACCAGGGTGAAGCTCTTGGGCGAGGCGGCCCAGCGTTTGATGTTGGTCAGATTCCACTCCTGGATCACCTCCTTGGTTTTCTCGTCGACCCTCATTACGCTCTCCTTGGTGATACCCAGCAGACGAGGCACCAGTTTGTTCTTACCCTTCATTTTCTCCTGCAGGGAGTGAAATGAAACACAATGTCCTTATTTTTCAAACAGAAAACATTTTTCCTGCATGTCCACAATGCACACAATGAAAACTTCAAAGTTCTGACATGAAACTTGATTGAAGTAGTTTTGTATTTGTTTTAGAATGTCAGATTTATTTTAACCTGTTCATTTCTACATTAGCATGCTGTTGGTAATTGAAATATGTTTTGATACAGAGGTTTTGCACCTTCCCAATTATATTTACAGTCCAACCAACACCATCATTCTTCGTGTGAATATTTTAAGTCTTTCAGATATGTAGAGGATGACAGATGTGATCCCTTTACCCAGCTCTTTTCAAGTTTAAGTAACATTTATTTAATATATGTCTCCACAACAAACTTCCTTTCATAGAACAAGTTATTACGTCGAGAGAAAAGCCTGACAGAGTGATTCTTGTTCAGCCATTTTAGATCTAGTCTGGTCAAAGCTGGAGATCACATCTGGTACATAAAAGGACAGATGCCCATGCTGGGAGAGTCGAACCATATAAGCTCTATCAACTCCACATAAATTGCTGCGTAACAATTGCCGATTGCTTGCAAGTTGAATCAATGAAAGTCAGATTCCACCTCTTTGAAATGACCTCAAACATAAAATTAGTGGCCAGCAAAGTGAATACAGAAAGATGTAACAATGAATGAGGTAGATTTGTGAAGGGGCTGGAGGCTCAGATGATGAACTACAGGAATCCTGATTTACCTCGTGTCTCGGTCTCAGGATCCTTTTCAGTGTCTCTGAGTTGATGTGTGAACGGTTGTACGAGTCAAACTGAAACCAACAATGTCCACAGCAAACATTTCTATCTGCCAGAGACAATCTACTGCTATCCTACTACCTGATGTGTGTGTGTGTGTGTGTGTGTGTGTGTGTGTGTGTGTGTGTGTGTGTGCGTGCATGTATATTTGTGTATGTGTATATATTTGTGTATGCGTGTATATTTGTGTGTGTGTATATATTTGTGTATGCGTGTATATTTGTGTGTGTGTATATATTTGTGTATGCGTGTATATTTGTGTGTGTGTATATATTTGTGTATGCGTGTATATTTGTGTGTGTGTGTGTGTCAAAGAATCTTAAATGCATATTTACTTTTCTCAAGTTATTCCTGTTTGTAATCAGTTACATAGAAAGAAGAAAAACTAGAACTTGATCACTTATTGGATGTTTAATGCAGATTAAGTCACAACATAGTTATTCTCACATATTCATTCTGTTTTAATTCATCATCAATAGTTGTAAATATGAATGCAATTAATGTTAACCCTATGAACTCCAGGCTATTTTCAGGGTAATTTCACAACCTTCACCTTTAAGGTCATATCTTGGTCATCGTTGGGGGTAACCATTCATGTTATATCTTAGTTTTGGAGTTTTTTTCAGGATAGTGTAGGCTATCCAAATCTCTCATCAATTAATTTGATAATACTTAGAAAAAGATCATTTCGTTTTATGAAATGTTATGTTTTTACATGTGTCTCACCAGATAGCGATAGAGATGGAGATGTCTTTTTAGAGTTGTGTAGAGGAGATTTTCTAGAATCTGGCAATATCTAAACCATGTTTGTGGGACACTCGATGATTCAGCAATTTGAAAAAATATGCGCTTAGTGCCTGGTGGAAAATAAATGTCATGCATGACTCCGGATGGTCATTGGGCCCAAACCACGGACTCCCACTCAGGACATGCACCCCTGTGATATGTGCTAATAACTCAGCTGTAGTGTAAAAGCACACAAATACATTATTATAAATTCTTTTTGTTTTATACAAAGTGGCCCTACGTTGGAGAAAGTACAGACGTCAGTTGTGATTTTAAAACTGGACCAGCTGAAAACACTTTATCGTGCAGAGAAATGACAGGTTTCATCAGAAAAAGTAAGTTCTGCTGTTTTATTTTTTATATACAATACGCTGCGAAGAGATCAGGACTTTTTAAATTCAGAGTAGCGGGGTGCGAAGATGGACGCAGCGCTTCATGCAAGAGTTTAACAACGATGCAACTTCAACTTCAATTATCTCTGCAGAGCTTTCACAGGCGACAAGTGGTGGTTTCATAGGATACGTTGCATCTCTCTGGGAGGAATACTTGCTATTCAACCAAGAAGGAGAGGACTGAATTTGAAAGCACTTTGTGTTCATCGGGTTTCAAGAACCAAGAAACATTCGTTTCATAAATGGCTCAAGTGTATTCAAGACGCAGTAAAACATACAACATGTCTGCAAAACAAGTCTCAACTATATCAGAAATGTGACTTCTGAAGAGAAGATGGAATTTCTTCCAGTGGCCAATTGTACAGCAATGGAGCTGCAAATGAACGCAACTCAGCAAAATCCTGTGGACATACGGGTCAAGGTTCTATTTATAATAAACCCTTCATCATAAAATACCCAACAATATATTTTGGAGCTCTTTGCAATTCATCCGACAGAAATAATGCAATAATACTTCTCTAATAATACTATCTTCTCACCTTGACCAGAAAGAAGGACACGCCGTAGGTTTTCAGAGACCTGGCCAGCTTCACGTAGCTCACTTTGGCCTCAATCTCCGTCATGTTCTGACAGTTTTTGTGTGCCTGGAGAGATGAGAAACATTCAGAAGAACTCAGCCCAACAGGAATCTATTGCATTTGTTGAATCTCAATCTGAAGTACATAACCCCTTTTTTTCCAAATACATTGGGACACTGTGAAGTGTAAATAAAAACAGAATGAAATGATTTTCAAATCACATGAACCCATATTTAATTGAAAGTAGACCAAGGACAACATGAAATGTTGAAACGGAGAAATTTTATTATTTGATGAAAAATATATACTCATTTTGAATTTGAAAAATACAACTATTGAGCAGCTGAAATCCTAAATAATTTAGAGTGTTGTAAAAAGAAGAGATGATGCAACACAGTGGTGAACATGATCCTGTCACAACTTTATAGAGATGTGTTACTGTCATCAAATTCAAAACAAGCATATATTTTTCATCAAACAATAACATTTCTCAGTTTCAACATTTGATTACTTGTCTTTGGTCCATTTATAATTGAGAATAGGTTTCCATGATTTTGCGAATAATTGCATTCTATTTTTATTTACATTTTACAGTGTCACAATTTTTGTGGAATCGTTGTTGTAGAACATTTGTGATGTCTAGTTTACCTCAGATCTCAGGGATCGCCATCCACATACAGTGAAAGTAGCTTTATATCACCCGTATGTACTTTTGTTCATTTCAGGAACCCTGAATCACATCTATAAGCAGCACAGTGGAATCAGAAATGACATGCTCCGCCAGAAAATCACATTTATTTACCTGGAAGATCTTTTTCTCCCCTTTGTGCTTGATATACTCTTTGGGAAGGAACTCCTTTAAACTGAGAAGAAAAAGAGCTCCTGTCAAATCAAACCAGCCTCAACACTATTTTAAGATGCCAACTCTCAGCAGAAATGTCAAATAATCATGAACTGGCTAAAAGAAAAGCAGTGAATTTTCACTACAAAGCGAGTGCTTACTCTAAGAATCCGGGCTTGTGTTTGGACTCGTTGTGGTCACCGAACTGAATCTGACACTGATAACCTGCGAACTCACAGGCTTTATCAAAGGAGACTGGATGAGATCCGTTCAGGATGTCGTCACGAGCCTGTCGGCACACAAACACAAAATCATCATCCAGTAGAAATCACAATTGAAAAGTAGTTTTATCAGCATATTTGATTGTTTAACATTGTTTAAATAGTATGAATTGTGAAAAAGAAATTAACGTGACCGCGTCTCAAACACAAGAAGAAGTTCACCTGATCAACTACTGATGAAGACCAGGAAAAACATGTTGGCTGTCCAGGAGAATCCATCTCGCTCTCTCTATCCATCTATCCATCCATCCATCCTCCATCCATCCATCCATCCATCCATCATCCATCCATCTTCCATCCATCCATCCTCCATCCATCCATCCATCATCCATCCATCTTCCATCCATCCATCCTCCATCCATCCATCCATCCATCCATCATCCATCCATCTTCCATCCATCCTCCATCCATCCATCCATCCATCCATCCATCATCCATCCATCTTCCATCCATCCATCCTCCATCCATCCATCCACCATCCTCCATCCATCCATCCATCATCCATCCATCCTCCATCCATCCATCATCCATCCATCCATCCATCCACACATCCACCATCCTCCATCCATCCATCCTCCATCCATCATCCATCAATCCATCCATCCATCCATCCATCCTCCATCCATCCATCCTCCATCCATCCATCCATCCATCCATCCATCATCCATCCATCCATCCATCCATCCATCATACCCCCCTCGCTGTTCTCAAAGAAAGCTACACTGCAATATCACCAGCCAGACAATCATACTGCCAAACAGACTACATTGAATGGACACTGCACTTGTAGGATAATAAAAAGGAAACTGATTCATGCCTATAAAGAAAGTCAGGAAAACCATTAACAGGTCTACAGGACTGCTTTTATACCTGTACATAAAGCAGGTTGAGCTGGACAGGGTCTCTGGAGTCCACGTTCTGGTCCGAGTAGAAGAACTTCCTCCTCAGAAGCAACATCTCGGTCTCCTCCACACCCTGCTCCCTCAGCGTCCTGCCGTGGTCCAACCAGTTCACTAGAGAAAGCATCAACCAGACTTGACTTTAAACTTTCTCTGTAGGTCTGTGAAATGTGTCGACATGACAGGACATGTTTGTTTGCTGATGTTTCATCTACAGTGGGTACGGAAAGTATTCAGACCCCTTTAAATTTTTCACTCTTTGTTTCATTGCAGTCATTTGCTAAAATCAAAAAAGTTCATTTTATTTCTCGTTAATGTACACTCAGCACCCCATCTTGACAGAAAAAAACAGAAATGTAGAAATTTGTGCACATTTATTAAAAAAGAAAAACTGAAATATCACATGGTCATAAGTATTCAGACCCTTTGCTGTGACACTCATATTTAACTCATATGCTGTCCATTTCTTCTGATCCTCCTTGAGATGGTTCTACTCCTTCATTGGAGTCCAGCTGTGTTTAATTAAACTGATTGGACTTGATTAGGAAAGGCACACACCTGTCTATATAAGACCTTACAGCTCACAGTGCATGTCAGAGCAAATGAGAATCATGAGGTCGAAGGAACTGTCCAAGGAGCTCAGAGACAGAATTGTGGCATGGCACAGATCTGGCCGAGGTTACAAAATAATTTCTGCAGCACTCAAGGTTCCTAAGAGCACAGTGGCCTCCATAATCCTTAAATGGAAGAAGTTTGGGACGACCAGAACTCTTCCTAGACCTGGCCGTCCAGCCAAACTGAGCAATCGTGGGAGAAGAGCCTTGGTGAGAGAGGTAAAGAAGAACCCAAAGATCACTGTGGCTGAGCTCCAGAGATGCAGTAGGGAGATGGGAGAAAGTTCCACAAAGTCAACTATCACTGCAGCCCTCCACCAGTCGGGGCTTTACGGCAGAGTGGCCCGACGGAAGCCTCTCCTCAGTGCAAGACATATGAAAGCCCGCATAGAGTTTGCCAAAAAACACATGAAGGACTCCCAGACTATGAGAAATAAGATTCTCTGGTCTGATGAGACCAAGACTGAACCTTTTGGCGTTAATTCTAAGCGGTATGTGTGGAGAAAACCAGGCACTGCTCATCACCTGCCCAATACAATCCCAACAGTGAAACATGGTGGTGGCAGCATCATGCTATGGGGGTGTTTTTCAGCTGCAGGGACAGGACGACCGGTTGCAATTGAAGGAAAGATGAATGCGGCCAAGTACAGAGATATCCTGGAAGAAAACCTCTTCCAGAGTGCTCTGGACCTCAGACTGGGCCGAAGGTTCACCTTCCAACAAGACAATGACCCGAAGCACACAGCTAAAATAACAAAGGAGTGGCTTCGGAACAACTCTGTGACCATTCTTGACTGGCCCAGCCAGAGCCCTGACCAAAACCCAATTGAGCATCTCTGGAGAGACCTGAAAATGGCTGTCCACCAACGTTCACCATCCAACCTGACGGAACTGGAGAGGATCTGCAAGGAAGAGTGGCAGAGGATCCCCAAATCCAGGTGTGAAAAGCTTGTTGCATCATTCCCAAGAAGACTCATGGCTGTACGAGCTCAAAAGGGTGCTTCTACTCAATACTGAGCAAAGGGTCTGAATACTTATGACCATGTGATATTTCAGTTTTTCTTTTTTAATAAATTTGCACAAATTTCTACATTTCTGTTTTTTTCTGTCAAGATGGGGTGCTGAGTGTACATTAATGAGAAATAAAATGAACTTTTTTGATTTTAGCAAATGGCTGCAATGAAACAAAGAGTGAAAAATTTAAAGGGGTCTGAATACTTTCCGTACCCACTGTAAATCAGGTGAGTAAAGACGAACACGATGTGGTTATGCTCAAAACATACAGCAATAAGAGCCCATGCCTTTATTGAACACTGAAGATCCCTCTAACAGCCAGCGCTTCATCGTATCTTAAATTATTTATTGAGTGCCAAATCCCAACATGCGTTATCCCACAGTACTTAACATAGTGAGGGAGATGATCCATTTACTTGGACCGGTTTAGTGAGCAACAACAAATAATCCAAACTGGGCATGTTGGTGGGGTCACATATCAGAAATATATACAGTTTCAGAGGTAGATATACCTGCAGAAAAAGTACAAACTATGGTAGAGAGAAGGCACAAAAGTAGAATGGGATTCAAAGCTCTTCTCCAGCTCTTCTCCAGTGGCATCAGCTTCCAGTTTGGGTTCAGTTCTGTTCTAGTTAGGGCTGCTGTAGGAGACCCTGAATCATCTCGTCGTGCTGCTGTAGGAGACCCTGAATCATCTCATCGTGCTGCTGTAGGAGACCCTGAATCATCTCGTCGTGCTGCTGTAGGAGACCCTGAATCATCTCATCGTGCTGCTGTAGGAGACCCTGAATCATCTCGTCGTGCTGCTGTAGGAGACCCTGAATCATCTCATCGTGCTGCTGTAGGAGACCCTGAATCATCTCATCGTGCTGCTGTAGGAGATCCTGAATCATCTCATCGTGCTGCTGTAGGAGATCCTGAATCATCTCATCGTGCTGCTGTAGGAGACCCTGAATCATCTCATCGTGCTGCTGTAGACGACCCTGAATCATCTCATCGTGCTGCTGTAGGAGACCCTGAATCATCTCATCGTGCTGCTGTAGGAGACCCTGAATCATCTCATCGTGCTGCTGTAAGCCGAGGCTGCTGTAGGACATTCTATGTCATTAACCTGACGTTCTCTCTCTCTCGTTACACCTTTCTGCAGGTATCTCTGTTCGGTTGTTACTGAACCCACCGACCGGCTTGATGTTTGTTCTTTTGCTCTCAATGCTCATCTTTTCTTAATTATTATTACTGTATAATAGACTAGAATAGATAATTAGACTGTATTATTCTCATTTGGTACCAGTATAATTACAGGGACTGTTTGATTTCTATATAAATATGTCATCTGGTCTATTATTTATTTGTGAAGCGACCAATCGCTGATTCTGGTGGCAACGAGACCAAATTGTCAGCACATTATTTTGTGTATTGTATATGTATATTTGTGACAAAGCTCTTATCATTCAGCACAAATCGCCTGCAGTCAAACCATGAAACTGTGTCGTTGTTCTGATCATATAACCTTTATGACAGCGCATGAAGTCGGTGCGTTAACAGTGCTAGTGAGGGCTCGTGTTTGTCGTACACTCATCGTCTGTGTGGAGCTTCTGCTTCAGCTTCTCCATCTTCTTGTCATCTCTTAGTAGAGTCTTGTCTCTCTTCAGGGTGCCCGTGGTTTCCTCCTTCTTCTCCTCGCCGATGTCGCGCACCAGCGAGTATTCGTCATAGTTGGTGATGCCTGACGTACAAAAGAGATTAAAGATTACTACAGTTTACAGCGTATACACGAGGTAAGAAACACTGAGATCAATCGCAGCTTCTATGAAGCAGCAGTGTACACCGTCTTCCCCTGGAAACCAGGCAGCGATGGAGAAGACAGGCAGCAGCGAGTCTGCGGTGTCTTCTGAGAGTCGTGCAGGTAAAGTGAGCTCACCTATTCTAGCGCAGATGGTCATGAGCATGTCGCTGACTATTTTGGAGTCGTCCACCATGACGGTCTTCACTGTGCCGTCCAGCATGCGGATCTTCAGCGGCCGCTGCTTCTTCTTGTACTCCAGAGTGTCCTGTCAGAAAGACATCAGTGAAGGTTCAGGAATATTTTTGGTGGAACTTTGATTTCAGACATTACACCGAGAAAAAAAAGCAAAAAAAAACATGCGCTGTACCGACTTGCACGAGCTCGGCTCCACACTTCAGTGATTGGAAAATACAATAATGTGTTTTTTCTGGAGAAGCAAACTTTCAATTTATTGAGTTATTGTTTCTGTGCATCACTGACATTGTCTCGGCTGTTTCAGAGTGATGAGACCAGTGATGACGTGTTGAGAAGGTATTTACTAAGAACAACATCCTCTGGTCTTCATTCCACTTCAGCACATTTCTGTCCCGTTGCACTTCTGCATCTCCAGAACCCAAAACAGCAGGTTACCATGGAGATGCCCGCAGCGCTGCCGTGTTCGTGAACGATCGCTTTGAAAGCCGTCGTGCTTGTGCGATTACATTAGTGCTATAAATGGAAAGGCACGTACCAACAGCTGGCTGAGATTGGACCAAAAATGTATAATAATTCAACTAAAGATGTGATTGTATTCATTCAGTTGCATATTATGTTGGCGAATCTCATGATTCAATTCAGAATTAGCTCTTGATTCATAACAATTCCTGATTGATTTGAAAGAAAGGGGCACTATGTTGGCTCTTAATCCTGTTCACTGTGTGCCAAACCAATGACTCTGGTGCTTTAGCCCATTGAGCGGCGGAGAAAAGCCTCTCAACCTCTCTGCAGTGTTGTTCTTTATGTCTCTGCTGCAGATCTACAATCAGAAAAAAAGATTTCTGGCCCTCATGAGTTTCTGAAATAATGTGACAGATAATACCTTTGATGCATACAGTTTATTAGAGCTACTTTTCTTTTTGCCATCGACACAGGATTTAAACCATGCTGGACACATTTTTATCATCCTTCCTTTTTTTCCCGTATGTGAGACTATTGTGTGCTGTAAGTCAAGTTTTTATGGAATTTTGTAGTGAGTTTGTGAAAAAGTTATTCACCCCATTTCTCAACATGTAGTAGTCCAGAGCCTTTCCAGCCTCCAGCCAGATCCCTTTCTTTGGGTCTTCATCAGAGAGAAACAGCCCGTAGTCATTGGCTACAGCAGGAAGGAAAAAAGAATGAAGAGAGTGGATCACTGTAAATGGGATGTTGGCGTACCGGCACACTTTGTGTTTGGATGTAACCTGCAGTCCATGTTAACCAGGTAAGAGGATAACCGGATGAAATGTATCCGCGCTACAATATCGGCTTCCACGCATCACAAAACAAAAAGTCTCTTGAGGGTTGACTTCAGGGGAAACAGGAAGAACTGGACCATTTAATTTGCTGGACAACAGAAACGAGGGGATGATGACTGTCTTTTCTAAATGTAAAATGACTTACAGGTTGGAACAAGTAACAGAGAGCTGCTTGCGTAACAAGAAATAACTGTGAACGCTCAAGTATCTGCTCGTGTGGTGTGCAAGTAGACAACAGTAGTCAAATTGAACCACAGCACAGAGAGAGGCTGAACTCAAGATACTCTGCATAAGCTCAAATAAATGCATGAATGTCAACTCCACAACGTGCAATATAACAGGAAGTGACAGCATGCAGACTGAGGATTACTACGTCCGGCGTCTAGTGGGCCGAATGCTTCATCTATTCATTAATAATTTGAACATCTGCCACGTCTTGTGAAAATTTGACTTTTGGTGTTTTACATAATGCTGCTGAAAAACAAGCAAAAAGAAAAGATAACCTTCATGATGAAGGTAATGATGTGAACACACTGTGGTCGTAGGCCGTTGGACAAAAGAGTCAAAAACTTTTGGTTGCGAGTTGAGTTGGATGTAGTGGGCGGGGCCGACGCTGGAACTGGAGGAAACAGAAGTTTCTATTGGTGGATCACAAGTACTCTAAACAATTATCGAACTCACGCACTCATTATTATTTCATCTTATTTCAAGTTTAGTGTGTGTTTCTGTACGGAGTCAGATCAGGTTGAGTGTTTGTCTGTTTGTTTGGGTCAAAGGTCACCAGACAGACGATGTAGATGTAGCTAGAAAAAGGGGATGTGGAAAACTATTACGATGGCGCATTTCTATGATTGATATGTAATTGGTTCCATGTTTTTTCATGAGGGGTTAAAGTTATAATTGCGGCACATTGTTTTTTTTTCTACCTGCGTGGAGGGGATGCTGTTCAGAAGACGACCGAACATTACGTGGTATGTTTCCTCTTTTGGCAGTTGCTTTGCATCCGCATTTAGTGGATATTAGTCCTTGATACCCCCCTCCCCCTCCACACACACACACACACACACACACACACACACACACACACACACCTTCAATTTGGGATGTCAAAAGTAATCTCATGCTGATTTGATGTATTTTTCTGGGAATACAGATCGATAACTTGATCAGTTTCCCTTCTCTTTACCATTTCCTCTGTTGCAGTGTCTGACAGGTTGTCAGTCAACTGGGCTGCTTTTTTTATTTTTCGATACCAGTAAAAAGCAACCGTCCACAATATAATAACTATCAATTTTTATACCATGGTGTACTGTGATACTAGCATAGCGCTGCAACCATATTTAGGCTAAACCTATGTGGTGCTAATCTGTACGGAATACGGCAAAACACAAATGAAAACTATATTTAATTATTTGGCATAATGAGTAAAGTGTGAGATCTCGAGCTATAAGCTCCATGTGAAAACTACCAATGTTCACCTTATATGGTTCCAGAGAGTTTAGTACAAATGCACATGTACATGCATGCAACCTTTGAGAGAAGGAACTCTACCCCGGTTGTCTCCAGGCGACTGCACAGATTTTTGCTCATTGTGTAATCTAAATTGGCCGGCAGTCCCTTTTTTCATTTGCTGAAATGTTTCCAGTCTCTTGTCAAACTAAATTCTGACCAGATTCAGCTCCACCTGACGTCAGTAACAACAAGCTGCTCTGAGGAAGTTTTATAGCACCCTTGAAAAAGTCTGGTCGTGTTTTGTGTGTGTGTGTGTGTGTGTGTGTGTGTGTGTGTGTGTGTGTGTGTGTGTGTGTGTGTGTGTGTGTGTGTGTGTGTGTGTGAAGGGAGGGGGGGGCTCACGCTGGCCGAGCTGTGCTTCAGGAACCCTCTCCCTGATGATGCGGCAGGCGTCGTACACCATGGTGGAGGGCTCAAACTGCATGGTTTTCACCACATTCCCCACGCCGATCTTTAATGACAGGGCCACCATGATTGCTGCTTTGCACCTCCACCCAACTCACACCTGCATGACGAAAAAAGTAGTTAGCCTGATGTTGCATTCAATCACGATGTCCTCAACAAAAATCAGGAGACAATTGGAGTTATCTGAATGAATGAAATGGGTCGATGAGCTTTAGAGATGCTGGTAAGGTGTATTTCTATTCTTTGGGACAGAACCAGGATGGAGTTTCTTCCTCTGAACCACATCTTAACTTTCCCACTAAGCTGCACAGGGTTTGTTGTTTGTAATTGTTTCTCAATGTTCATTATCATTACTGTTGTTATTATCAACATGGATCCTTGTTGTACTAAGTATGGGATCAGTATTATCTCTATAACAAACAGTTGGACGGGACTCAAACAGAACCATCCACCCTGAGTCAGGCTCTATCTCAGGACCTTCATGATACAAAAGGAACTTTATCTCCTGCACTGTTGAGAAGCCAACTGCTTACTTGTGGGAATTGTTAGCTTCTCTCTATAATACAGTAAGGTCAACCTAAAGAAGTCCTATGGAGAATTGCTATGAATATATCCTTAGATCCTCCTCCTCCTCAACGAGGGTTTGTTTTTTCCCTCCAGAGGAAGTCTATGTAAGACGTGACAGGACATGTAAATACAGCCTGGCTGAGGAGGATAGGCGGCTCGAGAATTTTATGAAACAAGCACTAGTTTGGATCAGAGGCACTACAGAGCAAAGAATCCCGTCGTACGTTTCCTCCACTCCTTTAATAGGAGTCGAGGTCGGAGGAGTTATCATCTGTATCACGTTTGATACCTTCTTCTTCTTTTGCTTCGTGGCAGGTGGCAATTGCCGTCTTGTTTAACATTTGTTTTGCTCGATTCACATAAAAAGTGTTGTCTGCTCACAATGTATGAACCAATCACAGCAGAGCATCGCTCTGATCCAAACTGAACCACCACCAGCCTCAAGATGAGAGGAACTTTTCATTTGCAAAAGATACAGGAAGCTGTATTTATTTATTTTTTTGTGTATATAGTTTGTGTGTGTATGTATTTATTCATTAGTCTTACGTTTCTAAAAAAAAAAAAAAAAAATCTTTGTATCTATCTTATTTATTGTATACGTATATGTACTTTTTTCTTATTGTGTGCACCTTTTTTTTTTTTACCTAACTGTGTTTTTATGCTGCTGTGAGGACTAAATTTGCCTACTGTGGGATTAATAAATTCAATAAAATTGATTTATATAAATATATAAAGTCTTCTCTATCTAAGTAGCGGCATTTGGCCGACCAATGGTGAAACTTAGATTTTCTCAGTCACTGAGACAGACCTTCATGTTTATAGGAGCAAGCTGAGTGACACATTTCACATTCATTGCATCCATTGTTTAATAAAAATATGTATTCGCTTTCTTGTAGCTTTTGACCTTCACTGCAGTTCATCATGACACAAAAATGTATTGAATTACAACTGTTTTAGAAAAGCAGGGGCAAATTGAGTTATTTTGGGATGTCTTGTTCTGGAGGAACTGACAAGAGAGGTGGTGTACTGTGACTCAGGAAAAAGACAAGCAAGTTTCTTTTTAAGCTCTTTGGAAAGGACATGTTAGTTGCAGAGTGACAGCACGTGTTCGCACCGCCTCACATCCTGCTCACACTGCATCCATATTAGTTCATCTGCTGTTTTTCTTGATAACAGGTAGATGTAGCTGGAGTGTGTACAGTATCAGGGAGGGGATTCAATCTCAGGATACAGCTATCAAAATAAATCCTAGCTACTGTAGTAACAGATAAAACCAGACTTCACAGGAAAAATCTTGGCAAATACAAAATGAATTGACCTTAAAACAGACTTGCTGTTGAATTAATTTCTTTTACTGCAACAATGTCGAAGCCTTTTCACCTCAAACGGAATTTCTCATTGTAAATACTACTTTGTAAATTGGCTAATAAGCAAATAAAATATGGTTGAGTGTAAGAAGTGGGTTCATTTCAGATTGTTTGTCGTTTGCTTCTCAACTTTGGTTCTCTGATATCCACGTTTAGCAGATTTCCACTAAAAAGAAGAGGAGTAGAGTAAATACCAGATGTACACCGAGTGACGTCCCTCCTACCCAGTCAGTTGACAAAGTCTGGGAATCTTCTTCCTGTTTGAAGAAATGGACAGACATGAGATCAGGCTACAAAACGTGTTATTCAGACAACATACTGAGCATCGTGACATATGCTCATATATCTTCATGACTCATGCAAAAGACCGGATCGGACTCCAGCAAATTCTGAGATTTCAAATGCAGGCAAATTGAACTAATTCCCACATTAGTTGCAGGAGCTTAAACTGTGACATATCCTCACATAAAAAAAAGATTGTGTTTTTTCTGTTAACATACAGTAGAAGAACTAAACAGATATTGAAATGCAAGATGAGCCATTATCACCTAAAGGAACAGTTCAAATGTTTTTGAGATACAGGTCCATCCAGTGTTGCGTACAACTTTGTTGGAAAGAGTTGGATAAGAAGGTTCCCACCACCGTCACAACAGCACAGTGAAATAGAAAGCAGCAGTAGCCGGTTAGCCCAGCCCACACGCTTACTAATTATCATGTTATACATCATTTGTTTGTTGCATTCAAAACCGCAAGCTGTGAAAACAATAAGTTATTGTGCTTTTATAGAATATTAACAACCTGTAAATACGCACCTTCCTACGTTTGTGCATTTCTAAATAATGTTAAATAAAATTCCCAGGTTTATTATTATTATTTGAGAGATATCAGAGGATAATCAAATAAAAGAACTTTGCTTTTTTCAAAGCATCAAAAGATCTGAATACCTGTGAATGAGTAATTCATTCTTTGTTTTTTTGGCAAAATTGCAAACATCTTTATGAATGCGTATTTGTTTTTATTTTATATATATATATCAAATTTAAGAGTGCATGAAGTAAAGGATTCCGAATACTTCTCAAAGCCTTGCACTTTCTTCTGTTTTTGTGTTTCCACATTTGTACCAAACCTTGAGATGCCCTAATTATCTATGTAGAAATACAATAAATACAATTTTGATAAAAAAGGATTTTTTTTTTATTTTTTTTTCCCCCAACTTCCTCAATTACCATTCTTTCTGCAGAAAAATTAGAACATCTGTTACAAGCCTGAGCTGAATGAAGTTATGGACAATATTGTTGTCATTTATTTATAATCATTCAGTACACAGCAATACTTGAACTTTGCTCTGTTATTACTCATAATATTTTATTACTCACTCATACATCTGTTATGGATTCTTGCAGTTAGTTATTTGGCTCTTTTATTTTGTTGTCGGGGGTATCGTGGCTTCATCTCCAGACAAACTTGGATCTGTGTGTGCTCCTGAATGACAGGGTTCTTACGAGGTCCCAATCAGATGTCTTGGTGTCATTTCCTGTTTTAAAATGGCCTTCAATGCCATAAAAGGGCATTTCAGACATCAGTATACTCCCAGCTATGATTCAGCTGGGAGCTGAAATCCTGTCTGCAGTGAGCGTGAAGTCAGCTCGATATCTGGGAAAAGCTCAAGGAAAGTCTGTTTCAGTTGTTCTAAATCTTTCTCTCTCATCAGTGGTTGTCTGCAGTATTATCATCAAACGCATTTAGACCATAAATCCTTCCTGTCTAATTAGTATCAAGTTAAAGATTGAGTGATAATCTTGTTTGAAAAAGAAAAAAAAGTGTGCAGATTTCAGAAATTCTACTGTAAATGCTTCCCAATCCACCCGGACTAAAAGAGGAAGTGCCGAGTCGCAACAATTACTGCAGTTACTAAGAAATGAGGAAGAGTACATTTCAAAGATCCTTCTTTGAAACTCTGCACACAGCTCATTCTGCAGAGTGAAACTAAAACAGCCAACTGTAGGAACAAGAGAAGCATATTTTTGACTTGAAAATAACAATAATAATGGTAAAATATGAATAATAATGTACACTTTCAAAATGCCAACGCATGTTAATAAAATATAATCATGTCGATTAGGTTAAGACATCTGCTTTGTGTCCCACCCGTCTGATCCAGTCCCAGATCTCAGCATTAACCTTGGAGATATCTGTCCAATGAACAAAAAGAAGACAAATAGCATGCACTTAACTGATAAGAAACTTGAACTGTCTATTAAAGTGGGAACTGAGCCATCATAAATGTTTAAAGACCTTAAATAGCTGACTTGACTTCCTGTCTGTCAAGTCCAAACTTCTACAGCAGCCAACTGTCATCCTGTAAGCGAACATCCGGCCGATCTCCACCAATCAGGAACCGTACATCGGGTCTATCTCATATCCTTCAGGCCTGAACAGACTCATTTAAACTGTCCATGAACAACCACAAGAACGTGACAATAACTTATCTTATTTTGCCAGAACAACACATTTTACTTAAGGCTGCTAAGTACAGCACGGGGGGGGGGGATTAATTAGTAGAAGGAGTTTGTTAACGTACAACACGATGGAAATGGCAAATAAAATCTACAATAAAAAATGTCCGACTTCCTGCTGAGTTCATATCACCGAGAGCTTTCTGTAGATGTCGGTATGATACACATGCCTACCGAATCCGGTACACTGCAACACATGGTTGGCTCTGGAGTTTTTTATAACCATATGAAAAACATGTGGCCATCATGAGTACATGGGCACAATTATAAAATGGTTACAAAAATGATTACAAAAAAAAAATACAGTATTCTATTCTAAATTTGTGTCACAAAAATTCGTTATCGGAGCAGATGTGAAATATGGTCTCCTGTTTCTGAGTTCTGGCATTGAATAAAGGACACAAACGTGTATTTTGCAGAAGATGTCACAGTGAAGATGATATTTGACCTTTTGAATTACATAATTTCATCCCTTGCCCATTTTATCACTATTTCGACACTTACGTGAAATTTGCAAATGAATGATTGCATTATGGCCCTAAAGAGGTGCCCCAAGGTGTTCCTGAGGAATCCCAGTCATGAGAATGGGGACAGATGTGAGGTCACAGTGACCTTGACCTATACGACCACCAAATCTAAATCAGCTCATGGTCAAGTCTAAGTGAATATTGGGGGCCAGATTTGAAGAGATTTCCTCATTAGAATTCTTGAAATATCATGTTCATCAAGAATCAGGCAGTCTTGAGGTCATAGTGGTCTTAATGTTTGATCTTTGACCATCAAAATCCACTTCATTATCATCTATTCAGAGATATAATCTTCACAAGAATTAGACAGATGTGAGGTCACAGTGACGTTAAACTTAAACATTCCCTTAAAATATTGTGTTCAAAAGGATGCGAGGTCACAAAACTCATTTGGATGTTGCTGCAAGGGACATGGGTCAATGTGAGGTGACTGTGACCTTTTGACCACCAAAAAGTTACTGGTTCATCCTCGAGTCCAAATAAATATTTGTGCCACCTTTGAAGAGATTTCCTCAAAGTGTTGCAGAGATATTCTGTTCACAGTGTGAAGCTGCCGTGACCTCACAGTGACCTTGACCTATACGACCACGAAGTGTCTGGCTAACCAGACCTGCTAAATGTTTGCGATAGATATTTGGTCGCACTCTTGAGCCCAGCTTTAGGTGAAGCAGCACATAATGGAGGTTATTATTTGAAAATATAAAGGTTTGTGCTCTATTCTCTGTAACTGGTGGAAAAGCTCGGAGACACCTTTGCTGCTCTTTGGAATAAACTGCAGCACATTCACGTCAAAACAAAAAGCTTTGCTTGATGGACTGTATGATTTAGTTATACAGTTTGAACCGCGCACCCTGCTTTCATTTGTCATAAATAATGCCGGTGTCAGCAGGTTTTGGGCCGATCCCAGTGTTCCCAGAAGATTCTGCTCATAAAAAGCTTTAGCCTTCATATTAGCAATGGATTTGAGCCCAACAAATATAAGACATGAGCAGAAAGACTTACATCGATGCTCTCTCAGTAGAACTTGCCCACTCACTCACTCACTCCACTAGTTTACTGCTAGCTAGTTAGCCTGCACACTGGAGCTGAAGCGCTAGTGGTGCCCAAAGTTTTGAAGACTTTCCCAAATGGCCCAAAGTCCTGCTTTTCAACACAACTGTTAAAACGTTCTGGTCATAACTTGCAGCTCCAACACAGGATGGTTTAAACTGCCTTACCGTGCCACTGATAGTTCAGCTACGGGCTACTGGCAGTCAAACACATCCCGCCTCCCCAATTTAGTTCTTTTTCAAATCAAATGTCTGCACGCATAGACCTGGCAAACCTTTCAGAGCAACCTGTGCAACCAATGAAAGTGCTTAGTTGCGCTGGACCGATGTTTTTGTTGCATGTGCAACCGGTCGTACTGCGGAGCCGTGTTCAGACTGAGAGCCAGAAAGAAGATCCAAATTTCTGCATCATCGTGTGGCTTAAATTCTAATCCTGAATCCTTCCCAAGTCCTGTCAGTTGTCCCAGTTGTATTTTTTTAACATGCCCAGTGCTTTCCAACACATAAAGCTCTGAGAGCAATTTCTACAAAATGAAAGTGTCTGAGAGCTACTCGTGTTCAGCAACATTTATTCACATAGCTGAGCTTCACCCAAACTGGCTGAATAAGCTTCTTTTATGTGAACAGTAACAAACTGACACCCAACACAACACGTGTTTTACTTCAACAGTGCACTCCCTTTACAGCTCTGGCCCCGTTGTTGCGGTGCAGCCAAAAATATTGTATTTTTTACTCGACAATGTATCAGAAAGACTATTAGGGCTTCACTTCTGTACATGTTATTTTAAAAATCCCTGCATCGTATTTACCAGACAGTCTTATGTTGTTGAATACTTTAATAAAATGAATGAGTCAAATATTAATATACAACAGACTAGAGCTGTGAAATATTGCGTGCCGCTTATGATGTGGATTCTGAATGGATTAGGCCTCTCTGACTGATAAACGTCAACATTAACAAAAAAAAAATGGGGCTAATATACAAATTACTTCTCGCTACCATTAACATCTGGAGACAAGCTATTTGGCCTACTAAATGCAACAGACCTTAAAATCCAGTCGATGATAGCAAAGTTAAATAATGACAAAACATAGGCAATTCTACAAATATGATGACTCTATCACATTTCCAGTTTAAACTCAAAACCCACTTAGTCAGTGTGGGCTCTTTGGAGACATCCGTGTCCATAAACTAATTTGTAAGCAGATACTGCATGTCCAGGAAAACTAGAAAATTGACAGCTCATCTGACAGACTGACGCTTTTGGGACATCAGGCAATAATTTGCATGGTGAAGAAAAAAAAAGCCTTTATGACTGCAAAGAAAAGCAAGAACGGTCTCCGACGACATTCTAGAAACCTTCATGACCAGAACCTCAGATGATTTAACACAAGATGCACAAATCCTGTTCAAAGGGCCAATGTGCAGTCCACAAGAACATACAACAAGAAACACTGAAGAGTTCTGGGAAAAAAATGGGTGGTATGCCTCTGCTAACCACTCAAGTTGTAATTTCCATGCATATCTGTCCACACTCATAAAGATGTTGCTGCAAGATGCTATACATTCTAAAAAAAAA
Organism: Embiotoca jacksoni; assembly: GCF_022577435.1. Taxonomy (NCBI): domain Eukaryota; kingdom Metazoa; phylum Chordata; class Actinopteri; family Embiotocidae; genus Embiotoca; species Embiotoca jacksoni. The sequence goes on from NW_027185395.1 coordinate 204,691, forward strand.
AAAAGTGGCTAGTTTACACAAAACTTCCTGACAGCACAGAAAATCTATAAATCAGCACCAAAGTCTCCAATTTAGTAGTCGCATAAATGTATCGCAATCTCCCCTTCGGCCCTTCAGTTAATGGTGTTAAGAAAATGGGCAGAAAAGAATAAAACAAATTTATGCTTTTAATATTTGTGTGAAATGTTGTCATCATTAACGTATGAATTATTGCATTATAGCGTGGCCCAGTTACCTTTGACCACCAAATTGAAATCAGTTCATCCTTGAGTCCAAGTAAATGTCAGTGCCAAAATTTAAGAAATTCCCTCAAGGGGTTCCCGAGATATCGCGTTCACAAGAATAGAATTGACAGGTAGGACAGACATGAGGTCATATTAACCTTGACCTCTGACCTTTAATTATCAAAGTCTACCTGCTTCATCCTTGAGTCCAAATGAAATGTGCTCAATTTGAAGAAGGTCCCTCATGGTGTTCCAGAGATAACGCATTTACAAGAGTGGGTCAATGTGAGGTGAGTGACCTTGACCCCCAAAATCACAACAATGCATCCTTCAGTCTGAGTTCATGTTCAAATGTCCAAATGAATACTTGTGCCACATTTGAAGAGATTTCCTCGATGCATTCCTGAGTTTTCACGTTTAAAGTGGGAAACGATATGAACTCAAGTTACTTTCATTTTTTACCTTTGACCACCAAAATGAAATGTTTATTCTTGAGTCAAAGTGAATATTTGTGCCAAATTTGAAGAGGGTCCCTTAAGCAATATCATATTCACAAGAATGGGAAAGATGTGAGGTCACAGTGACCTTGACGTTTGACCACCACAATCTAGTCAGTTCATTATTAAGGCAGTTTGTTTTGCATGGATTTTTTTTTTGCATTTTGTGACAAATTAGAACTTCTCTACAGCCGTTCCTGAAATTTTTGCATTCATAAGAATTGGTCAATGTGAGGTGACAGTGACCTTGACCTTTGACCACCAAAACGTTATCAGGTCATTGTAGGTACCAAGTAAATGTTTCTGCCAAGTTTGAAGAAATTCCCTCAAGGAATTTTGACAACCAGACAGACGGATGAGATGCACGTGAGGTCACAGGGACCTTGAGCTCTGACCTCTGACCTTGATCTCTGACCACCAAACTTGAATCGATTCAACCTAGAGGCCAGCTAACATTTGTGCCACATTTGAAGAAATTCCATCCAGGCGTTCTTAAGACATCGTGTTCATCTGAATGTCGAATTGGGGGTTAGACTGACCTCGACCTTTGACCCCCATAATATCAGTTAATCATTGGTATCAAGTTAATCTATTTGCCAGGGTTGAAGTACTTTTCTAAAGGCAGTTCTTGAGATATCTCGTTTGTGAGATCAGGACTGACACATAATCCAAACGTAACGTCTCCAGCTATGGCAATAATATAACAACAATCGCCAACGCTTAGGTATGAAAAATGAACCTCTGTCAAAACAAAAGAAACAGCACATGAAGAAGTTTCAGTCAGTTTATCTCAGTCTGACTTTCACCTTCTGAAGACCAGCGTTAAGAAGAAAGACCCGACAACAGGCAAGAGCTAGAGGTGGCTGGCCTGAAGGTGTGGAGAGCCTCAGTGAGATGAGATGTTGAAATCATTACCACACCTGTTCCACCAAATCAACTTCAGAGAAAAGTCTTTGTCTAATTTAACTTAAGTTAAAACATAAAAGGCACAACTACAGCTCCATCAGCAGCTAACCTCCTACTAGGTGCATTCTCTTAATCTTTTACCTTGTTGAAAGCTCTTCCTGTGCAGTTTGATAAATGAGGCCGCAGCTCTTTCTGTATCCTTTAAATAAGCTACAGGACGTATATAGCAGCTCAGCATGATGCCCCAACTCTAGCGCTGTTTGTGATACCTCCAGCCTGGCGAAGGAATTCAAATGTGCATTCCTCTGGAATACCAGCATCAAAACCCCGGCGGAGGGAGGGGAGACAGAAGAGAGGCTTTATTCAGTCTTATGTCACTGGCAGCCAACATTACAACTAAATGCAGCCGATCCCGGCGGAATACAGGAATGTAAGGATGGAGAAACTCTGTGGCAGCGGAGGATCTCCAGTCTGTAAACCTCAATCAAGTCCAGGAAAAACAAAGCTGCTTGGAATATACAGTCCAGACTACAAGTATTTCGATCCTAAGTATTTGATATATCGTTTTTTTATTTGTTTTTCAGGCTATGTGACTCAGACTTGGATCGTTGTTTTGTTTCTACTTATTTGAGCACGATATGAATTACTGCAGACGTTGAATATAGACACTATTTGCTGTACAGCAGCACAACTGATGGTCTTAAAGAAGGCCAACAATCGAACCAAATACAGAAACAATTAACAAGGCCCACCTGATTAAAAACTATTGCAGGTAATGATCTCACAAATACAGTATTGCCAATATTTTGCAAAGCTGTCATCAAGGCAAACGGCGGCTGCTTTCTAAAATATGTTACAGTTTGGTTTTCTGTTCATTACATAAGTCTGTTTCAAATGCTGCTTTGGTTTTCCATTGGTAAAAAGTTGTGGATAGTTCCTGTAACTATTTTCTATCACCTCCACGGACGTTCCATGAAGAACGAGTCGATATTCAAAGGTGACGTGAAAACATTACAGACGACTGGACGGTCACATAAATTCCTCCCAATCAACTCATCACTGCATGTAGGACATTCTGCACAAACCCGCCGTTGTTAACGAGCAAAGCTTCGACAGCAGCCGAAGGGTTTTCATTCACCGGACTACTAGATTAATGGCAACAGCAAAACCACCCCGACTTTAACTGAAGTGGAGCTGGCGTTCCTGTTAGGTTGCAAGCTGCGTGTGCCGTGTGGAAGATGATGAACTTGTAGTTTCATGGGGCGTTGCTATAGTAACGATGACACGTTGAGGGAGGACTATCGGCAGTGGAAAACCAAGTCCAGAAAAGTACCCGCCGGTACCAAAGTCGAATAGGGTCGAGTATAAGAGTGGGAAAAGGGACTATAATTCCATTTGTGCTTGTGGTGGCGGGGTGTGGTTAGCTCAGCTGCAGGGGTAGAGAGTGGGAGGAGTGGTTCAGGGAACGGTGCCGGCAGGTGTAACGAGCACAGCTGAGCCGAATAGGGACTGATGAGCTCTCCCCTATAAAGGGAGCAGGGAGAAGGAGGAAGAGGAGAAGCGGTTGCATGAAGACATTGGTGTATGGACCGGGCAAATAAAGGCATTTTACACCCGAACGTACGACTGAGCGTGTCATCTGTGTCCAGGAGAGACCCGGTAGCTACCGCTACTACAGTAAAATGCCTTTATTTGCCCGGTCCATACACCAATGTCCATGTGCAACCGCTTCTCCTCTTCCTCCTTCTCCCTGCTCCCTTTATAGGGGAGAGCTCATCAGTCCCTATTCGGCTCAGCTGTGCTCATTACACCTGCCCGGCACCGTTCCCTGAACCACTCGCTACCCCCTGCAGCTGAGCTAACCACACCCCACCACCACAGTGCCATTTTATAGTTTTGATGTCTCTAGTATTGTTGTACAATGTACAAAATTCAACCCCATTTCCAGAATGTGTAACATTTAAATAGGAACAGAATGCGATGATTTGCAAATCATGTAAACCCTTCTTTAATTGAAGATGGAACAAAGACAACATTTCAAATGTTAAAACTGAGAAATTCTATTGTTTTATTAAAATATATGCTCATTTTGTACGTTTAAAAAAAGTTGGGCCAGGATCATGTTTACCAGTGTTGCATCACCTCATCTTTTAATAACACTGTTTCAGCGTGAAAATATAAAGCAGTCTGTCCGTGTGCATGTCAGCTGTGGAACCAGATTTAAGAATTCATGGGAGTCATGAACATTCATGATTGAGGGCACATTGAGCCGATCTCCCCTCAAACTTTATCTGAAGAAATGAGTAGCGCCTCACGACAACGCAGACTTCTCTCTGCACTGACTGAACTCTGCAGGTCGCCGCCGGCTCGGCAACTCGCTGCAGTCTAAAACAAATGATTTCTTGCGCCGAAGTAGTGGCAGCGCATGTTGTCTTAACCAAATATGGATGAGTTAAAAACACGTCAGTCCAATCTATGCTGCACACTGGAATGATAAGCACGCTTCCTTAACTGGTGTGAGAGTAGGCCGTGATGCAACACACCGACACCTCTCCGGCCGAGCTGGTATCCGTAGGCTGCTTCCAGCAGTCTATACACGACGTGTTGATCATGTATTCACTGGATCTATTTAAACCAGCTTCATTTAACATTGATCATCGTGGAGCTTTTAATGAACACAGATCACACAAACAATTTCACACTGGACACTTTTGCTTTCTATCACAAAGCTGAATCGTAAAATATACATTTTAATACAAGTAGTCACTGTAAGTAAACAGCAGCACCTACATGCTTTCACTGACCAAGTCATTTCCTTTTCTCACAGGTGTTGCCAAACACAGCACCTCTAACAACATGGTGGAAAATACCAGAGATGCATTTCATCAGAGCCGTGTACGACCGTTTTAAATGCTTCGTGTTCTGTCTGGTGTTTTTGTAAATGTTGAATCAAATCTGGTCTAAAATGCAGTAATGCTGTTAGTGTAGAAAACTATGCATCTTCACTCAATTTTGGACTTCAGCGGCCAGCTGTAGCAACTGGTATGAATACAATTATATTTTTAACTAATCCGTATTCTTATCAGTCTGGTCTTTTATCAATATCAGGGCGGCACGGTGGTGCAGTGGTTAGCACTGTCGCCTCACAGCAAAAAGGTTCTGGGTTCGAATCCGGTCCTGGGCCTTTCTGTGAGGAGTTTGCATGTTCTCCCTGTGCTTGCGTGGGTTCTCTCCGGGTTCTCCGGCTTCCTCCCATCATCCAAAAACATGCACCTCAGGACTGTGCAGACAGGTCATCATTGTAAATGAGAATTGGTTCTCAATTGATATTACCTGGTTAAATAAAGGTCAAATAAATATCTCTCCTTGGTTCTTAACATGATGACAACAAATTGTCATAAACCTCCCATGTTGAGATTTCCTTGTGCCAGATGCAGCGGTGATAACTCACCCTCCTCCATGTTTAACAGGAAGTATGGTGTTGTTTTCTTGGAAAGCTTCCTTTTTTCGGCTATGACCACAGAGCTGATGTGACGAGCCAAAAAGCTCCAATTTTGTCTCATCTATCCACCCGACCTTCTTTCAGAATTCTGTCTATTTAACGAAATTCAAGTGTGTCTTTTTTATGCTTTTCTTTCAACAGTGGAGTCCTCTTAGGGTCCTTGAAGGCCAACTTGCCCAGTGTTGCTCAAACAGTGACAGATGTTGCAATGAGACACTGATGTACTTCGGCCTTGGAGTTCAGCTTGCATTTCTTTGGAAGTTTTCCTTAGCTCTTTATTTAACATTTTGCATTATGCTTTTACTCAATCTGGGGTTAAGTTTCCACATTCAGGGAGCTCATCTACAATCCCGAAGCCCTTTCAACTTTTTAATAATATTCACAGGAACATCAAGCTGCTTGAGATGGTCTTGGAGCCCTCAACTTTAACATTGATAGTGTTTGTGATGACCTCAGACTGCCCTCTCCTGTAGCTCCTCTGATCCATGTTCACCATGATACTAAACAGCAGTCACCTCTTTTCTCCATTTAAATAGGCTTTTATATTTTAAATGACTGATCACAAAATTGTCGATGTGTAATTAGTTGGTTGGAAATATTACCATAATCCAATTACATATACTTTTCTGGGGTTACCCACAAACCTGTTGTCATTTTAGATTATCTTTGTATAAAAAGCAATAATAAATCCATTTTTTTTTTAATCTTTTCTTTGCTTTACTCTATGACATACAAAAGGAATGCAGGTATAGATAAGAAAATTGCTTTTAATTTTATCATCTGTTTTAAAGGAATGATGCAGGTTTATTTTCAATGACGGTCCCAACAAATTCATCCACAACTGTTAAGTTAATATTTTACTTTTATTGGCTACCGTGAATCAAACCTGCTAATGACAAATATCAATTCAGCTGATGCTAGCTACCTTTTAACATTGACACGGTTTTCACAGCCATAATAACACTCTCAGTGCTCACATGGGTTTTCACAGGTCCTAAACTGAATGAACAGAAGAAAACCTGTTAACCAACGTGGTGAGCAGCCATGAAAGAGAGAATGAGCATAAGTGTGTTGAATAAGACTGGAGCAGAGTATAAAGTAGAGCTCTGTGAATATAGCAGTTTGAGCTACTTGTCATTTTTTGTTTAACAAATAACACAATTCTTCAAAACCCAAGTCCCGGTCCCCGTCTTGCTTATTAAATGGACAGGCGAGCCGACCCGGCTCACTTACGGTGGAATGACCTCTGAGGCAGAACAGCTATTTTCATTTTAGCGACAGACAGCGGCAAAAATGTAATGCTTCCGAGTTTAGCTTTAATTTGAAACGTGGTTAAAATGGACGAACAGGACGAAACTAAAGTACGAACGTGTCAAAATAAAAATGTATTCATATAGGATACAGACTGACAATGGAAGGTTAAGAGAACTGCAGTTCAAATCCATTCATATTTTGTTTTACCAATGTTTTGTGATTATTATTCTGATGGAATGATGCATTTTCTAAAGAAATATTGGAATGATAGGTCCTTTAGTTCACAAAGTTCTTATGTGAAATTGAATCGTTTTTGGTCAAATAACTGCCCTTTAAATGTAAATCTAAATAAGAGGTTTAAAACAGTGTTGCACTCAGTAATCTCAAACTGAACACAGCATAGGTGGCTGCATCGGAGAGTTTTAACCACGACGTGCATACTTACTGACAAGGCTTATAGCTTCCTCCTGCTCTGTGCACGTCACTGTGCTGCGCACTGTTCACACTCAACAGGAGCAGTCCCTGAACCTCTTCATCCACCCTCGTACAGTATGATTTAGGCCCAAGGTTGGGAACAACAGCCAATTCACAAAAGTAGTCGTAAAGACAAGAGATTCCCTCAAAGTAGTATTCCAGGCCAAATGTCCAACTTGAGAGGCCTGAAGATCTTTCAGGAACTTCAAAAAGAAATCTTTGAGAGTTGAAAGGTGCTCTAAAAGTCCTTAATTAAAAAAAATGTAACAGTTTTTTCCTCCCAGCGGTCGCTCTCATGGGAATTTTGGACTTGTTGGGTTTCTCTCTATAATGTTGGACAGTTCTGTCATCAGGACTTTACTATGTTAGGTGCCCTGAAATAACTCATGTTGTGATTTGATGCAAAATTTAAAAAAAAAAATGTATTTGAATTAAATTGAATTGAACACTGTCTAAGGCCTTTCACAAGCATTTCAGATTGGGAATTTGAGTTAGATTATTATATAATATCATATAATCTGCAAATATTATGTAGCCTACCATTTGTCTATTTCTAATAAATCCCATCTGATCTTCATGGATTGTTATGGGGAGCACATTTTCTAATCAAATAGCCATTATTTTATCAAAAACTTTAGTGTCTACATTTAACAGACTCACTCATCTAGACAACACTGGGTCCACCTAGTTTTATGTAACAGTGATATCGATGTGTTGTCTCTGAGGTGGTCTCCTTTGGACTGCTAAGTGTGAAGCGGATTGTTTTTTGTGGATTTGTTTGGCTTTTCCTCGCATTAGATCTTATTAAGTGACTTCAATTAAAGTTTTGAGCCGTTCTATTAGTTACTGAGTGTTCCTCTGTGGGATGTTGGCTGTAATCCATTAGGTATAGCATGTGCTTGCTGAGTTTAAAGCTGATATTACCAGTTCCAGTGCATTATTATAATTTGTGATATATTTGTGGTAGAAATGTGGACATTTTATTTTGTTTCTATTTTGAATAGTAAGTCATTACACCCGTTCTGACTGAGTTCCTGGTGTGTTTATTTTCCTGAGGTTTTACTCCTGTTTAATGAATGCATTTGCATGAAAGGCACAACTAAGATCATTCCCAACTCTATATTGCATTTAATTAATTTGGCTTGCTATTAAATGGTGTCACCACACTGGTTTGAACAGCACACAGAGTTCAAATGTCTCCCTTCTATTACCTACTCCAGCAAGCGGAAACCGAAAGATTGCGGAATTTGACTGGTTTTAATATACGTGGTGATCTAAGCTCAACTAAGCAGCCATTAATTTTGCTGTTGTCTTATGCAAGTAGCTGAGATTGTCACTAAAATGAAAATAGCTGGTCCACCTTAAGGTCAGTTCATCTTGAGGGAACCTGGTCAGGTAAGGCTAACCCATTGTTGCTAATTTAGGGACTAAAAGCCATCAATTGAATGAGCAGGTAGAAAGCCGGACATGGACCACGGCTGGGGTCTTCAGGAATTGTAGCATGTATTCACTGACAAACAGCTGGAATCTGGACTAGCCTTCCTGTCATGCTGAAAATACACTTAGGCACTGCTTATAATTGTTATAACTATATATATATAATATATACATATATATATACATATATATGTTATACATAACATATATATATAACTATATAGTTATGTATATAGTTTATATATGTATATATAGTTATATATATATAACATAGTTATATATATATATAACATATATATAGTTATATATATAACTGTTATATATATATAGTTATATATATAACAATATATATAACTACATATATATATATATATATATATAAAACTATAGATAGATAGATAGATAGATAGATAGATAGATAGATAGATAGATAGATACACCTGCTTGCTCCTCCCCAAGTCGTCCAAAATATTACAAAAAGTTACAAGATGGCGACGCCAGAAATGCCGAACTCGAGGCTTTAAAACAGCAGTTCTCAACCCCAATGGATGTTGTAGTGGATCCTCTATTATCTCAGGTGAGGTCACAAAGCAATCTATGAAATCCATGCTGCCTAGACAGCACAGCCCAAAAGCACAGCGTATGCTGATAAACCCAATTGATTGATAAGATCTGCAGAAATAACGTTTCAGTTCAGATGCATTATTCAGGAAAGAGGAGCAGTTATCTGTAGACATGTGGGAACTTGGTAAAGCACCGGTCCGATACCGTTTTATCTGTATTAGCTTAAAGCCAACAGCATCAGAGATCTGGGATCATTGCTCACAGGTTGCTTTGAAGGATATGTTCATCAAACCGGTAGAAGAGAAGCTGAGGCAACTGATTGTTCCAGAAAAAACGTGTCCAAATAAAAAAAGAAAAAAGACCAAAAAAAACTGAGAAAGAAACAAATTAATGAACTGCAAACCAAAACTAAAGAAACTCATGTAAGAAATTTGAAATGAAAGGCAAGATGATAAATGGGAGGTGTGGTTCATTTCAGTCTTCTACTTTTAAATGACAGGAAATGTGGTTTGTCATTTGAAGTGAGATGGTTTACTGTCACACCATTAAACCAAACATCCATATATGCTTGAAGGCAGTTATTTCATGCAGCAGCATATAACTGCACCTACAACTCACAGAATGCTTCTGTACACCAAGTTCCCTTTTTCCTTCAGATGTAAACCTGCCTTTTAGTTGGTTAAATCTCCGGCTGCTTCCTCGGCTGCACTGAAACATTTACACCCAGCGGCTACATTTTCTTGCTCGCTTGTCTGGCAGCTGCTTAACCGCCCAACAGCCCCGAGGCTGCAGCCTCTCACCCAACCCTAACTAACCCAACCTTAACTAACCCAACCCTAACTAACCCAACCCTAACTAACCCTAACCCTTAACTAACCCAACCCTAACGAATCCAACCCTAACTAACCCTAACCACCCCTCACCCTAACCAACCCTAACCAACCTTAACTAACCCTAACCAACCCCCTGCAGCCGAACTTGTGGAGGTCAAAAGGGGAAACAGCCTCCAGACTCAGAAACACAAGTTCCTTAAAATATGAAACTTTGACAGCAAAACATTTCAAGATGCGATAAGAAGGAACAAACACGTACTTTTACATCATCGAATAGCAACTGAGCGAACTTCTACTCCAGGAACCGTTTGAGGACAGTAAGCGCTCAGTGCGCTCAGCGCGCTCAGCGCGTTCAGCGGTGGCTGTGCGCGCGCACGCGCGTGCGTCAGAGTGTACTTCGTTGTCCATCTACATGGCGCGTGTTATTTAGCATCCCTTTCCTGTTTGTGTGAACTAGCCTGTATTACACGACAGGTTTGTGCTGTTTGAACATTATAACGGAACCGTCTGGGAATAAAAGTATTCTTGCTTCCACAACCGAGTCTCTGGTGACGTCAATGACTTCTTGATTGAAAACCTTTCAAACTTTTCAAAGTTCAAAAAATATTCAGTCTGACCTGAGCGCGTTGAGTCCAGTCCCGTCGGCGACCCTTCAAAATGCTGAAGAACCAGAATTGTTTTCCAATTATTCTCCGCCAAAAAAATCAAGTTTTTCCGCAAAGGGAAAGGGCCAGAAAGCGACTTTTTCTCAGTTCCCCTCCCTATCCGCTCTCGGAAGTGCTGGTGCTTAAACTCCACCCAAAGCTGGGTGCGTCGACGTGCAACGTGGGGGCGGTGTCGCACCTGGTGGACGTTCAGTGTACTGCAGCTCTGCTACAGACCAGTTCGGCTCCCAACAACCTGCAGTAACGCTTCAGTCGTGGCAGAAATCAAACATGGATGTTTGAACTATAAAAGCCTTTGAAGAAGATCATCACGATGAATACATTCAAAGCACGAGATAAGAATAATAAGCAGAAGTGTGGAATTTACACATAATAGACAATCATTTTAATACAGCCTATTGTTTTGTTTAATTATAAATAATTACACTTTATTCATACAAGAAATGCAGCTCAAAGTGCTTCACGGCAAGAAAATTACCTGCAGTGTTTCACATGGAAACAGAAATACAGGAACATTTAAAAATATAAAAAAGAAATGAGATGCATAAGAAGAGATCAAATGTATAAAGAACAGATCAAATGTATAAAGAACAGATCAAATGTATAAGAACTGTGGTGGCCGTGTCCTTTTCATTTAATCTGTGCCATCTTAATAGAGCTCCGCTCGACTCACGTTAAACCGCTCCAAATCATAACGCTGCAGTCGCCGGTTCAGTTGTTCCGTTTATTCTCACATTAATCAAAAAAAGTTTACAAAACATTCTCGTTGTAACGTGAGGTCAAAGACTACCGATGCCCCTTCCTCACGTTTCCTCCATGTTTGGTGAAGAAGAACAAAAATCTCAGTCCTCCTTCTCCCCTATCACAGCTGATAATCAGCTGGAAACCAGCTGCTAATCAACTGACAATCATCTTGTCAATCACAACTAATACATACTAATTAATTCAGCATATTCATTTCATAAGTCAAAAGAAAGATTTACATTACCTCAGTAAATAAGCAAATTCTAATATAATTTATTATCAACACAAAATATGGCTCTAACATTCCAGCCCCTAATTGCTTAAAAAATATCAATTACACAAATTAATAAAGAGACAATATTCAAACCCACATAATTGTGTATTTCATTCCTTTTCAACATTCAGTGTCCATAGATGAAGTTCATCTTATAGTTCATGTATCAGGTTGCTGTTACAAGTATCTGTCCAGCTACTCTTCTGTTTCGAGGAGCAGACAGAGTTTGTTGACAGGTCTCTGTACAACACTTGTTTTGGTTTTAACTAGGACACGGTGGACTAGTCCTTTACTTCCAGGCAGGGTCTTTAGAATCCGTCCTAGAACCCAGGAGTTCCTGGGAGCTGAATCATCTGCAATAACAACAAGGTCTCCGGGTAGAAAGTTCCTTTTAACTCTGTTCCACTTATTTCACTGTTGCGTGATTGGAAGGTATTCTCAGACCCATCTTCTCCAGAAAAGATCAGCCAGATATTGTACCTGCCTCCATCTTCTTCTAGAGTACAGGTCCTCCTTCTTGAATAGTCCAGAAGGCATGACAGGGTTAGTTTTGAGTAGAAGCAGATGATTCGGTGTCAGTGGTTCCACATCATTCAAGTCATTTGTTATTGTTGTGATGGATCTATCATTCATTATTGCTTCCACCTCACATAAGGCTGTTTGCAAGGCCTCATTATCCAGAACTTGTTCTCTTACCACAGAGCACAGCATTTTTTTGAGTGACTTAATGAGTCTTTCCGATGCACCTCCATGGTGAGCACCTGATGCCGGGTTAAATATCCACTTTATTCCTTCTTGGAGTAGATTCCTTTGGATTTTATCATGATTTAGTTCCTTTAATGATCGTTCAAGCTCCTTTTGTGCACCAACAACATTTGTACCTTGATCAGATCTGATGGTTTTTACAGTACCTCTACGACATAGAAATCTGCGTGTTGCATTAATGCAGGAGTTAGCATGCTACTAGCCACCTCAAGATGGATTGCACGGCTAGTAAGGCAAGTGAAGATTACACCCCACCGTTTTACATTGGTCCGACCTCGCCTTATTTCAAAAGGTCCAAAATAATTCATGCCAACTGGTGAAAGGTGGCAAATCTGACATCACACGGTCCTGTGGGAGATCTGCCATCTTTTGCTCTCCTTCTTTAGACTGCATTCGTCTACAGAAAACACAGTTTCTGATGATCTTTCATGCTGAAGAGTTTGCAGAGGACATGCAGTACTTTTTTCCGAGTTTTGAGAGCATATGATTTCTTCCAGAATGAGCAATTTGGGTGTGTATGTGTCTTAGAATGAGTTCTGATCTTTTGGGTAAGATTATGGGATTTTTAACACTTACTGGCATAGCTGATCTGTTGATCCTTCCCCCCACTCTCAGGATATCTTGATCAAGGATTGGATCCATCTTTAATATAGGGCTGTCTTTTCAGCAATGTTTTCCTCTTTCAAGGAGGGTAATGTCCTGTGTAAAGTGTTGCTGTTGTTCAAATGCAAGTATAGCCCTTTCTGCATTTTCCATATCTTCCACCGTCAGATCTGTACTGAATGTCACTATTAGGTTCATAGCGCGTTCCTTCAGTGGTTTATCATCACTGGGCAGCAATCCAGAATTTGTCACCTTCATTCTTTGAGTGATCTCCAAGAGCAAGCTTTTCAACTTCAGTATCCATGCTACAGCTTTTTTCAGGCTGTTCCAATCTGAGTAATACTCAATCAGTTTACTAGTGGGACTTTTTCCCTCCACCTTCACTGTGTTCATAATCACATCCCTTTTCACTTCAGGATCATCTGGAGAGAGAGAACTTTGCAACATTGTGCCTGGGTTCTTTGGCCACTGTGATTCCTCCTTTTGCAGAAATTCGGGTCCTTGTAGCCATCTCTTAGACTTCAGAAAAGGTTCGATGTTTAATCCCCGTGAAGCATCGTCTGCGGGATTTCGTTTGGAGTCCACATATCTCCATTGAGTATCATTCGACAAGTCATGAATGACAGTAATTCTATTGGCCAGAAAGGTGTGGAATCTCCTGGTCTGATTGCCGATATATTTAAGTACAGACTGACTGTCGGTCCAAAAAATTGACACTTGAAGATTTAGCTGTAGTTCTGAGCGTAACATCCGATCAACTCGTGCAGCTAAAGTGGCTGCTGTAAGCTCAAGTCTGGGGATGGTCATCTTTCTGAAGGGTGTTACTCTGGACTTTCCCATCACTAAAGCAACATGAACTATCCCTGAACCGTTGACTGGCAGTGTCAAACCCATGCTCACTGGCTTCACAGACGTTATGCAACTGTATTGTTTCCATTTGACCAAAATCTACAAGTTTCAAACATCTACTGACCTGTAAATGTTTAAGTTGAGGCAGCTCAGTTAGCCATTTTTCATATGGTTTGGAGAGTTCAGCAGGAATTTTTGATTCCCATCCGCACTTGGCCTGGCAAAGATCTTGAAGAATCTGCTTTTCCTTTAGTACAAAAGGTGCAGCAAGACCTAATGGGTCATAAACTGAACTGACAGTCGAGAGTATCGCTCGTCTTGTGAGACCTCTAGTTTTGATTGCTATCTGGAATCCAAATGTGTCATTTTCAAAGTTCCAGTCCATCCCAAGAGCCCTTTCCACAGGTAACTTTTCTCTGTCCAGGTCAAGTTCTTTAATTTGTTTGGCTTTGTGTTCATCTGGGATAGCAGCCAGGACCTCTCGACTATTGCTAACCCATTTTGTTAGCTTGAATCCTTCTTTAGCACAAAGCTCACCAAGCTTCTTAATGAGGTTAACAGCTTGCTTTTCTGTGGCCAGGGATTTAAGGCAGTCATCAAAATAAAAGTTTGATTGAATGGTGTTAACTGCTGTGGCATCAAAGTTGTCCTTATTATCCTCTGCTGTTTTTTGTAGAGCAAAATTAACACAACTGGGTGAAGAGACGGCCCCGAACAGATGAGCTTTCATTCGGTATTGCTCTAAACTTTGGCTTGTGTCACCGTCTGGCCACCAAAGAAATCTTGGCAAGTTTGAATCTTCTTCATAAACACGAACCTGGTGGAACATTCCTTCAATATCTGCCATGATGGCAAACTGTTCCTTGCAGAACAGTTTAGTTTGTTGTTTGGAGTCTGCTGCCATGTTATTTTTTGGGATGGATCTCTTTGGTGCTGAATCATGAATGTCACCAAAGAGAGGGTCTTGCAGAATGCCAGCTTGTTTTTCAAGAAATGCAACGAGGTCAGAGAATCTGGCCCTTTGTTGGGTTTTTTCCAAAAGCTCATATGCTGTGGTTCTCCACTTTTCTTTTAGCTTATATGGCAGTTTCGATACAATGATCATTAATGTAGACACAAGATCCAGTTCTTCCATGCTTTTTAATTCTTTCATAGCATTGCGACATCCTCTAAGGCAGACATGCCCAAAGTCCGGCCCCCGGGCCAAATGCGGCCCACGTTCATATTTCCACTGGCCCGAAGCCTCTGTCATAAAATCAATAATATGTGGCCCCCCAGTATTGTTGTCCACAGTCTAAAATACACGCGTAAAAAAAGTAATTTTATATTTCACTACAGGATGGCAGTAAAGTTGTGGCCGAACTCTTGCGATCCAAAGCCCTGTGCCACCGCCAGTTTCAACAATTTCTACTGGACATCCACGCTGAATACGGAGATGTTGTGTATCACACTGATGTAAGACGGCTCAGTCGGGGGTCTGCACTGCAGCGTTTCTACTCTCTTAAAGAGGAAATTGGACAATTCTTGGAAAAAAAGGGACAACCGATGCCAGAACTAACCGATCCTGTTTGGCTGGCTGATTTCGGATTTTTAGTTGACATAACCCGACATCTGAACGCCTTGAACACGAGCCTTCAGCGGCAAAATGCAACGATAAGCCAACTGTATTCACATATTGAAGCCTTTCGGACCAAGCTGCTACTTTTCCAAAGCCACCTGTTACAAACGCAGCCCAATACCACACATTTCCAATCTCTGCAAGCAATAATGACCCGTTTTCCAGCGCACAATATCAGTGCGCAAATGAGGAGGTATGCCGCAAACATCTAATCTCTGGCTGAGGAGTTTCAACAGCGTTTCAGTGATTTTGCAACTACTGAAAAGGAGATCACGCTTTCTTCCTCCTTTTTCCGTGGATCCCGGTGACGTTCCAGCCCACCTGCAGCTGGAGCTCATTGAGCTGCAGTGTGCCACGGAGTGTCGCGGCTGGCACCAACAACTCCCTCTTCAACTTTTACCAGCAGCTGGATAAAGACAGGTTTCAAGAGATTCGAACATTTGCTAAGAAAATGTTGAGCTTGTTTGGCTCGACATACTTGTGCGAGAAGACATTCTCAGTTATGAACATGAATAAGAACCGTGGGAGGACAAGACTCAGTGACTCCCACCTGCGTAACATCTTGCGCATTAAAACCACCGTTTTTGAGCCAGACCTGCCCCATTTACTGCAGTCGAGATCTCAGGATCACCCTTTGCATTAATGCAAACATGTTATTTGTTGATTCTGGTGAATAAAGGTTTGAGTCATATTTCATAGAATACTTTACTTGCATTCAATTTATTTTTATTATAATCTTCATTTATCCAGGTCAGGCAGTTATCAGATCTACCTAGCAGCAGATAGCATAGTAAAACAAAGCAAAATAAAAGGAAACACAAAAAAGCATTCCCCGTCGGTAGCATGTAAAATTCATGCTGGCCCGTATGACAATTTTTTTACGTCAATGTGGCCCCTGAGCCAAAAAGTTTGGGCACCCCTGCTCTAAGGTAAAGGGCATATGCATGTAATGCATCTCCATCATCAGACTTAATGTTGCTCCAGTTGAGAGCTTTCTTCATGTATGCATTTACAATTTTCATTCCATCTCCAAAGTGGATTTTCAGAAGTCTTTGTGCCTCAGCATAGCCTCGGTTTGGTTCCATATGAAGGCAACTCCTCACTAGTTCCCTGGGCTGGCCTCTAGTATACTGTTCAAGATAGTAAAGTTTATCATCATCACTTGTTTTAGTTTCAGTACCATGCTTAAATGCTCGCATGAATGTTTGAAAACTTAAAGGGTCACCATCAAATACGGGGATTTGTCTGGAGGGAAGTGAGGCTTGTTTATGCTGTAACACCAGTAGATCTGCAATTTCATTTTGTCTCTGGATCACAGTTAGCAGCTCTTTACTGTGACCACCAGAGTCTGTTTCCTCAGAAGTGTCACTCCTTGGTTGATCCCATCCTCTCTGCCCTGGAGCCGGTTCATAGGTATCTAATTTAGGTGGTTGATTTAATAATCTCTGAAGTGGTGTTTTAGGTACAGCACCCAATTCTGTGTATTTAACAGGGGAGGATTCTGGTTCCTCCACAGAGCCATGTTGCATATAGCTGTCAAAATATTCATTCATGCCTCCTTTACTGGTGCTGTAGGTTGACCTTCGGCACCTTCATGAAAACTGTAACTGTCTAAAACCTTTATTTTGGCTTCAGATGCAGCTATATCCGTCTCCAGTTCCATTCTCTCCAATTCAGCTTGTAATCTGTTTTTTTTTTAACACTTCTACAGCATGTTTTTGTTTTAATGCAGACATGCATGCTTGTAGTTCAGCTCTCCGTGGCTAGTTTAAGACGAGTTGATGATATTGACAAAGAGGTTGCTGATTGTCTGTTTTGAACATTTGGATTGTTTTGACTGTTTAGACACATTGGAAATACTACCATGAGGTTCAATAAGTATCTGGGGATCTGATGATGACGTTTTCCATAAATCCACTTCCATCAAGAATTTCTTAAATGTTTCCATTTTCTCATTTTCCTTTATTTCTGCAGGTAAAAGCTTTTAAACTGCAGCATGAGATTCTTTAAATTCATTGAGTATCATCTTAAATTGTTCCATGCCACTTAACACCCTCTCGATATTTCCACCATCAGCAAGCAGTGATTTGAGTTCATTCATTTTACGTGTGCAAGCGCCCAACCTCCCTCTGCGACTTGCACTAAGAGTTTTTAACTCATTTTCCATATTTACACTCTCTTCAACCATCGTTCCTCTTCGTCATAAGGTTCACATTTTATTGATCACCTCTTTTCTCTTTGTTTTCATCGGAACTTTAATCCAAACATTGATTCTAAACAAACGCATTTGTCTCCGTTGCTTTTTATTTTGACAGGTATCCACACATATCCTTATCCTATCATCCTTATGAGTTCACAGTTCATCTCCTTCATTTGAGGTCTTGTTTTACTCACGAGCCTCCGCCTATGGATCGGGAAACCAGCTGGTTATTGCGCAATCGGTGCGCTCCGTCCGTGGAAGTTCCTTAAGTTTCATTTATGGACATCCAGCGTAGATTCCAGTCATCGATGCATCAAACAGTGCTTCTTCCAGCGGGTCCGGAGTCTTTGACTTTGTGGTGGCCGTGTCCTTTTCATTTAAACTGTACCATCTTAATAGAGCTCCGCTCGACTCACGTTAAACCGCTCCAAATCATAACGCTGCAGTCGCCGGTTCAGTTGTTCCGTTTATTCTCACATTAATCAAAAAAGTTTACAAAACATTCTCGTTGTAACGTGAGGTCAAAGACTACCGATGCCCCTTCCTCACGTTTCCTCCATGTTTGGTGAAGAAGAACAAAAATCTCAGTCCTCCTTCTCCCCTATCACAGCTGATAATCAGCTGGAAACCAGCTGCTAATCAGCTGACAATCATCTTGTCAATCACAACTAATACATATTAATTAATTCAGCATATTCATTTCTTCTTATTTCATAAGTCAAAAGAAAGATTTACATTACCTCAGTAAAGAAGCAAATTCTAATATAATTTGTTATCAACACAAAATATGTCTCTAACAAGAACAGATCAAATGTATAAAGAACAACCGCTGAGAGTTCTGGGAGAGGAGGTGGACATGGTTAGGAGTACAAGTACCTGGTGTCTCCATGACAACAGACTGAACTGGAAGACCAACATCAACGCTGTCTACAAGAAGGTGATGAGTCGACTCTTTTTCTTGAGGAAACTTCGATCCTTCAATGTGTGCAGCGAGATGTTGGAGATGTTCTACCATCTGTTGTGGCCAGTGAACTGTACTTCTAGTAGTCTGCTGGAGGGGAGAGGTGGAAGGGGGGGGCAGCATTGGAGCTGGTGACACCAACAGACTGAACAAACTTGGCAGCACGGTGGTGCAGTGGTTAGCACTGTCACCTCACAGCAAAAAGGTTCTGGGTTCGAATCCGGTCCTGGGCCTTTCTGTGCGGAGTTTGCATGTTCTCCCTGTGCTTGCGTGGGTTCTCTCCGGGTTCTCCGGCTTCCTCCCATCATCCAAAAACATGCACGTCAGGTTACCTGGCGCCGCGCTAGTGGCAGCCTGCTGCAGCAGCTCCCCCCTGAGACCCCCCCTGCTGTAGTGAAGACATTTCCCCTCGGGGATTAATAAAGTGAATAAAATCAAAAAATCTGGTTAAGAAGGCCGGCTCCATCATCGGCTACAAACTGGACAGCCTGGAAAAGGTGGTGGAGAGGAGGACGCTGAACAAACTATTATCCATATTGGATAATCCTGTCCACCCTCTCCACCTGCTGCAGGGACAGAGGAGGACGTTCTCCAAAAGATTCCTCCAGCTCCGCTGTCACAAGGACAGATACAGGAGATCATTCCAGATACAGGAGATCATTCCAGATACAGGAGTTAATAAATGGTTTCCATAGTTGGTCTGCAGTTATTGCTTTGCCCTGTATCCGTCCGTCCGTCCATCCATCCATTATCCATCAGTTGTCCCATTATGGTAGGTAGGTAGGTATATACTTTATTAATCCCCGAGGGGAAATTTTTTCGCCACAGCAGCATACATACAGAAGCAATAATAGAAACAATAGAATAAAATAATAGAATAGAATATATAATAGAATAGCAATAAAATAAAATAGCAGTAAATAGCAGTAAAAAGTATAAATATAAAATGCACAGCATATACAGTATATATACAGTACATTATATATCTATATATATTATATACAACAAACCAATAAACACAGTCAACATATATATATATATATATGTATATATATATATATATATATATATATATATATATATACATACAGTACAATATATATCTATATACAAGCAACCAAGAAACACAGTCAACAGTGTTATTGTACTGTGATGGATTTTGCCAGAGGTGAGTTATTGTACAGTCTTATGGCAGTGGGCAGGAATGATCTCCTGTATCGCTTCAAATGCTGCCCTCCTGTGGACCGACTGGGTCGTAGCGATACCAGAACGTTTCCAGAGAAGCAGCATCTGTGGGTCTTGATGTTCTCTGTAACAGAACCAGCAGGAACTCTGGACGTGCCGACGACGTCCTACCGAACACTTTTCCTCTTTTCTTTAGTTGTTGTCTTCTGAACAGCTCTGAGAAATTCTAATTTATTCAGAGGAATATATATATGTTTTTGGATATATACAAATCAAGTACAAATATAGAGCAGTTTATACTCCATAATAATCATTTTCGGTTTCCTCCCTTTCATGTACTACAAATACCGTCTAAAATAAACTAAAAATACACAAACTCAGTATAACTTCAAAAAATGAATTTGTCTTTTAATTATAATTAGTGAAAAAAAGATTATCCAGACATTGAACATGTTCAGCATCTATTTAATCTCAACCTACATGTTTATACAAACTGTTATGATAAAATTCATCTGATGAGAGATCAATACATTCATATCTACACAGCATAAATAACCGTACGATCGGTCGTACCAAGTACACTTCCAGCCAGTTTGAACATCGTTAGTGTGAGCAGGGCCGGACACGGACGACTGTACAATTAAAAACAATATCTGTACATTATTGAATGAAAAGCTTCGTCTACAATTTACAATTCACGTGGTTGTCGTAAGGCTTCTGGAGAGCAAAGTCACCTTTTACATCGAGCATCCCGACCCCCCGATCCTCGATGTGGAAGTCCGGTCCGACCATCAACCAGAAACATGATCACACACGGAGACCGTTATTTTAAGGCTGACGCTTTCTGCCTGAGCACTAGTTCAACATTTGTTTTGGTGTTTTTTGTCAAATCAAAAATAATGTTCAATGTTAAACAGGAAAAAAACAACCACAATGAGACAAATCACTGAGAAAACAAAAACAGTCACATTCAACTCTCCTTTAAATGCCATCAAATAAAGCCCTTTAACTTTAAGGCTTTAGTAATGAATTCACGTTAAACTGAACTTATTTGAATGAAACTGATAACAAAGACAACGAATCGACTGCCAAATAATGTGGTTTCATAACTCAAAACAGGTTTTGTATTCGGGTCCATAACTCATGGTCTGATAGAGTATATACCCTTAAAAGGAGCAGTCTGTAATATTTGACTTTATCTTCTCTGCACTCTGTTACATATCTGTAAAACCAGGGAGAAGTGAGAGCGAATATATTTGTCGAGACGGTTGAGGAGATGTTTTGCTTCAGCATCTGTCAGTTTTTACAGGAATGAAATACAGTTGAAACTTTTTAAATGTGACATAGTGTCATGTTTACACTTTGTTTCATGTTTATTGGTCCACCTTCCTACAACTAACGCAGTCTGGTCTCAACAGCTCTGCAGAAAAGCCGGACTTCATCAAGGTTTTAATTAGTCTGTCATCATTTAAAAAAAAGAAACGAGTTGAAGAAAATATTCCAGGACAGTCGTATTAGACTGAACCCGTTTTATCTGGACAGAGTGAATGAAGCAGCGTGCTTCCACTGACTTCACTACATTTGTACTCAGAGCAGATATTTGCTGTGTAAACTTACGTTGGTTAGACTTTTTAAATGTGTTTTCCACTGTGACTTTTAAATTTGTTTGTCAAGTCCTAAGATAATTTGTTTTTCTTCCTTTTAGTTGTTATTCATCTTAAATGGCTAAACATACTGATGCAGGCCATGTTTAACTGAGTTCTACTGCTGAGCAACATTAAAATTAAAGTAGCTCACAGACACTAAATAATATTGCCACCATAACATTTTCCTTGCTATTTTATTTCCTCTAATATTTCAAAACGTGGTGGAAATGAAACTCTACTTGTGGCACTGATAAGTGGTTTCATTCAATCAGATTAATCATCTACTTCACAAAAACATTAAAAAATAAAAATAAAAATGTCAAGCTCAAGTTACCACTTTCAAAGGGGGCTTCTTTAAATAGCTTGTTTTGTATCTTTCTCCACAATTGAGAACTTTTAATACCAAAAGTTTGGTATTTTTTGATGGATGACGTAGTTAAATAAACCATTATCATTACCAACGTCAATGATTACTCCACTAGCTTTTCTCATCTAAATAAATAATGGTTTGTAAAAACACGTTTCCCTACATCTCCTCAAGCTGTTTTTGTTTTTTGTAATTGTAGAAATTAATCAGAGCCGATGGTTTTAAAAAGGTTGAGTAAACATGACAAAAAAACTCACTGTGCCAAATGACTGGTTCAGACATGTGGTAGCTACAGCCGTCATTAACAGACTCCGCCCACTATTTGCAGACGGCAAGATGATTCTGAAGTCTTCTTGGTAGAGCACTACTTTTACCCTCTTGTTCCTGATGTATGATTACAAGGTCACGTTATGAACCTGCAGAGTCCAGAAAAAAAACAACTAACCGCATTTTCCATACAAAACATTGTTCTAATGAACAGAAAGTCCATCTCATTCTGTGCTGCCGTGGCGACGGCACCGTTTTCATTCAGCTGGGTCGGGCTCCCCTTTGTTCGTTTTAATCAGCCAGAGCTCTAAAACAATATGAAATCCCATCCATTTCCCTCTTGGTGTCATTGGCTGGCAGCTAACAACTCCATATTTGAAACTATTATTGTTTAATAATCGTCTGTGATCCTCACAACTGTAACTGTCCATTTTGCCCAAAATGCAAAAGTAAAATATATAAAAATGTAAACCTTGAAATAAAGGATTGCTAAAACAAATGAATTATTGTGATGAAAATGTAGATTTTGGTCAGATATGATATTTTACTGCCCAACAGTGTTACGTGTTGACGATGCGAAGGAGTCTCGGCCGGACACCACAATGACACACCGCTCCAATCTACTCAAGTTGAACATAATAGAGATGGCCCCGCCCCCTCTCGCTGGCCACCTGACCCCTAGTGTTGTAAAGTTGTTACGGGTTCCAAACCGTTGGACCTGCATGACGCTAAGAAGTGAGCCCAGTTGGTGTCAGTTGCTGACGGTGGCCTCAGGGCCGGCGCTGGTCGGGATGCGAGGCATCTTCTTGGCTGGACTGGGGATGTGCTGCAGGAAGAGAACACAGTGAAACGGTCATTTCTAAACCTGCAGGGTCGTCCTTCATATCGTCTGGAATCTCATCTGACGTCACGGTGAGCGTATTGCATCACTTTTTTTTAATTGTACTCTATTAATCCCCGAGGGGAAATTCTTTCGGCACGACCGCGGCGCCAACCAACCTGAGGTGCATGTTTTTGGATGATGGGAGGAAGCCGGAGAACCCGGAGAGAACCCACGCAAGCACAGGGAGAACATGCAAACTCCGCACAGAAAGGCCCAGGACCGGATTTGAACCTGGAACCTTTTTGCTGTGAGGTGACAATGCTAACCACTGCACCACCGTGCCGCCCTTAACTTCCTGTCGACAAACATTGTGACTAGTGTTACTTCTGTTATTTCAGCTTCTCTTCCTGAATTCTACGTATCTTAACTCTATCTATATATATATACGTATCTAAATCTCTATCTATATATATCTATATATATATACGTATCTAAATCTCTATCTATATATATATCTATACGTATCTAAATCTCTATCTATATATATCTATATATCTATACGTATCTAAATCTCTATCTATATATATCTATATATATATACGTATCTAAATCTCTATCTATATATATCTATATATATATACGTATCTAAATCTCTATCTATATATATATCTATATATATATACGTATCTAAATCTCTATCTATCTATATATATACGTATCTAAATCTCTCCACTTCTTCTAATCTCCAGTTAAAACTCACGTTTGCTCTTCTTGAACAATTCTGCTGTTAAATCTTTGACCAACGTTCACTAACTTGGTGTTTTGGTGCTGTTAGCTTAGCAGTTAGCAACGTCTTCCCTCTCTCCCTCCTCCTCTTCTGGTTTTTCCTGCTGTGACATGTTTAGTTACAACCCTGCTTCCTTTGATGAGGAGGAGGAGGAGGAGTGTAGGTAGGGCTCTGGAGGCCAGGGTCACCGAGGAGGAGGAGGAGGAGGAGTGTAGTTAGGGCTCTGGAGGGTCACAGAATTAGAATCACTGCTGTGCACCATGCTACACAACCAGATAGCAGTAGGAGCTCCTCAGGGAGGAGGAGGGGGGGGGGGGACAGCTGTCCAGGATACAGGTTTAGTTAGCCGGTCCCCCGCAGCACCCGAACAGCCAGGGGACAGTACGAAGGAGACATCGTCCCAAGAAGAAGCCCACGGTTCACCACCGACCTTCACGTCTCCAACTGATGTTCCACATTCTGTGAAACACCTGCTGAGAAACCAACTCTGGTTATTGGAGACTCTATTTAACATGAAGTTAGTGAAACCAGGGGACAGAGACAGATGTCTTCCAGGGGACGGAGTCAGATGTCTTCCCGGGCCCAGAGTTAGATGTCTTCCCGGGCCCAGAGTCAGATGTCTTCCCGGGGCCAGAGTCAGATGTCTTCCAGGGGACAGAGTCAGATGTCTTCCCAAGGACAGAGTCAGATGTCTTCCCAAGGACAGAGTCAGATGTCTTCCCAAGGACAGAGTCAGATGTCTTCCCGGGGACAGAGACCGATGTCTTCCCGGGGACAGAGCTGACGACATTGAATCAAACCTGAAACTGCTGACTAAGGCGAATCATAAATCCAGTTACTGTTATTAACGTCGGCAGTAACGACACCCGGTTACACCAATCAGAGGTCACTAAAGTTCATCTTGAATCGGTGTCCAACTTTTCAAAAACAATGTGGGACTCCGTAGTTTTCTCTGGACTCCTTCCTAACCGGACCAGTGATGATATGTTTAGCCGTACGTTTTCACTTCACCGCTGGTTGTCGAGGTGATGTCCCGCTAACAACGTGGGCTTCATTAACAACTGGAATACTTTCTGGGGAAAACCTGGTCTGATCCGGAGAGACGGCATCCATCCTACTTTGGATGGTGCAGCTCTTCTTTCTAGAAACATGGCCATGTCTCTTAACAGCCCTAAAACCTGACATCCAGGGTTGAGGTCAGGACGCAGAGCTGCAGTCTTACAGCTCCTCTGCAGCTTCTTTAGAGCTGTCACTCACCCAAAACCTTCAACATCCTGTAGAGGTTGTGTCTGTACCCAGACCACATATATTTAAAACACTCAAGAAAAGATGTATCAATAAAAATTGATCTTACCAAATTAATGGATCAAAAAAATCTGACAATTAAAAGCGGACTATTAAATATCAGATCTCTCTGGTCTAAATCTCTGTTAGTAAATGACTTGATAACTGATCATCAGATTGATTTACTCTGTCTCACAGAGACCTGGCTGCAACAGGAAGAATATGTTAGGATTAATGAAGCAACTCCTCCCAGTCATATTCATTATCATATTCCTAGAGATTCAGGAGGAGGAGGAGGATGAGGAGGAGGGGCAGAAATCTTCCACTCAAGTTTATCAATTAATCCAAAGCCTAAACTTAGTTCTAAATCATTTGAGAGTCTGACTCTTGGTCTCTCACCCAAACTGGAAAGCAGAGAAACAGATTGTATTGTTGTTGTTTATCTCCCACCTGGTCCTTATTCAGAGTTTCTAACTGAATTCTGACTTTTGATCAGATTTAGTGCTGAGTTCAGATAAAGTGATGATAGTGGGAGACTTTAACATTCATGTTGACGTGGACAACGACAGCCTCAGTTATACTTTCAGCTCATTATTAGATTCTATAGGCTTTTATCAGAATGTAAATAAACCCTGTCACCGTGGTAACCACACCCTCCATCTGGTTCTGTCGTATGGGATGGAAACTGAAAATTTAATAGTATTTCCTCCAAACCCTGTTTTGTCGGACCACTTCTTATTAACATCTGAAGTTACAATAATGGACGACACAGCATGTGGGAATAAATCCCACGACAGTAGATGTCTGTCAGATGATGTCGTGGTCAAGTTTAAGGAAGCAGTTACATGCTTTAAAATTATCTTGATGACTTACAAAGCTCTACATGACCAGGCTCCATCATATCGTAGAGATCTTATAGAACCATATAATCCCAGCAGAGCACTTCTCTCTCAGTACGCTGGTCTACTTGTGGTTCCTAGAGTTTCCAGAAGTAGAATGGGAGGAGGAGCTTCAGTTTTCAGGCTCCTCCCCTGTGGAACCAGCTCCCAGTTTGTGTTGGAGGGGCAGAAACCCTCTCTAGCTTTAAGATTAGACTCAAAACGTTCCTTCTTGATAAAGCCTATAGTTAGGGCTGGCTCAGGTAGACCTGAACCAACCCTTAGTTATGCTGTTATAGGCCGAGGCTGCTGGAGGACCTCGTTACATGCTGAGCTTCTTTTCTTTCCTCCTACTCTTTAACTGACTCATACCTCACCATCTTCTTCTCTCCCATAGTTTCTTCTTATTGTCTGTTGTTTCCATTCAGTTCCTTCACTCGTGTAGTTTCTCTTCTTTCTTTTCCAGATGTCCCGTCATGGAGCTGCATGTCTCTGCTCTGTGATTGTCGTCTCCACCAACAGTTCTTCTCTTCTATCTCTATGCTGTCCTTTTCTCTCTCTGCTCTCCTCTCACCCCAACCGGTCGAGGCAGATGCTCCGCCCACCTCTGATCCTGGTTCTGTTAACAGATGCTCCGCCCACCTCTGATCCTGGTTCTGTTAACAGATGCTCCGCCCACCTCTGAACCCGGTTCTGTTAACAGATGCTCCGCCCACCTCTGATCCTGGTTCTGTTAACAGATGCTCCGCCCACCTCTGATCCTGGTTCTGTTAACAGATGCTCCGCCCACCTCTGATCCTGGTTCTGTTGGAGGTTTCTTCCTGTTAAAGAGAGTTTTTCTTCCCTCTGTTGGAGGTTTTTCTCCCTTAAAGAGGAGTTTTTTCCCTCATAGATTATGTGGGAATTGTTGAATTGTTGGATTATTGGTTTCTCTGTATAATATTGTAAGTATTGTTGCTGTAAAGACTTTAATGTGTTAAGTGCCATGAAATAACCTGTGTTGTGATTTGGTGCTCTATAAATAAAGTTGAATTGAATTGAATTGAATATCTGGAGGGCTCAGGTGCTGTGGTAATAGTGAGGGGTGGTCACCTGATTAAAAATTATTTTTCACATCATTTTGGACAAATATCGTTCTAATATGTTCCACGTATCTGGAACAAAGTCCCAGAAAGCTGCAGGTCTACTGAGATTGTCAGATCCTTTAAATCAGGACTGAAGACTTTCTTAATGTTTTAATCGCTGTTTTTAATTGTTTTTAAATGTTTTGATGCTTTTATGTGAAGCACTTTGAATTGCCTTGTTGTTGAAATGTGATGTACAAATAAACTCACCTTGCTAATATCTATTGTAAAAATTCACTGTGTGCAAAAAAAACATAGCAATCACAAAAACATTGGTAAAACAAGGCTTTTAGGGAGAATTATGTTTGAGCAGTTTTCTCATTGTCCCATAGTGAGTCTGTATCCAGCTGTAGAGACGAGTACAGGATCTCATTCATCCTCTTATCACTCCAGTTCTTTATCAACACTGAAAATGCACACTGGCATTTTAACACTGCCTTTCTAATGGATTTAATTTAAATGAAAAACCTGCATTTTCTTTCAGATCAAGAAAATCCAAATCTGCGTCTTCTCGTATTGATGGACTTTCTGATGGCCTTCTGTAAATCTTTATGGATTTATAGGTGTTTTAAATGTCATCCATGAGTTATAATGAGATTTTTTTAATAAGAAAACCAAAAGGTGAGCTTCAGGATATTAACAACCCCCTTTTTCCTACTCATTTCCAGTCATTGGTAAATGTAAAAGGCGAGGTCATTGACACTCAACACTTCCTAATTCAAAGCTCTCTGGCAGCTCGTGGTAGAAATGCTTTCTCTTTTGAGTTTTTGAAGTGAAACGTTCTCCAGATGTTCCCAACAGAATGATTCTGGAGCTCCTGATCTTTGCTGCTCTCGAGACCCGGCGGGCAACGATGGCCGTTTACAAGCTGAACAAATCACGATCTCTGGCTGAACTACTGGCTGGTTGAGATGCATTGCTGATGTATAACTGACTGGTCATCATCACTAAATGAAAAAGAAATGTCCATAATAAGGAATTTCCAAGTTAGAGCCATTAGGACTAATTCCACCGGTCCTCCATGTTAATGTTTATCCATAATTCTGTGACGTGACTCATGTCTCCAAGTGGACTCCAATATGCAACACGCTTTGTGATACACTACATTTACAAATATAGAGGCTGTGAATGAGTAACTTTGATCTACATTAAACGTAGAAACGGCGTCTTCCTGAAGTACCTCCGTGATGCTGGAGTGAACGCGCTCCGGCTCCGCGGCCAGCTCGTCATCCAGAGGTTTACGGGCGTATTCTCTGCGGTGTTTGTCATCCACTCGGGTCAAGTACCACGTCCCCGGGAACAGTTCGTCCACGGAGCCTCGAGGGACATAGCTGGCTGGTTTGAACAGATTGGGGGGGAAAAAAAGATCCCATATGATTCTAAATATCAGCTATTTGTGAAATGAACTCATTGAATGGCGAAACAGTTTTAGCCAGTTGAGTGTTCGTGAGTGAAAAAGAACTCTTTGGGAGCTCAATACTGGACAAGACAAAGTTTTGGGGTTCTTTAACATACTAAGTATTGGGACATCCTAAATACTATGTTAGTATGGATACTGGAACGCAGGGCCTATCTTTTTATATTCATGTGTGTGTGTGTGTGTGTGTGTGTGTGTGTGAGAATAGTCAATTAAAAATCCAATAGTTCCAAGCGAATTTCGAATATCGGTTTGTCTTGAAATGTTCATCCCTGTCGCTAACACTGACCTGTCTGACTAAAGGTCCAAATCATGTTGTAAAGTGCTGGTGTGTCTTCTCTGTGTTGAAATGTGTTGAACACTAAGAGACAATAAAGCACCAATCAGGGAGTTTGTGATCGTTTTACTTCCTGTCTCACTTCCAATTAAAATGTCTGCCTTTACGATCAGACATGATTAGCAGGAAAAGCACGGTCATACCCAAGTGGTGCGTCTCCTCTCTCAGCTTCATGTTCTCAGAGAACACAGCCGGCGAGACCTTCGTCCTCGAGTCCAGTCGGACCTTCAGGTCGGACAAGCTGGACACCAGTTTGTCCAGAGCAGATCCTGACACACAAAAATCAACAAAATTTAGAAACTATTTGTTTACAAAATTGATAGCAGTTCAGCATTGTTGTTCCTGGACAGCTGGACTGAGCAGAACTTACCGGGCGTGTGGTCCTGTGTGACCCTGAGAGAAAACAGAGTGGCAGCGAATCCTGAGCCATAGGAGAAAACGCCGATCCGCTGACCTGCTATCTGAGCAGGTGTTCGTCTACAACACAGGAAGGAAACACGTTTTAACCCTCTGAAACATCACCAGACACTCACTTGTTTGAAGCCTTTTGAATGAAGCATGCCAGGATGTTAATCTATGTGATCTGGATCTGTTCTTTATGTGTTGATCAGGATGTTAATCTATGTGATCTGGATCTGTTCTGTGTGTGTTGATCAGGATGTTAATCTATGTGATCTGGATCTGTTCTTTATGTGTTGATCAGGATGTTAATCTATGTGATCTGGATCTGTTCTTTATGTGTTGATCAGGATGTTAATCTATGTGATCTGGATCTATTCTCTATGTGTTGATCAGGATGTTAATCTATGTGATCTGGATCTGTTCTCTGTGTTGATCAGGATGTTAATCTATGTGATCTGGATCTGTTCTCGCTGTTGATCAGGATGTTAATCTATGTGACCTGGATCTGTTGTGAATGTGTTTTACTGCTAGCAGCTTCGTTCTCTTGAAGAACCATTGGATTGTGACATCACAGATGGGATCACACTCCATTTTATTTCAACCTTTTTAACGAGTCAATATTTTATAAGCGAGGAAGCCACCGAAGTCACATGATTCAGCCGCATTTAAAACAGCCACAGTATTGATGCTTTTTTTTTTTTTTTTTTTTCCCAATTGTAGTTTAAGGATTTTATTTATAGATGCTGAGATCCAATCACAACCTGAACACACATCCTGAATAGCTGACATACAATTGTTGTTGTTTTGAATTATTTTAATACTGAATTTTCCAGGTAAGATGGTAACGGCTTTGACTTCCTGCCTCTCAAGCTCATGTTTGAAAAGAATTCTTATAATGTAATATATCAAATGAATGAATGAAAGTCAGACAAGACGTAGGAGGTTGCCACATACTGTCCGAGGAGTGAAGCCATGCAGCCGTAGACGGAGGGAGTGTACATGTTCCCGTTCTGGTTGGAGATGAGCAGCGAGGCTTTGGTCTTCCTCTCAAACAGGTCGGCGCTGGCCTTGAGGAAAGCTTTCTCCACATCGCGGTCGAAGTAGGTCTCTTCCAGCTGAGCGTCTCTGCCGAGGAAACAGACACACAATGAGGCCAAGCGTTTGTTTCCTGTGTTCTTACAGAATAAGAGTTGTGCTTTGATACATTTCAAGAAGTCTTGTTGAGTTCAGTCAGCAAAAAATATAAGATGAGGTTGACCAAAAGTCTAAAATTAACAGGACGAGGACTTCAATGGAGGACATGAAGGACTTTATACTTTGCTCTGAATCATGTGGTGTAACAGCTTTGTTATGTCTTGAGGGAGAGAGGAGGAGCGCTTGTTTTGATGCAGCTGAGGTCCCGAATGAAAAATGAGCCAGAATCATTCAGAGGCACCTAATAAGGTTTCAGTTTTAATTAATTTAACAATTGTGCAGCACACAGAGAACCTTTAGAATATATATGAAATGTTGTCCTTATTGTTTTTTGTTTTTTTTTATTAAGAACATTAATGAAGAGGTCTGATTTTATGAAAAGATGCAAGTACTGCGCTGCATTAGTGTTGAGCGTACCTGAAGGAGTCGAGGCCGGTGAACGGCCCCGTCTCCGTGTTGGGGTTGGGATGAACCAGGAAATCGTTCAGCATCAGTCGAGCTAATGACTTCTGTACCAGCTTGCAGTAAGGAGAGTGGAAGACCAAGAAGCCAAAGTCCTCCAGACTGAAGCGCTTCTCTGAACCCTCTGTCAGAAACAGAAGAATTAAACCATATAAAAAAAGTTTCCTGTATTAATTGCCGTCTCTGTCTGATCTGAAGACGTTCTGCGCCACAAGGCTCCATTTAAAGTGCAGAGAGAACCGTTCCTTCATTTATCGACTCTTATATTCACACCTCAGCACACCAAAAGTTCACATCAAGGTCACCAACATGCTGATGCAGCAAGCAGCCGACGTGCCTTCATGAAAACACGAGGACAAAGGCAAGTTTTGCTTATGAGTGGTTTTATAATCCATCTTTAATACTTCATGTTCTCAGATATTCTGCATGTTAACACTCATCTTATTAGACTGCTGTATAGACAGTGAACTCAAGTACACGTCTTAGCAAGCAGGCAACATCCTAAACCCTCTTAACTAATTAGGCTCTTACCCGACCAGTTCCCCAGATATACCAACCTGACAGCTCCGACTGGGCTTTAACCACATTATGAGGGATCCCATTTGGATTCTTTGGTTCAAAAATCATCAATAAATAAGGTTTACAATCATCAAAGGGGAACCGTCTCTCTGCTGCACTGCTGAATCAAATGAAACACTATAAATGAGCCTTTTTCCCTTCAGATTGAGTGCAAGTTACATAAAATGCTGCAGAAAAGCTTGATCATTTGCATCGCACGGTCAATGTCAGCCGTAATATTCATTTCAGTTCAATTTCATAGCTCCAAATCACAACCCAGGTTATTTGAGGGTACTTAACACGGTGAAGTATTGTAGCAGCTGCTCTCATGGTGTTGTTGTTCTAACAGAACCTTCCATCTGGGTTAGCAGGTGTAACATGGAGCAGTAATGAGACTAAATGCATCATCCTTATAGGTTGTGTATCCAAAACCCATTTTTCTTGTCCAGATGTTAAGTCCAAACATTACAGAGATACAGCTGCACAAGATAAGGAGCAGATTTGGGCTCATAACGTTCTCGCCAATGTAGAGCAACTCAAATATTGACGGGATCGTGTTAAACCCACCTCTTTGCCACTGTGCGTGAATCTTGTTGCGATAGACGGAGTAGCAGCGGTCCAAAGCACTCAGGTAGCACTCTATGGACAGCTTCCCGTCCACCACCGGGTACTCAGACACCAGGTCGGGCTTGTAGAAGTCGTACGCATGCTGCATGTGTGTTCCCCGCAGACCTGCAAGTCCAAAACATCTCGTCACCAATTCCGTTTTTTTTTTTACGGTCACCTACAAGCCTGCTGTTAAAGAGCTCTCCCTGAACGACCGGCTCGTTTTGGGCCTTTAGATGTCCACTTTAACTACTACACGCATGCGTGCGCACACACACACTAACGCATATATCCAGAAGAACACAAAAAAAATACAAACTTAAAAAGATGGCAGATAGGACCAAGAAAATGGATACAGACCAGCTGAGAAGATCAAAGCTAACACGGTAAATCTCAGGAGAGCGCTCGTTGGTTTCCCAAAGTACCTAGAATCAATGATCAGCTGGTCTGACACCACTGATCAGCTGGTTAGGATGCGGTCCTGAGATCCCACCCCCAAAGCAGCTTAACATCCATTCACATCATAACTCATGTGACTCGAATGATGGCCAACGATTCTTACGCAACCTCAGTCACATCTCAAAGAGATTAAAAAACTGAATCTCCACACCAGATGGTTACAACATTTGCAAGAAGCTCAAGCAGGTCCAGAGACCTGTGCTGTGTTCCAGATGTTCTACTAGTGTTCCACATGTTCTATTAGTGTTCTACTGGTGTTCCACATGTTCTACTAGTGTTCCACTAGTGTTCTACTAGTGTTCCACATGTTCTACTAGTGTTCCATGTCCACTGGGACGGTACATGAAAGTATCATATACAAACACACAAATGTACCCAGGTGATTTGTGACATTACACAACACTGATTAAATGAAAGAAAAAAAAATAGGTTATTTACTGAATCTCAATTCATTAGACACACACACACACACACACACACACACACACACACACACACACACACACACACACACACACACACACCGAAGCCAACAAGGACTCCTTATGTTACTGAAAGTGAAATCTTATCACAAGTGAAATTTTGTTTAATCTGCCAAACTCATCAAATGTAACTTCCATCAGTTCACAGTCAGTCAGTGTGTGTGTGTGTGTGTGTGTGTGTGTGTGTGTGTGTGTGTGTGTGTGTGTGTGTGTGTGTGTGTGTGTGTGTGTGTGTGTGTGACTCAGCTAAATATTTGCCTTTTCAAAATAAAATACCCTGTTTATCCCAAAAACAAAATCTGCTCTGCTGTATTAAAAAAAAAAAAAAAAAGACATCTAAATAACATTATTTTTAAAGAAATATAATTATAGTAACATCGCCTCAGGCTCTAATGATGGTAGTCGTAATATTATAAGCCTATTCATCTAAGCATTCACCCGATCTGTGGTTTTTGGCCACCTCCAGCTGTGTTGCTTCATGCTGGATTATGCGTTTAAACTTCTTTGTACTTTTCTCATATTATAATTTGCTCTTCGTCCATCCTGCAAACGCCGTGTCTTCTATTTGAACACGCACATACAGTAGCACTATTGAGAAACCCTAGTTTGACTTGACAAAGTTGAGGACCATTGTCATGACACCACTTACTGTGATTGAGTTAAGTAAGATAATGGAAAGATATCCTGAGTACATTGAACACTGCTTCGTAGTAGAGGCCCCTGGTGATTTTGGATAAAAACTGGGCACAAGAAAAAAGTTAGCAGTTAACTGACCTCTTTCAAAGGCCAGAGGAGCATTCGGTCCGACAAGCATGGCCACCGCACCGGCGCCCCCAGTGGGCCGGGCACTTCCTCGGGCGTAGACAGCGATGTCCCCTGCTACCACCAAAGCATAACGCCCTGCAGAGGAAACACGGGAAGGGTAAGAGCAAGAAATATACCAATGTCTTCTCTACAAGGAAATCACCAGAATAGTGGCACTAACTTCATACAACACACAAAAAGTAATTGTCCAGAGTCATTAGCTGCAATAAATAGGGATGATTTTCTGCTAAAAGATATGATCTGGTCAGTCGGTCTTCAGCAGCCAACAGTATGAGACATGTTGGAACAAAACTGAGTGAAAGCTTTTTCCCTCCTCTGCTAAAATGACCAGTTCAAACTGCAACTAGTGCTCATTTAGCAAATCTCTAATACTGCATGTTGTATATGTGCAGCTCCTGGAGATGGAAACAAGGAGTTGGAAGATCCAGGAAGACCAACAGCAAACAATCAGGCATGAAGCACATGGGACAACAGTTAACAAAATCACATCACATCGCAGGACAGGAATAAATTAATGTGTATAAAAACATTTTTACAATCATAAATAAACATGTAAAATGAAATATTTGTATCAAGTAAAGAAATTAATTTACAAATTTCCTTGAGTTGGATTTTTAATTGATTGATCGAACTACATAAAACTGAGTGATAACAGCTTACCAAATTTATCAAGCAAAAATTTCAACCAGTCTCCGGTTCCATTATCTAAAATGTTTAGATTTGCTTGTTTTTAATTTGGTTCATATTATGTTGACTTGCATATTTGTGGGTTTGAAGATGTCACCTTTGACTGTGGAAACTGAGATAGACATTTGTTGTAATTATCAAATAATTCATAAACTAAGCGATGAATTGATTAATGGGGAACAGACACGTTTGTTTCCTCACCATCCCACGAGCTGGACTCCACCCAGTTGACGGCGTTGAAGAGTGCAGCCGTGCCGCCGTAGCAGGCGTTGGTGGTGTCGATGCCCTCCACGTCCGTGTTGCCGGAGTCCTCGAACAGCTGCATGACGACCGTTTTGACCGACTTGGACTTGTCGATGATGGTCTCCGTGCCGACCTCCAGCCGGCCGATGCTGTCGTAGGACAAAGCGTTCCTCTCCATCAGCCTCTGGACCACGGTCAGGCACAGGGAGTTGATGTCCTCGCGGTCCGAGCAGAAGCCCATGCGAGCTTGTCCGAGGCCGACGGTGTATTTACCGGCCGCCGCGCCGTCGAACTGCTCCAGCTCGGCCTGGTCCACGTACTGGGACGGGAAGTACAGCTCCATGGCAATGACACCCACGTCTTTGGGCCATGGGCCCAAGCAACTCATTTGGGCTGAGCCAGGCATCCTAAAACAGGGTCAAAACAAAAGGCTTCCATGTTCAGCGTTATAATAACATGGCAAGAAATGTCATGTGAGCCCAAAATACAATTTTCAAAATGTCAACAAGTTAATTAATTGACTCCTAATGTCTGAACGGGGTGAATAAAAAAAGAGATGATGCAGTCATTGCAAGCACAAAACTTAAACCCAGCAAATAGCATTGAGTAGGTCAAAGGTCATCCCATTTACTCTGAGGAATACTAACCACTATTTTCATCCATCCAACCAGTTAATATTACACATAATCGCAGAGCACGTGCCATTACACCTGCAAATAGTACACAAATTAAACGTTATTTATACTGACGATATCCACCAGCTAGGTAGCATTGCTAAGCTAAGACAGAAAGCACTGCAATAACACTTCACTGCATCGGATTACCTGTTTGGGCTCCACTTAAACTCTTGCTGTGTATTTTAAGAAGTCTGACCTGCACGTGTCACTGTTGACAACAAAGGTGGCTCTAAAGTTAGCTGCTTAAGCAGGTGTAAGCAGGACCTTTGTAGAGCTAACGTGGGGCTAGGTTAGCTTCATAATGCTGTTATATTGGTTATAACACGGATCACAAAATCTCAGTAAAAAAAGCTGCATAAAACGTGTTGTTTTTGGAGAGAGGCACCGAGATAAAGGAGGAGAAACAACACCGGGGTTTCCAAAAGGGGATTGAAGCAGTTTATGACGGAAGGCTGAAGATGCTGTCACAGAAAAGGACAATAATGTCTAAAAAGATCAAATAAAATCTCAATCTGATGGATCATAAAACGGAATTCAAGATCGTCTTGAGACTAGTTCCTCTCCGGAACTAAATAGCTGCCGGACCGCGTTCAACTCATCCGGCGGCTGTTTCAGTACGAACTGGGTCGTAAACGAGAAACCCAACATATTATTTTAATTGTTCAACATTCGACACAAACACCCCGAAATATCAGGCTTCTGTTCACGAATGACATCAAAACTAAACATTTATTCATTATGAAACAAGAGATACGAGTTTTCTACGGTACTTTCACCCGAAGCTGCAGAACGATTATAAACGGATATAAATAGATATAAATGAATATAAACGGATATGAATAGATATAAATAGATATAAATGAATATAAACGGATATAAACATGTTACCTGTGTGTGAATCAGCCCCGCGGAAAGCAAAGTTACCGGAACGACGTTGTTTGTGTGCCGCTCGGTGATCTTGCGCTGCACGGACGGTTTATTTATATACTCCGACGAGAGGGCGGAAGCGTCACGCCGCAGCACCTGCTTCATCTCCCAATCACATCTCCCAAAACACCCCTGCGGAAGTAGGAAGCCCCTGCCGACTTCTGGGCCAATCGGAGATGAGAAGTTACAACCACGCGCCAGACCTGTGTTGTCTTTGTCCAATGGCGTGGCAGGTACGATGTCTGGTGAGAGAGAAGGAGCCAATCCGAGCTGAAAAGTAATTCCTGGCGCGGTTGACACATTCAGTGGGCAGCGCTCGTGCACAGCAGGAGAACGTCCCCTGAACGGCGCCGCCGGCCCGGTCGGTGCCGTCTGCACCGGCAGGACAACCCGGTTGTTTCTCTTCGGTAAAGACCACCGGTGCTCAGACTACAGACACACACTACTGTGATACACATCATGAAGAAAACATTCATTGATAAAGACGAATTAGCGTAAATCCTGTTAATTCTCCCCATTTACTAAGTATTAATAATAAAATAATAAACTCACTGTAGAATGTAAAATGTTATACTGTTATATGGGCTTTATACAATATAATTCTGATGAATTTATGTATATACAGCATAGCCGCTGTCACAAGGACAGATACAGGAGATCATTCCAGATACAGGAGATCATTCCAGATACAGGAGATCATTCCAGATACAGGAGATCATTCCAGATACAGGAGATCATTCCTGATACAGGAGATCATTCCTGATACTGGAGATCATTCCTGATACCGGAGATCATTCCTGATACAGGAGATCATTCCTGATAGAGGAGATCATTCCAGATACAGGAGATCATTCCTGATACAGGAGATCATTCCAGATACAGGAGATCATTCCTGATACAGGAGATCATTCCAGATACAGGAGATCATTCTAGATACAGGAGATCATTCCTGATACAGGAGATCATTCTAGATACTGGAGATCATTCCAGATACAGGAGATCATTCCTGATACAGGAGATCATTCCAGATACAGGAGATCATTCCTGATACAGGAGATCATTCCTGATAGAGGAGATCATTCCAGATACCGGAGATCATTCCTGATACAGGAGATCATTCCTGATAGAGGAGATCATTCCAGATACAGGAGATCATTCCAGATACAGGAGATCATTCCTGATACAGGAGATCATTCCAGATACAGGAGATCATTCCTGATACAGGAGATCATTCCTGATACAGGAGATCATTCCTGATACTGGAGATCATTCCTGATACAGGAGATCATTCCAGATACAGGAGATCATTCCTGATACAGGAGATCATTCTAGATACAGGAGATCATTCCTGATACAGGAGATCATTCTAGATACTGGAGATCATTCCTGATACAGGAGATCATTCCTGATACTGGAGATCATTCCTGATACAGGAGATCATTCCAGATACAGGAGATCAGGAGATCATTCCAGATACAGGAGATCATTCCTGATAGAGGAGATCATTCCTGATACTGGAGATCATTCCTGATACTGGAGATCATTCCTGATACAGGAGATCATTCCAGATACAGGAGATCATTCCTGATAGAGGAGATCATTCCAGATACAGGAGATCATTCCTGATAGAGGAGATCATTCCAGATACAGGAGATCATTCCTGATACAGGAGATCATTCCAGATACAGGAGATCATTCCTGATACTGGAGATCATTCCTGATACAGGAGATCATTCCTGATAGAGGAGATCATTCCAGATACAGGAGATCATTCCTGATACAGGAGATCATTCCAGATACAGG